>NC_136262.1:41037947-41628420 GCF_964187855.1 Myxine glutinosa | reverse complement strand
TGATGTGCTTGGATATAAAACACGCAATCGTCGAAAAACATGAGCGAGGTGTGCGTGTTGTCGACTTGGCGAGGCAGTACGATCGTCGTACTTCTACGATATGTACGATTTTGAAGCAGAAGGAGTCGATAAAGGCTATAACGCCAGCCAAGGGCGTTATGATTATTTCAAAGCTCCGGACCTCTGTCCATGAAGAGATGGAGAAGTTGTTGTTTGTGTGGTTGACGGAGAAGCAGCTCGCAGGAGATACCGTGACCGAGAGCATCATCTGTGAGAAGGCACGAGACATTTACGGGGATTTGGTGCAGCAGACGGCGGGAACATCAACGGACGAGGCATCGGAAGAGTCATTCAAAGGCAGTCGGGGATGGTTTGATAATTTTAAGAAGAGGACCGGCATTCACTCCGTCGTCAGGCATGGTGAGGCAGCAAGCTCGGATGTGAAGGCAGCTGAAGATTTTATTATAACTTTTGCCAAACTGATAGAAGCCGAAGGATACATCCCCCAGCAAATCTTCAACTGTGACGAGACAGGGCTCTTCTGGAAAAAGATGCCGAGGAGGACGTATATAACGGCAGAGGAGAAGAGCATGCCAGGCCACAACTTGTTCAGAGTGCCGGCGATAGCTCGCCTTCTCTTTGTGGAAAACACGGTGAGATCCTTAACATCCAACAACTAATGGGACGCAAACGGGGCGCCCAGTTTAGCGGTACACACATTGATGAATCACCCTGCCTGTGAAACACCGACATGACAAGTTATAGCTGGGTCGGGATTCAAACCCAGGCTGGACAGTTTAGAGTCAAGTGTGCGTACCTCCAGTCCAGGCCATTCTGCCAACTTGTATGCTGCATACAGGTGAAATATAAAGCGCGAGATATTTTTATATATACTGTATATTTAAAAAAAAATTGGTGTGGTTTTTGGCGGGCTGGAACGGATTAATAGCATTTCAATGCATTTTAATGGGGAAATTTAATTTGAGAAACGAGCAAATTGAGTTACGAGCTCGGTCACAGAACGAATTAAACTCGTAAGTCAAGGTTTCACTGTATATATATATATATATATATATATATATATATATATATATATATATATATATATATATATATATATATATATATATATATATATATATATATATATATATATATATATATATATATATACATATATATATATATATATATATAATTGGTAAACATAATTGGTAAACACACACACACATATAAAAAAAAATATATATATATACACACACACACTGTATATATATAGTGCGTATCAAAAAAATGGTAATCCGAATTCAAGGGGTTAATATGCAAAGGTTATTTAGTTTGACAATTTACATGTGGTTTACCAATTATGAGGAGATCCTCAGCTTTTCATTGATGCCTTTCATGCATCATTGCTGTCACACATGACCGAGTACATGTTCATTGAAAATGACAAGTTCAAATCGCATTTTTCAAGTTTGGCTAATCGGTGCAAGACAGTTTTAAATGGACGCATTACTTGTCGACTGCCACGTTGATTATGTAAAATTGTTAAGCTGGTCTGGTAATCGTCAGTTGCATCATCCTTTGTTTAAGATGGATATTTAAGATGGGCCTACAGTGTGTGGGTTTAGAGACAGTCTGAGTCATTCAAAAGATGGTTCAACTTACGACTGAACAGCGGACCTTCGTGGTTACAACCTTTCACCAAACTGGAAGTTTTCAGCGAACTCGTGATGCGTTCAGGGAACGTTTCCCAGAAAGGGAGCCTCTAGCAGCCAAAACCATCTGGGCGAATGTTAGAAAATACCAAGAGCATGGCACTAGCCTCAACCGCAACAAGGAGAATTCTGGTAGGAGGCGCACTGGGCGATCGGAAATGAACATTGCAGCAGTAAGGCAGCAAGTTTTGGAGCATCCTAGGGATACCAGCGCAAGACGAAATGGGACGGGATTGCCTTCGGCAACATTCAACCAAATCACAAGACGACCTCCACCAACATCCATATCGGATTCACATCCGGCATCAACTTACGCCATGGGATTTTGCCAGGAGGCTGGTGCTTGCCAGATGGTTGATAGCACGTTGCGAAGCAGATGTCAATTTCCTGCGGTATCTCGTTATCGGCGACGAAGCTGCTTTCGCCATGGACGGCAAGGTCAATACCCATAATGTTCTTGAATATGCACCGACAGGACAACCCCCGGAATTTAATTTTGACACCAACATGAATCGACAAAAGTGGACTGTTTGGTTGGGACTTTGTGGAAGTGGTCAGGTGATCGGGCCATTTTTCTTTCAAAGGAATGTCAATGGTAACAGGTATCTGCAGATGATCAATGATGAAGTTTTACCGCAGCTGGAGGAGAACTTTGGGCGACAAGTTCGTGGTGTCTTCAGATATCTCTGGTGGGCCAAAGCCAGGGCCCCAGCACATCGTCTTATCGCTGTCCGAGATTGACTGAGGGAACTCTTTGGAGACCGAGTCATCGCCCTTAACCATGCAGTGGAATGGCCGCCAAGATCACTTGACCTCACACCATGTGATTATTTCCTTTGGGGACATTTAAAGAACAAGGTGTTCGTAACTCCTCCCCGTGATCTTGACGAATTGCAGGGCCATATTCGACATGAAGTGGATGCTTTGCACAATGACCCAGCTGTGGTGAGACGAGCAGTTCAGGGCATGCTCCGCCGCTGTGAGCTTTGTGTTGAAAGGGGAGGTGGACATGTTGAAGTTGTGGGCCCATAAAGGCCAATCATTCCTGAGAAAAGTTCACATCTGACTTTCATTTTGCACCAATTATCCTGACGTGCATCGATTAGTCAAACTTGTAAAAATGCGATTTGAACTTGTCATTTTCAATGAACATGTACTCGGTCATGTGTGACAGCAATGATGCATGGAAGGTATCAATGGAAAGCTGAGGATCTCCTCTTAATTAGTAAGCCACATGTAAATTGTCAAAATAAATAACCTTAGCATATTAACCCCTTGAATTCGGATTACCTTTTTTTTGATACGCACTGTATACTACATACATACATACATATATATATATATATGTATATATGTATATATATATATATATATATATATATATATATATATATATATATATATATATATTGTTTGGTTCCGGGGCCACAAGATTTTGCATCTGTTGTTAAAAGTTGAAGGGTGTGTGTGTTTTATATATTCACTGTGGCCGCGAGTTGTATTAACAGGAAATGATGGGAAATAAAAAGCTTTACAGCCTCATCCACGGATATTTGTCACATTCCTATATATCCAATTTTCATTCAGGAACATAACAATTATGATTAACCATTCTGAAATTGCCACTCTCATCTAAATGCTGAAAATTGTTTGAAAGACGATTTGAAACACAGATTTCACACTAGTAACGACATGTTAAAGGTTCTCTGCAAGCCAAATCGAGTCACTAAAAATGCGCACAAGGCGCATGCGTAAAAGGCCTCATTTTGCAATTGTACGTAATTTTGAAAGTGTCCTATTTATCACGGTCCTTTTGCAGGAGAAGGCAAGTACGAAAAACAAACAATTATCTCATGAAATACTGAAGAGCAAGCCATTTGATATCTGTAATGGTTAGGTTTCATCATTTTCACTGGGTTGTTTCTTTTAAATCCGCAAGAAATTTTTGTTTCGTCTTCCAGGCTTAGTCATTCTGGACGTAACAATGTTTCAACGCAGAACAATGAGCGCACTCGAATATTGCAGCTTTATACTCATGGACATTGTTTCAGCAGAATGTAAAGCATTTGAACCAGAGGCCGTAGCCTGCAGATGAAGAGGATGAGGGTTAGGACAGTAGTAAGGCACAGCCTTTCAGTCAGAGAATAGTTGATGCTTGGAATGGTCATCCGAGAAAGGTAGTGGCAGTAGAGGGGGTAGATAGGCTTAAATTGGAATACATAAGTACCTAGATGCATTGGAGATAGAGGGGTATGGGGATGTTGGCAGGACTTGTAGGTAACCTACAGTCACGTGAAAAAGTAAGTACACCCCATGTAAAATTTGACTTTTTCAACATATTTCAACATACAGCTATTTGATCTTCATTTCAACAATATTGGAAGATAAAGGTGATATAATATAACAAATATCATGAAACATTTACATTTTGTCGTCCATTGTATAATTTAAATAAACATAAATGCAAATTTCGCATGTGGAAAAAGTAAGTACACCCTTTGCTCTAATAGGTGGTAATGCCCCCTTTGGCAGAAACAACCTCAAGTAGGTATTTCTTATAACTTTCTACCAGTCTCTGACATCGACTGGGAGAAATTTTTGCCCACTCCTCCATGCAGAATTCTTTCAGTTGTGCGATATTTGAGGGGTTTCTTGCATGCACAACTCATTTCAAATCCCCCCACAACATCTCGATGGGATTTAGATCCGGGCTTTGCTTGGCCATTCCAGAACCCTCCATTTCTTTCTTTTCAGCCATTCCTTGGTGGATTTACTGGTATGTTTTGGGTCATTGTCATGTTGCAAGGTCCACCTTTGGTTGAGCTTCAACTTTCCGACAGATGGCCTCACATTATCCTCAAGCATCCTCTGGTACAATGAAGAATTCATAGTGGTGGACCTTGCAATCCCTGTCAGCCCCCATGTCAGCCCCTCCCCCCTGTCAGCCCCCATGATCTGAAATTCTTCTCTTCGAGAATCGAGATGAGATGACCTAATAACTTTTTTAATAAAGGCATCTTGTGTTACATGCTCAAAGGAAAATGAAATGTCTCTGCTGTGTGTGAAGACAAAAAACAAAGCAGGTGTGTACGTGTGTGCATAAGGATGGAACTACCACCTTGACAGCATCATACGAACGACGTACAGAACTGCCCACTGCTGAAAGTGCTTTTGGTTGCTACACTGCTGCCTGCTACATACAAGTTGACTGACATAGGCTTTAGAAGCCTTTTTTGTAAATTCCAGGCCACCACACTCCATGGCTATGTGTCTTTCACAGACTGCAACCCAAGCTGGAAGTTCCATTTTAACTTTAATACAATATTTTCTGGCTACATTTCAAAAGAGGCTCATGGATGCCTGAACAGAGTGGATGCGTGGTCGGTCAGGATCTTTAGTTACGACCCTTGCAGAAAGTGATGAGGGGTTCATGGTCATAATTCCCATTAAGAGGTACGAGCTTATACTCCCTCGCAGGACATACCAGCTCATATCCCAAATGGAAGTCCACTCCGTGTTGGTGGACAATGGTCCCCAAACAGAAAATGGCTATAAACTTACCATGCGTTCCAGCACTGTGGGCTGTGTGTGTGTTTTTGAATGACCATGACTTTGCTCTTAGGGCCAGGGTGCATGTGTATTAATTGGACAACCTTTGATGAACCGTGTACTTTGGTCTGATTTTCTTTCCATTTTTTTTTTTGTATACAGTCAAGGCTTGTGGAAGAGCGATAGCACTGAATGAATCAGGATGCAACAGTACAAAAGTAACAGCAGGGTGAAGGACCAAATAGAGGGAGACTCGGACAAATAATGGGTGTGGCGAGGAATAAGTGGTAGCTTATAAGTGGTAGCTTAATAAGTGAATAAATGTAGGTAGGAATAAGCGGTAAGTCATGTTGAGGACCAGTTCACTGGTAATTCCCTGTTTGTCGTTAAAGGCGGCAAAAAGGGTTGGCGTCAAGAAGGGCATCCGGCCGTAAAACATTGCTTCAAAAAGGGGACCAAAAAAACAACAACAACCACGGTTCCCGAAAAAGGCCAACCCCCGCTTGTGGGGAAAAAATGGCCTCTAAAGGTGGTTATTTTTTTTTATATAGACGACGCATAGGGTACCAAGATGGACACAGAAGCAAACTCTCAGGAAGGACGACGCTCCAAGCTGCTAATGCTTTTCGAAGACAAAAAAGCAAATACAACATCAGAATTACTTCGGATATTTTGCAATCGAGTCCAAGGCAACTTTTATGTGCATGAATGGGTGGCAAAGTGAGCGACACTTATGTAAGAGATATACTGAAAATGAGTGTGTGATGAGTAAGAGATATACTGAAAATTATGTCTGAAAACGTAAAATGAAGGCCAAAACAATCGAGATAGAAAGCCTGTCGTAATATACTCTCCCACCGAGAGCAATATAACAGGGCACACATTTACATGGAGGACTTGCATCGATCTCCCCTTCAAAAAACCCCGGTGGAGAAATCCCAGTAATAACCGTTGTCTTATGAGTTATGATGGACCCTTAGTCCCCCTTAGTCCCCCTAATCCAAAAATCGACAGGGGGACATGTCCCCACAACCATCCACCTCCCCCCCTCATTCCCGTCCTCCACTGATTGATGCCCAAGGTGAGCAGCTGTCTTGAAGACTTGGAGGGAAGAATGAGATTGAAGAGAATGTGGAAGCTGGTTCCACAGGCAGGAAAAAAGAGGAACAAATGAGTGGAGGTGAGCAGTGATCCTGGATTTTGGGAGTTTCGCCAGAAGGGGGTTGATGGTGGGTGGACCATGTGTGCTCTGCATTAACATTTGGGGAGAGGGCAAAGCACCGAGAGAGCAGAGGTTACAAGACCAGGAAGGAAGTGATAGAGGACAGAGAGATCAACGACCTGTCTGCAATGGCAAAGTTATAAGCCCATAGACTCAGCTACATCGTGGGAGATTCCAATAATATTGAAGGCCTTGGTTTCCACGGTGTCAAGATGAGCAATATGTGAGGCGGGGAAGACATCTGAGAGGAAAGAGCAGTACTCCATCAAGCTACAGATGAAGGCCTTGTAGATGGATAGGAGTTCAAGTTTGCCAAGGAAGGACTTGTACGACGAAGGATGCCCAGTTAACGACTGGCTTTGGAGACAAACTTTGAAATGTGCTTTGCCCAAGAAAGATCATGGCTGATAGTGAGATCCATGAGTTTGAGTGACTGAACTTCATCAAGAGGATAGTTCAGAAAGTAGATGATAGGGTTTGCCATATGGTCCTTTCTAAAAGAGAGAGTGAGAGTGAGATTTGTCAGGATTGAAAGATATGTTCCAAATGTTTGACCAGTTTGTGATTTTTGTCAAGGACCGAAGAGAGGGACAAGGCTGTAGCCTGCCTGTATGAAGGATGAGGGATGTCACGGTACAGGGTGGAGTCATCAGCAAAGAGATAAAGAGGATTTTCCAGAGAGTCAGACAGATCGTTGATGAAGATTAAGAGTAGGATTGGGCCTACAATACTGCCTTGGGACACTCTAGCCTTAACATGGAGAGGAGATGAAAGGATTCCATCGAGTGCCACTCATTGTCTACGAGATGAGAGGAAGTCAATAACCAGAGTGAAGTTGGCCTTGGATGCCAGAGGTGGACAGTTTGGAGGGAAAGGCAGGATGCCAGACTGTATCGAAAGCTCGAGATATGTTGAGATCGATGACCCTGATGTCATGTCTGACATTCAGGGCCTCCATCCATTGTTGGGTGAGTCGACGCAGCATGTCAAAGGTGGAGTGACCTGTTCTGAATCCAAATTCATGATATGAGATATGGCCATTGGAGAAAAGGAAGGATAACACTTCAGCTGTGATGATGGATTCCATGATCTCAATGAGGATTGGAAGTAAGCTAATAGGTCTGTAGTTAACGGAATCTGTTTTTTCACCTTTTACCCCTCGCACTCAAAACAAAAATCGGGGTCAAGCAATTGGTTCATGTCTGTCCATCTGTACCTCAACAACAGTTTATGAATGAGGAACCACTTCATTTGATTTGAATGTTATATTTTGAACATGAATCGGAACAAGAATCGGAAAACAAACCTGAAGTTTAACAGTACTTTGTCACTGAATTCGTCCAAATCGCACATGTGCAGAGACATACAAGGTAATATTTTTACTCTGTCTGTCTGGCAATCAAACAAAATTGAAAATGATTCCAAACAGGAAACTTACTGTTTTTAGCTCACCTGGAATGAAGTTCAGGGAGCTTTTGCGATGGCGCGTCATCCGTCTGTCAATAAACACTTGCAACTTCTTCTCCGAAACCGCTGAAGGCATTGTGACCAAACTTGGCACAAATTATATTTGTTGTGTTGTGATTAAAGTTTGTTCACGGCATTTTAAAAAATCAGGGTCAAAGTGGATCCAGGTTTGACCCCCCAAAATAGGAATTTGCTTTTTTCTCGGAAACTACACACACAATTTCGATGAACCTTCACCACAACCTTAATCACCCATGATGTACCAATGCTTGTTCAAGGCATTAGAAAAATTGCGGTCTTAGGAGGTATATGGGGTTGGAGGAGGGGGGTTGCCCCCCAAAATAGGTATTTTTTTTCTTTGTTTGTTTAAAGTCTTATGATTATGTTAGTACAATTCTACATGCTGCCCTGTCTTCTAGCAACCATTGAAATTGGTTTAAAATACCTTTAGTCAGTGCAGTATACTGTTTATTCTACGAGGTGAGCGCCAGGGGTATTGGCCCTATGTTTAAGTATGTCATAAAGGACACAAACAACAGGCATGAATAACTAATTCAACGTGTTAGATAGGGTGTTGTAATCGACACTGTGTCAACGGTGGTAAATTCTGGAATTCATTTACTTCCAAGACCTTACAATCTTAATTTTATTTTATTGGAATTATGTACACTAGGGCATGCCCGTACTATATATATATCTAAAATTATATCCCCCCCCTCTATTTACATGAAATGGTTTGGTCCATTCGCAAAGCCAAAGCGAACGGCTTGCGAGTACGGTGACAATCCCCCCCCTCTATTTACATGAAATGGTTTGGTCCAAAGCGAACGGCTTGCGAGTACGGTGACAATCCCCCCCCTCTATTTACATGAAATGGTTTGGTCCAAAGCGAACGGCTTGCGGAGTTTGGTAAAGAAATCGCCATAGCGTGCACAAACGCGCAGGAAAGCGAAAGAATCGCAAATTAGTTTTAATTAGTTTTAAAACATAGTTTAACGCCAACATAGCGGCAACATAGTTTGCCAACGTGAAATAAATGAATACGCTCTCAAATGTGCCGTCCGAGGCAGAGTCTGTTCGCCACGTTCGGCACACGTGATAACTCGCTGCTCTCTGATTGGTTGAATCGTTTTTTGGACATAGCTCGGTAACTACTTCTCCGATTAATTTAAAACCTTGAAAAGGCACATCCTCGGGTCCCCAGCAATATACCTGGCAAGTTTCAAGTATATCGGACCGGTAGTTGTCGAGAAACAGCGGTCGCATACACACAGACACACAGAGATTACTGGAATTATAGATAGATGAACATTGCAGAACACAAATCGCCTTATTAACACTTCCACAAACCTGCAGTTGAACAGTACTTGGACATGTTAAATAATGTGGTTTATAAGACTGCATCCAAAAGTGCTAAACTTCCTGAATTTTTTTAAACTAGCATTAAAATCATTATGTTATATCAATTGAAGTATATGCTTGAACACTGCGTGGGGCAATGTGTTATATGAACTGTCCAGTTATTGTAATAAAGTGATGTTGGCTAATTTCCAAACAAATGGAACATGACCTCGGGGAAATTATAGGGTGAACAGAGCATAAAGAGGAAGTGCAAGAGCAGCAGAGCAGGTTTTTAGGACACAGGCGCTGATGCCACCCAGTCCAGTTGCAGAATCAGTCGACGGTTGCCAGAAACGTCTCCACCTGCTCAGGTGCAAAACACACAGAGTCCAGGAGAAGTTGGGTGTGACTGGGTAGGGTGGGTACAGAGAGCGAAGGGTTGGGACACAAGATTTGGAAGTAAAGACAGAATTGAGGCATTCGGCCTTCTCACGAGCAGAGTCGGCTGTGGTGCTATTTGAAGAGAGGAAGGGATAGAAGGGGAGCATACTCCGGAGACAAACCTAACAAGCACCACCAGCTTTTGGAGGAGGGAAACAGGTTTGAATGTTCATTCTTGAGAGTGGACACAGACTTGTTGTGGGCTTTGTGGAATGAGCTGAGATTGCCATTGGTCAGGTTTGCATTCCAAGAGGAGAACGCAAGTGCTTTCAGAGCAACTGCATCACCACAGGGTTTTTTTGTACCATGAGCGGGAAGAAGGGTCGGATAACTGAAGACGAGATGGGATTAATCTGTGCAGAAGAGAGAGCAGGTTTCTGTGGAAGAATTCCCAGGCTGAGTTAATATCAGCGGTAGTAGATATGTGAGACGAGATATTTTCTTGGGGTTGAGTTACACTTGCTTAGCTTTGTTATCATGTGTCTTTCTTTGTTTTAACCTTTTTTGCTAAAAGAAAAGTTTATCCAAACAGAGGTGACAGACAGGGGGCCAGAAACGGCCTGGAAATTTAAGATTCAAGGCATCTATACATTATACATACTGACTAATGCTGCAGTTGAGCAGTTGAGCGGCTGGCACTGCTTTGTGCAGAGGGCGGTTCTGTGTTTTTCACAGACTGCAACCAAACAAGAAAGCATATTTACATTTTGATATCTGTGTTTCCTGGGTTGGAATTTAGAGATTATACACAACTACATATATACAGTGTACACATACATAAACGTGCATAACAAATTATCCTGCATAAATGCATCGACACATTGCCATGATTGAAGATGGATACGAGTCACCACAACATTTAAAAGCTGATTTTGATATTTACATTACATATTCTAATATGCAACCAGAAAGAAATCCATAAGTACAGGTACCATGTAAGAAAAGGGTGCTTACCCAGGAAGCAAGAAAATGTATGAAGTCATATAAAGAGTGGTTTTACCAAACGTTGAACCAACGAGAATGATTGCCAAATTCAAAATATCTAACCAGTGAGACTTTCTTTAAGTTTTATCGAAGTGTTGAAGAGAGATATTTTGCTTTAGGGTGGAGATGGTGAGATACCATATACTGCTATAAACAAGCATTTTGCATCAACATTGAAAATATGCGATTGAGCACAAGTTCCGATTTGTGATTATCTTTCCATTTCTACTTTGATACAACACAAGTAATTGGAACAATATACAGACTTGGCATTTAATATGGAATTTTTTTTTTTCTTGACTTGGGTTTACTTTCTTAACTCAGTATATCAATCTGGTGAGTTTATTTTACCCTTCGGTGATGTCTTTGTTGAAAGAACCATGTCACTGATTGTCTGTCGCAGCAAGAAGTCAACAACAGGATTATATCACAGGTGGCGTGGCAAAATGTACGGACAGGTGCATTTGATGATTGGCTTCACAGTCGGGTATACAAGGGTTGTTGCGTTCTGTATTAGTGGAAAACAACTGCTGCACGTCTCCAAAAGTTATTACCGCTTCCTCTGGAGATGGTCCGTCAACTTGACAATGCTGTTTGTCATGGAGTGGTGGCTTTACGAAATTGTGGCATGAAACAGCGTGCTATTGCTCGGCAGTATGGCATCACTCAAGGTCAGGTGTCAAAGATCCTGAAACGAAATGCTCAGAGGGGTGTCCCTACTCCAATACCGAGGCCAGGACGTCCATGCAGAACCACAAGGAGAAATGATCGCCAGCTGCACCGGTTAGTCTGCAATGGCCGTACCAAGTCAGCTAATCGGCTTAGGGCTGAGTGGCAGCAACTGACAAATGTGCCTGTATCCAGAAGGCTAGTCAACCAACGACTGGATCAAGCAGGCTATCGTGCCAGGCATCCCCTGAGAAAGCCACGCCTGACCAGACAACACAGCCAGCGCCGATTGCAGTGGGCCAGAGAGCACCGTCAATGGCAGCCAGGACACTGGAATCACGTGACCTTCAGTGACGAGTCTAGATTTCTGGTATATCGTCAAGATGGCCGCGTCCGAGTGCGCAGACAAGTGCATGAAGCCTACAACAAAGATTGTATAGTGCCAAGAGTCCAAGCTGGAGGTGGTGGGGTGACCGTTTGGGCTGCTTTTCATGCAGGGGCAAAACTGACCTGGTTGTTCTGAATGGAAACCTGAACCAGTTCAAGTACAGGGCCATTCTGGAAGAAACATTGCTTCCATTTGCTCGTGCAGCCTTTCGAGGAAACTTCGTCTTCCAAGATGACAATGCACGGCCTCATCGTGCTCGCATGATCCAACACTTTCTTGCTGAACGTGGTGTAGAGCATATGGAGTGGCCTACCATGTCCCCGGATATGAATCCGATAGAGAACTTGTGGGCAGAATTAACGTGTCAAATCGACCACTTGGACCAGCAGCCGACCTCTGTGCGTGAATTGCAGCAGGCTATTGTCACTGCATGGCAAGCGATTCCTGTCCAAACCTTGGCAAATCTCGTGAACAGCATGCCTCAACGTGTACGTGCTCTCCTGAATGCTCGTGGGGGTTACACGAAGTACTGAACTGTAATTTTACTGTCCGTAATCCCAGTCGTAATTTAACTTTTGTTTTTGTTAAAAAAAAATTGGCTAATGTGCAAAATAAAGAGATACTTCTGGAAAACGTACAGAAGTTTAACACAGTACTGTCCATGAATTGAGTTCGATATCAGTTTACATCACTTTCAAGGATCAATTTATTTGTTTCGAAATGTCAAATATGGTTTTTGTTTCTTTTAAAGGTCACATTAACAAAATCTAGAATAATTTCAACATAATTCCAATGAACTTTTGGTAATAAGACATCTTGAAAAGTAAGTTCACCCCCACAAAAAAAATATTCCATATTAAATGCCATGTCTGTAAATTCAACACAGTACATCATCGAGTTAACCATCCAAAACCTTGATCTTTTTTTCTACCCCTGTGAATACATCCCAAATCCACCTTTTTCAATTTCCGTTTTCTTTCCTGAAAGTCCTTGTAATGTCCATCTTATTTATCCCGTGTACCCCTGCCCCAGCCCCGTGTACCCCTGTTTATCCCGTGTACTCCCCCTTCCACAGATCTCCCGATGTTCCTGTTCTCTACTGTTGTTGTGTTTCCCTCTCTCTCCTTCTCTTATCTCCTGCTCCCTTTATTATATGTTCCATGTGTTAGCTCTTACAAGAGCCTTGGTTTAGAATTCCAAAATATATTTTTTTAACCTTCATAGTTCTGCAACATGAGCAAATACAAATAGTGCAATTGTGGGGGGAAATGCTTCCAAGGGGAAAAAGTAATTTGGAAACAAGGACAAAAATAATATGGAGAGGAAGAAGAAAATAACAGGAAAATTTGGATGAGTAAGAGGTAAGAAAAAGACAGGACAAATAAGGGAGGAGAAAAGAAGACAGGATGAGGAAGAGAGGAGAAAAGAAGACAGGAATAAAAGGAGAAAAGAAGACAGGATGAGTAAGAGAGGAGAAAAGAAGACAGGAATAAAAGGAGAAAAGAAGACGAGATGAGTAAGAGAGGACAAAAGAACAAAGTAGGAATAAGAGAGGAGAAAATAAAAAAGGAGTAAGAGAAGAGAAGATAGGATGAGAAAGAGAGGGCAAAATAAGACAGGAGGAGTAAGAGAGGTGAAAAGAAGACAGGAGTAAGAGCGGATAAAAGAAGAAATGAGGAGTAAGAGAGGATAAAAGAAGAAACGAGGAGTAAGAGAAGAGAAGACAGGACGAGTAAGAGAGGATAAAAGAAGAAAGGAGGAGTAAGAGAAGAGAAAAGAAGACAGGATACGTCATAGAAAAGAATACAGGACAAGTCAGAGAAAAGAATACAGGACAAGTTATGGATGGGAAAAGAAGACAGGACGAGTAAGAGAAAAGTACAGGATGAGTAAGAAAAAAAAGAAGAGAGTACGAGATATAGATGGGAAAAGAAGACAAGGTTAAGTGAGAGAAAATAAGGCAGGATGAGTAAGAGAGGAGAAAAAAAAAGACAGGACAAGTAGGCTAAGATAAGACAACAGATCACAGGAGGAGATATAGAAGACAACAGAAGACAGAATGAGTTACAGAAGAGAAAATAAGACAGGATGAGATATAGAAGGGAAAAGAAGACAGGATGAGATATAGAAGGGAAAAGAAGACAGGATGAGATATAGAAGAGAAAAGAAGACAGGATGAGAAATAGAAGAGAAAAGAAGACAGGATGAGAAATAGAAGAGAAAAGAAGACAGGATGAGAAATAGAAGAGAAAAGAAGACTGGATGAGAAATAGAAGAGAAAAGAAGACAGGATGAGAAATAGAAGAGAAAAGAAGACAGGATGAGAAATAGAAGAGAAAAGAAGACAGGATGAGAAATAGAAGAGAAAAGAAGACAGGATGAGAAATAGAAGAGAAAAGAAGACTGGATGAGAAATAGAAGAGAAAAGAAGACAGGATGAGAAATAGAAGAGAAAAGAAGACAGGATGAGAAATAGAAGAGAAAAGAAGACAGGATGAGAAATAGAAGAAAAAGAAGACAGGATGAGAAATAGAAGAGAAAAGAAGACTGGATGAGAAATAGAAGAGAAAAGAAGACAGGATGAGAAATAGAAGAGAAAAGAAGACAGGATGAGAAATAGAAGAGAAAAGAAGACAGGATGAGAAATAGAAGAGAAAAGAAGACAGGATGAGAAATAGAAGAGAAAAGAAGACAGGATGAGAAATAGAAGAGAAAAGAAGACAGGATGAGAAATAGAAGAGAAAAGAAGACAGGATGAGAAATAGAAGAGAAAAGAAGACAGGATGAGAAATAGAAGAGAAAAGAAGACAGGATGAGAAATAGAAGAGAAAAGAAGACTGGATAAGAAATAGAAGAGAAAAGAAGACAGGATGAGAAATAGAAGAGAAAAGAAGACAGGATGAGAAATAGAAGAGAAAAGAAGACAGGATGAGAAATAGAAGAGAAAAGAAGACAGGATGAGAAATAGAAGAGAAAAGAAGACTGGATGAGAAATAGAAGAGAAAAGAAGACTGGATGAGAAATAGAAGAGAAAAGAAGACAGGATGAGAAATAGAAGAGAAAAGAAGACTGGATGAGAAATAGAAGAGAAAAGAAGACTGGATGAGAAATAGAAGAGAAAAGAAGACAGGATGAGAAATAGAAGAGAAAAGAAGACAGGATGAGAAATAGAAGAGAAAAAACATAGGATGAGTTACAGAAGAGAAAAGAAGACAGGATGAGTTATAGAAGAGAAAAGAAGACAGGATGAGAAATAGAAGAGAAAAGAAGACAGGATGAGAAATAGAAGAGAAAAAACATAGGATGAGTTACAGAAGAGAAAAGAAGACAGGATGAGTTATAGAAGAGAAAAGAAGACAGGATGAGTTATAGAAGAGAAAAGAAGACAGGATGAGTTATAGAAGAGAAAAGAAGACAGGATGAGTTATAGAAGAGAAAAGAAGACAGGATGAGAAATAGAAGAGAAAAGAAGACAGGATGAGAAATAGAAGAGAAAAGAAGACTGGATAAGAAATAGAAGAGAAAAGAAGACAGGATGAGAAATAGAAGATAAAAGAAGACAGGATGAGAAATAGAAGAGAAAAGAAGACAGGATGAGAAATAGAAGAGAAAAGAAGACAGGATGAGAAATAGAAGAGAAAAGAAGACTGGATGAGAAATAGAAGAGAAAAGAAGACTGGATGAGAAATAGAAGAGAAAAGAAGACAGGATGAGAAATAGAAGAGAAAAGAAGACTGGATGAGAAATAGAAGAGAAAAGAAGACAGGATGAGAAATAGAAGAGAAAAGAAGACAGGATGAGAAATAGAAGAGAAAAGAAGACTGGATGAGAAATAGAAGAGAAAAGAAGACAGGATGAGAAATAGAAGAGAAAAGAAGACTGGATGAGAAATAGAAGAGAAAAGAAGACAGGATGAGAAATAGAAGAGAAAAGAAGACTGGATGAGAAATAGAAGAGAAAAGAAGACAGGATGAGAAATAGAAGAGAAAAGAAGACAGGATGAGAAATAGAAGAGAAAAGAAGACAGGATGAGAAATAGAAGAGAAAAGAAGACAGGATGAGAAATAGAAGAGAAAAGAAGACAGGATGAGAAATAGAAGAGAAAAGAAGACAGGATGAGAAATAGAAGAGAAAAGAAGACAGGATGAGAAATAGAAGAGAAAAGAAGACAGGATGAGAAATAGAAGAGAAAAGAAGACTGGATGAGAAATAGAAGAGAAAAGAAGACTGGATGAGAAATAGAAGAGAAAAGAAGACAGGATGAGAAATAGAAGAGAAAAGAAGACTGGATGAGAAATAGAAGAGAAAAGAAGACAGGATGAGAAATAGAAGAGAAAAGAAGACAGGATGAGAAATAGAAGAGAAAAAACATAGGATGAGTTACAGAAGAGAAAAGAAGACAGGATGAGTTATAGAAGAGTAAAGAAGACAGGATGAGAAATAGAAGAGAAAAGAAGACAGGATGAGTTATAGAAGAGAAAAGAAGACAGGATGAGTTATAGAAGAGAAAAGAAGACAGGATGAGTTATAGAAGAGAAAAGAAGACAGGATGAGTTATAGAAGAGAAAAGAAGACAGGATGAGAAATAGAAGAGAAAAGAAGACAGGATGAGAAATAGAAGAGAAAAGAAGACTGGATAAGAAATAGAAGAGAAAAGAAGACAGGATGAGAAATAGAAGAGAAAAGAAGACAGGATGAGAAATAGAAGAGAAAAGAAGACAGGATGAGAAATAGAAGAGAAAAGAAGACAGGATGAGAAATAGAAGAGAAAAGAAGACTGGATGAGAAATAGAAGAGAAAAGAAGACTGGATGAGAAATAGAAGAGAAAAGAAGACAGGATGAGAAATAGAAGAGAAAAGAAGACTGGATGAGAAATAGAAGAGAAAAGAAGACAGGATGAGAAATAGAAGAGAAAAGAAGACAGGATGAGAAATAGAAGAGAAAAAACATAGGATGAGAAATAGAAGAGAAAAGAAGACAGGATGAGAAATAGAAGAGAAAAGAAGACTGGATGAGAAATAGAAGAGAAAAGAAGACTGGATGAGAAATAGAAGAGAAAAGAAGACAGGATGAGAAATAGAAGAGAAAAGAAGACAGGATGAGAAATAGAAGAGAAAAAACATAGGATGAGAAATAGAAGAGAAAAAACATAGGATGAGTTACAGAAGAGAAAAGAAGACAGGATGAGAAATAGAAGAGAAAAGAAGACGGGATGAGTTATAGAAGAGAAAAGAAGACAGGATGAGTTATAGAAGAGAAAAGAAGACAGGATGAGTTATAGAAGAGAAAAGAAGACAGGATGAGTTATAGAAGAGAAAAGAAGACAGGATGAGAAATAGAAGAGAAAAGAAGACAGGATGAGAAATAGAAGAGAAAAAACATAGGATGAGTTATAGAAGAGAAAAGAAGACAGGATGAGTTATAGAAGATAAAAGAAGACAGGATGAGAAATAGAAGAGAAAATAAGATAGGACGAGTAAGAGAAGAGAAAAGAAAAGAAGATAGGATGAGTAAGAGAAGAGGAAGAAGATGTAATGTAAAGATAATATGAAGAAAAAGATGATATAAAAAGAGGAACAGGAAGAAGAATCGGAAAAGTCAATGGAGGGGAGAATAAATGCACTTGAACGTTGCATTCAGGCCAATAGTACCATCCAATGATTTCACCTCAACGATTGAAGAAAAGGATAAATCTTCTAAACATAACGCTTGGTGTAAGATGATGCAGTTGGGGGATTAAAAATAAAGAAAAAACAAAAAACACAGTTAGACTGGGAATTTCCAAATGTGTGCAAGTATTGCTCGAGGGGCAAAATAAGCTAGTATTCAAATATCAAAATATGCTTTGTGCAGCCAAACGACGTTTAATCCCCTGGAGAATTTTGCTCTTCTCCTCGTTACATCCTCATCAGCAGCGTCACCCATCTGATAAGCAATGTGCGTCATAGGCCTGGCAAAGCTCGCCTGTCTTGGTCCCAAGGCGAGATCAAACAGTCCCGGCGTCTCCTCGTGGCTGGCATCATTGCCAGGTGATGCACTGAAGAGCGAGGCAAGAATGAAAGTAAAATAACAATTGTACAACAGCAACACCTTCACTCATCTGCTTGTTCTTCTTTGAAGCCTGACAACATTCCGTTTTGCTGCATGTACACGATCTGTCCCACGGCACCACTTCTGCAACTTGTAGAAAAGGAAGACGATGGTGAAAATTCACTCCACCACACTCTACCTTCCACAATTAGTCCCGCAATTACTGCAATTTAAGACTGATTTGTTGACAAATTTAAGACTGAGTTGTTGACAAATTTAAGACTGATTTGTTGACAAATTTAAGACTGAGTTGTTGAACTGCTGCTTCTTGCTCCGTGCGTCACATGCTTCGGAAGACGTCAGTTTGCGGTGTGTGGGAAAGCACAACAGTTCGCGGAAGGAATTGCAGTAGCGAATGGCTGCAACCAACCCTAACCTAACCCTAACCCTAACAACAACCCTAACCCTAACCCTAACAACAACCCTAACCCTAACCCTAACAACCCTAACCCTAACCCTAACCCTAACAACAACCCTAACCCTAACCCTAACAACCCTAACCCTAACCCTAACATCCCCACATCACCATTACACTGCCCTCGCTTCTCCTAAGTTTCTCACAAAAAGCCTCGGGTCGCCATTTCCAAGATTCCTGCACGAAGCTGCCTGTGCAAATCAGGGCCGGTACTCCGACGGAGAGAGTGAAAAAAGGCAAAAGCCTGCATTACGCTGGCAATTTTCTCAAGAAAAGTGTGCAGATCTGGGACAAATTACTGCAATCATGCAAGCTACTGGCAACATATTTTGTCTACTTAGATGAAAAAAACAACTACACGTCGTACCATTCTGGCCGAACATTGTGGATGGAAATTGCCTGCTGGATATTCAGAATACATCATAAGTATTCCGAATATTTCGTCCCGTACGACGAAAGGCGTTCAGAAGGTTCTCGGAACAAGATCCTCGGAATAGTACAAGACATGACGTGGTTTTTTTAATTTAATACACGAGGTACATGTGTAATCATTGAGTGAGGACATTCTATTCCAGCGAATTGTGCACACACTTAATAAGATAGTATTTCAAATAATAAGTTGGTGGGTTTCTTTTGAGTTATCTTACCAGCAACTTCAATGCAGGAGCCCATTTGGCCCATAAGGCTTACACAAGGGTTGCCAACATATGGTTGTTTGCCCATACTCTGTCCTTTTTAATGTTGTCCATCAAGCAAGGAAGCAGGACGTACCATTGCAAAAATATTTCGTAAGACTTGACTGGAGTTGGAACCAACAACCTTTCACACTCAGAGTGGATGAGTATACCAGTGTCAAACCATTACAATGGCGTTTATTGAGTTCCTGTGAGTGTCTCGATCTGAGAACATTTTGAATGTTCCTCGTATTGAAAAAAATATAATAAACAAAACAGAATACTCCATCACTTGTTATTGTCAGCACCCACACAACTTTCACGAAACATAATATTGGTGTTGAGGATTTAACAAACGCAACTGGAAAAAGGTTTAAAATGAGGTGGGATAAACGAAGGCCAACCAGAACAACCGTTACGTCTAGGTCCCCCGTCGGTGAAGTGATGTGAGTTGACAAAGTGGAAGACGCAAGGCGGCCATCTTGGAGTTTGACGTGGCGACCCAATTTTCAATAGCGTTCTTCAGTATGCGTAGATACACCCACACACCAGATTAGAAGTTACAGACTTGGCATTTAATATGGAATATTTTTTTTTTCTTGACTTGGGTTTACTTTCTTAACTCAGTATATCAATCTGGTGAGTTTCTTTTACACTTTGGTGATTTATTTGTTAAAAGAACCATGTCACTGATTGTCTGTCACAGCAAGAAGTCAACAACAGGATTATATCACAGGTGGCATGGCAAAATGTACGGACAGGTGCATTTGACGATTGGCTTCACAGTCGGGTATACAAGGGTTGTTGCGTTCTGTATTAGTGGAAAACAACTGCTGCACGTCTCCAAAAGTTATTGCCGCTTCCTCTGGAGATGGTTCCTTCAACTCGACAATGCTGTTTGTCATGGAGTGATGGCTTTACGAAATTACAGCATGAAAGAGCGTGCTATTGCTCGGCAGTATGGCATCACTCAAGGTCAGGTGTCAAAGATCCTGAAACGAAATGCTCAGAGGGGTGTCCCTACTCCAATACCGAGGCCAGGACGTCCCCGCAGAACCACAAGGGGGGATGATCGCCAACTGCACCGGTTAGTCCGCAATGGCCGTACCAAGTCAGCTAATCGGCTTAGAGCTGAGTGGCAGCAACTCACAAATGTGCCTGTATCCAGAAGGCTAGTCAACCAACGACTGGTTCCAGCAGGCTCCCGTGCCAGGCGTCCCCTGAGAAAGCCATGCCTGACCAGACAACACAGCCAGCGCCGATTGCAGTGGGCCAGAGAGCACCGTCAATGGCAGCCAGGACACTGGAATCACGTGACCTTCAGTGACGAGTCTAGATTTCTGGTCTATCGTCAAGATGGCCGCGTCCGAGTGCGCAGACAAGTGCATGAAGCCCACAACGAAGATTGTATAATGCCAAGAGTCCAAGCTGGAGGTGGTGGGGTGACCGTTTGGGCTGCTTTTCATGCAGGGGGCAAAACTGACCTGGTTGTTCTGAATGGAAACCTGAACCAGTTCAAGTACTGGGCCGTTCTGGAAGAAACATTGCTTCCATTTGCTCGTGCAGCCTTTCGAGGAAACTTTGTCTTACAAGATGACAATGCACGGCCTCATCGTGCTCGCATGATCCAACACTTTCTTGCTGACCGTGGTGCAGAGCATATGGAGTGGCCTGCCATGTCCCCGGAAATGAATCCGATAGAGAACTTGTGGGCAGAATTAACGCATCAACTCGACCACTTGGACCAGCAGCCGACCTCTGTGCGTGAATTGCAGCAGGCTATTGTCACTGCATGGCAAGCGATTCCTGTCCAAACCTTGGCAAATCTCGTGAACAGCATGCCTCAACGTGTACGTGCTCTCCTGAATGCTCGTGGGGGTTACACGAAGTACTGAACTGTAATTTTAGTGTCCGTAATCCCAGTCGTAATTTAAATTTTGTTTTTGTTAAAAAATTTTTGGCTAATTTGCAAAATAAAGAGATACTTCTGGAAAACGTACAGAGGTTTAACACAGTACTGTCCATGAATTGAGTTCGATATCAGTTTCCATCACTTTCAAGGATCAATTTATTTGTTTCGAAATGTCAAATGTGGTTTTTGTTTCTTTTAAAGGTCACATTAACAAAATCTAGAATAATTTCAACATAATTCCAATGAACTTTTGGTTCTAAGACATCTTGAAAAGTAAGTTCACCCCCATAAAAAAAATATTCCATATTAAATGCCAAGTCTGTAGTAGTTCGTTTATTTTTCAAGATATTTCACTCACATGGTTCAGACATATATATGTTGGCGGCCATCTTGGATTTTGACGTGGCGACCCAATTTTCAATAGCGTTCTTCCTTATGCATAGATACACCCACACACCAGATTAGAAGTTGGCACTTCACTTATTTTTCAAGATATTCCACTCACAAGGTTCAGACATACATGGCGTCAGACATACATGGCGGCGGCCATCTAGGATTTTGACGTGGGTTGCACCCACACACCAAATTAGAATTCGGTCCTTCGCTTACGCATGCACACACGCACGCATGCCCGCACGGACGGAGGGGAACACCATAGTCCCCCTTTCGCTCCGCGGTGCGACGGGGGACAATGATGAAAAAAAACAGGAACCAGTTTTCGTTCCTCCATGGTGAGACGCTGTGTGTGCCCCATGAGCCTCACCGCAACGCGTACATTTGAATAATCGAAAGTAAAACTGGAACTTTGGAAAGATGGATGGACTGGGCGAGCCATGCCACAGGTGTCAGGTGTGTTCAAAGAAACGAATTGTATTATTGTGTCAATCAGCCAGAATCAGCTGGTCCAACAGGATAACTCGGACAGAGAGGCAGAAATTCCTTCGAGCTGTCTAATCTGGGTTCTACCCCAACCTTGGTGTTTCACAGGCAGGGCATTGCATTCCAAAGTTTCATAAGATTCGGTGCTGTAATGGTTCGAGCTTCCACTCCGAGTCGGGCAGGTCGACGTTTCAAACCCCGGCCCAGTCATACCAAATAGTGTAAAAAATATTTTGTGCTTCTTCCTTGCTTGATGTTCAGCAGTTAAAAGGATAAGAACACAGACAATTCCCACAACCTGGCATCCATGAGGAGGAAATTCCTCCGAAGGAAATTCCTCCGAAGGAAATGCCTCGCTGAGTGCGGTGAGAAAGGCGGCGCAATTGTTGCGTTGTTGCTCGTACCCAGAGTGCTCCAGGAAGTGATGGAATTTCCTTCAAACTCAGTGACTGTGCTTGTCTTGTCTTACAGTAGTGTGTTGTGTCTCATGTGTGCAAGATATTTAAGGTGTGTGTGTGTGTGTGTGTGTGTGTGTGTGTGTGTGTGTGTGTGTGTGTGTGTGTGTGTGTGTGTGTGTGTGTCAACAACACTACGAGCCTTAAGTCCTGCAAAAAAAAAAAAAAAAAAATGTCCCTTGTATGGCACGTTAAACTTGGCGCCCCGTCTGATAGCATTAGCTGATGGAATTTAAAGAGCCCTGACCTTGTGCTTGATCACTTACTGAGTCGACCATCGTGTGGCAACAGCCTGACATTCAAAAATGATTGCCTTAACCAGATGTGGAACTCAAGACCCTCAGTTATGCTACTGATGGTGATGCAGTGGTTGCCACAATCAACAAGGCCAGCATTGTTCAATAATGGTTGTGCTATATAGTGAGCTGAGGAGCAGAAGATACTAAAATCACGTGAGATCCAACAACCGGTCACTGAGTAGAGAGCGAGGTCCAACAATCGGTCACAGAAATTCACATCTCGCACGGAGTCCACGTGAAAAAAAAAAAATCAAACAAAGCCACTGTTGAGAATCAATGATTGTTGTGCTCAAGATCGCGGATCTCGCGAGATCGCGGATCTCGCGAGATCTTGGAGACGGCGGCAGGGATTTTCGAAGCTCCACACGGTCTCCACGTTTTTCGAAGTTAAGTCTGTTCACAATTGTATTTTGTCGAAACTGTATTTATCTTTCGGTGTGTGAAGTTATTGTGTGCAACTTTGGTTGTTTCTCGGTGTTTATCTTTCATAAATTGATCGTCTGTTTGCCGTGTCGTGTCTTGAGGCCTTGTACAGTGTGCACTGTACAACCTTGAGGCTTTGTTTTTCTCTCAGCGGTCCGTCTTTTGTGATCCAATAACTTTCGTTCTCTGTATTCCCAGTCTTTTCACCCATAGCCTACTTCCTTGTGTAAATCTCAACTCAAAAAAAAAAAAAAAAAAAAAAAAAAATTTCCCTTCTCTGTTATCATTCGTTTATTCATTCTTATTCGTTCGTTCGTTCTTTGACCACGTGTTTCTCCCCCATTTCCCCAGATAGTTTTCACTCATTAACCTTCAATGTTTACACTTTCCCCTCAAGTTATGTATTCCGTCATATTTTATAACACCTTTTTCTTCTTCTTCTTTAAAAGGCTGCTTTCGACTTGCTCACCAAATCAATTCATCCCAAAAAAAATATCCATCTCCTATAGTGCCTTTTTTCTACATTCCCTAAACTCTCCTGCACTCCATCCTCCATCCAGCGTCCTTAAACGTATTTTTAACTCGAAGGTCACAAGCAACTCATTTTGCAATAAATGTTCGTTTCCCATAAATCGTACACTTTCAAAAATCCAATCTCACCCCTCCCCTCCAAATCTTCCCCATAACCCCTCCCCTCCAAATCTTCCCCATCACCCCTCCCCTCCAAATCTTCCCCATCACCCATCCCTTTCAAATCTCCCCCCTTGCCCCCTCCCTCCTAAACGACCCCCTCACCCCTCCCCGCCAAGACGCCCCCTCGCCCCTCCCCTCCTAGACTCCTGCCTCACCCCTCCCCTCCAAATCTCCCCCATATCCCATCCCTTTCAAATCCCTCCCCTTGCCCCTTCCCTCCCAAACTTCCCCCTCACCCCTCCCCTTCAAATCTCCCCACCCTCATTGCTTCTCAATTTCCCCCCTCTCACTCCCCCTCCTCAAAGCGTCCTCCCCGCTTCTTCCCCCTTCAAACTCTCACCTCCATCTCCCCCAACCTTCTGCCTCGCTCTTCCCCCTCCTCAAATAACACCTCATTGTGGCTCACCCAATCACCATCAAACCTTTTGTCCGCCCCATCCTTCCCTTTCTCCGAGCTATTCTGAAATCTCTGACACACCTTCAACAGCTCTCCCTACCTCTTCCACCTCTTCCACATCTTACCCTACCCCTCCTCCCCCCTGTTCTGTATCTGATGCTCCCCCTTCCTCTTCATTAACGGTATGGACCTCAAACATCCGGGGCCTTCGTTCAAACTTAACTGATCTCTCCATACAGGTTGCTTCTGTCAAACCAGACGTGATCTGCTTAACAGAAACTTTCCTCCTTTATGATGTCTCTGATTCCATAGTATCTCTCCCGGGCTACTCCCTCCTCCGGTATGATAGACCTGAGCCTCGTCCTGGAGGCGGGGTTGCTATCTTTATCAAAAACTCTCTTCCTCACTCGCCCTGCACTGCACTCTCTCCACCTCACCCCCAGGAATACCTCTGGCTACGGCTTCCCCTTCGCTCCCACCTCTTGTTCATATGTGTGTTGTACCGTCCACCAAACAGTGATGACTCCATCTACATCTCGCTGTCTGATGATATGGACCAACTTCTATCTACTCATCCCAACTCTCTCTTCCTCATATGTGGTGATTTCAACTGTCATCATGCCAGTTGGCTGGGTGTGGGTACCTCTCTCACCAGCCATGGCTCCTCAGCAAAGGACTTCTGCGACTCACTGGGACTGACACAATCTGTCAATTTCCCGACCCGGATCTCAGTCAACGGAACATCTTCTCTTCTGGACTTGGTTATGACTAACTTCCCTGAAAATGTCTGCTGCTCTTCTTCTGCTCCGATCGGATCATCTGATCATGTCCTTGTTAAAGTGGACATCTCTCTGACCATCCTCAGGGAGCCTGCTCAGCGTCGACGAGTCTGGCATTTCACTCAGGCCAACTGGCACGGTCTTCAAGCAGCCATCAATCATCTGGACTGGTCTCCCATCTCTACCACCTCTGACATCAACTCATCCTGGGAATTCTTCCAAAGTAAATTGCTCTCTCTCATGCACAGATTTATCCCATCTCGTCTTCAGTTGTCATACCCTTCCTCCCGTCCATGGTACACGGAATCTTGTGGTGAGGCTGTTGCCCAGAAACAACTTGCCTTCGTCTCCTGGAAAGCAAATCCAACGGAAGGAAATCTCATTTCCTTTCACAAAGCCCGAAACAAGTGTGTGTCCACCCTCAGGAGAGCCAGGAAACAATATCTCTCCGTTCTCAAGACCGAACTCTCTTATCTGTCTCCCTCTTCCAAATCCTGGTGGCGTCTGGTCAAATCCGTTTCTGGTGTTTGTTCCCCCTCCATCCCCTCCCTTACCTCAAACGGCTACACAGCTGACTCCGCACGTGAAAAAGCTGAATGCCTCAACTCTGTGTTTGCCTCTAAATCTTGTGTCCCAAACCCATCCCTCTCTGTACCCACCATACCCAGTCGTACCCTGCTGCTCCTGGACTCCGTGTCCTTTCCTCCTGACAAGGTGGAAAAGTTTCTGTCAACCCTCGACTCTGATTCTGCAACTGGACCCGACGGCATCAGCCCACGGGTCCTAAAATCCTGCTCTGCTGCTCTATCTCACCCTCTCTCTGTTCTCTTCACCCTCTCTTTTGCTCAAAGTCAACTGCCATCTGCTTGGAAATCAGCCAACATCACCGCTTTGCACAAAAAAGGTGCAAAAACAGATCCTAGCAACTACAGACCAATCAGCCTTCTCCCAATTATCAGCAAAGTCATGGAATCCATCATTGCTTCGGATATGAAATCTTTCCTCTTCTCCAATGGCTTGATCTCTGATCATCAATTTGGTTTCAGACCAGGTCACTCTACTCTGGACATGCTGCTTCTGCTGTCTCAACAATGGATGGAGGTCCTCAATGCCAAACAGGAAATTAGAGCTGTCTCCCTCGACATATCACGTGCCTTCGACACGGTCTGGCACCCCGCTCTGCTCACCAAACTCTCCTCCTTTGGTATCCATGGAAATCTCCACGCATGGCTGGCGGACTTCCTCTCTAGTCGTCGTCAACGTGTGGCCCTGAATGGGTTTCTCTCATCTCCTCTTCCTGTTCAGGCTGGAGTTCCCCAAGGCAGTGTTCTGGGCCCCGTGCTTTTTCTGGTCTTCATCAATGATCTCTCTGACTCTCTCGAAAATCCTCTCTATCTCTTTGCTGATGACTCCACTCTCTGCCGCTCCATTCCTCTTCCCTCAGATCGGCAGTCTGCTGCCTCCTCACTCTCTGAAGACCTGGACAAAATCACAGACTGGTCAAACAAGTGGAACATGTCTTTCAATCCTGACAAATCTCACACTCTTACTATGTCTCTCCGAAAAGATCGACTGGACAACCCTCCCATCTACTTTCTCAACAATCCTCTCCAAGAAGTTCTGTCGCTCAAGATTTTGGGTCTCACTATCTGCCATGATCTTTCTTGGGAAAACCACATTTCCAAGCTGGCCTCCAAAGCCAGTCGCCGACTGGGCATCCTCCGTCGTGCGAAGTCCTTCCTCGGCACACCTGAGCTCCTCACCACATACAAGGCTTTCATCCGCAGCTCAATGGAATACTGTTCTCCCCTATGGGCCGGTGCTCCTGCCTCACACCTAGCTCGGCTTCACGCTGTTGAAACCAAAGCTTTCAGAATTATTGGAATCTCCCGCGATGAAGCTATCTCTGAGGGCCTTTCACTCACTCACCGCAGGCAGGTAGGTGGTCTTTCTGTCTTCTACCGACTCCTCTCCGGCCTTGCACCCCCAGCTCTCTCTGTGCTCTGTCCCCCAAATATTCCTACAGGTCGCACAAGATCTGCCAGCAACCCTCTGATGGTTAAACTGCCGAAATCTCGGCTCTCTGCTCACCTTCACTCTTTCATTCCTCTTTTCTCCCGCCTCTGGAACAAACTCCCTCACTCCCTTCAATCCCACTCCTCCCTCCAGGTCTTTAAAACAGCTGTTCACCACCATCTCTTATCTTCCCCCATCCAAAACCTTGATCTTTTCTACCCCCGCTAATTCACCCCAGATCCACCTTGTTTGAAATTCCAACTTCTTTCCTGGAAGTCCTGGCAGTGTCCATATGTTTTATACCTCTCCCACCGCCCCCTTCCCACGCCCCCCCCCCCCCCCCCAAAGCCCTCGCCCTCTCTCAGATCTCTCAATGTCTCCATGTCTCTCGGTCCCTGCTCTCAAATGTTGTGTTTGTGTCCTTCCCCCTCTCTCCCCATCTTGTCTACCGCTCCCTATGTTATATGTTTTTTGTGTCGGTTTGTCTTTCTGTGTGATTAATGTTCGCTCTTTCACGAGCCTCGACCTTGTATACAAAAAAAAAAAAAAAAAAAAAAAAAAAAAAAAAGAGTGTCTGTTTGTCTGTCTGTCCCAAAACTACTCCCTCAGTTTTGGGGCTAGCCCCACCAAACCTCCTGTGGAATGTTTTGGGGTCCCAGCAAATGTTGTGAGGTAGGTAGGAGGTTTCAAAAATTCCTCAATAAAATTATGATTTTGAAATTAACTCGATACCAACTAGCCGCGAATCCGGAAGTGGACAGATGATGGCAATGAGCTGGTTTCATAATATCTCAATACAATCGTCATTTAGCACAGTATTTTGTCAAAGTATCAATTTATGATTGGAATGACGTTTGGAATTGAATGAATACAATCACCATTTTGAATTCGTAATTGTATTCACCCAACTGTACGGAACTACTTCACATCCGGATTTAAATACTTGTTTATGTCACGAATGTTGTTAAAAGTTTATTTTTTATCTTAATGCTGTTTAATTTGTGATTGGAGTTATGCTGTTTGGAATGAAAATAGAGATATTGAGTTCAAGTGAATGACGAAATGCCGTGACGGTTTTTACTTTCTAAGCGTGACGTTCGTGGATCGCCATTTGCAGATTCGCCATTGACTGGGTATAGAACCATTAAAACGGGTACGTTTTTCGTTCGGAATTCATTAATTCGTAATTAATTATTAAGTAGGATTAGGTCGTAAAATATAGTAGGATTCGGATTAAAGGCACATTGATTTTCTACAGTACTACTCCCACAGTTTTGGAGCTGGCTTGCAAAACCTGTGGAACGTTTTGGGGTCCCAACAGGCATCCTCATGTAGGTGGAAGGTTTCATAAATGCTGAAGGTGGCACAGGAATGTATAATTTATTGGTTTAATGCTTTAGCATTCACCGTGTTCGTATTGTTTGTTTGCTTCCGGCTACCAGGTCACTGGTAATTCCCTGTGTGTCGCAAGAGGCGACTAACAGGGTTGGTGGCAGGAAGAGCATTCGGCCATAAAACATTGCTTCAAAAAAGGGGACCATGGTGCCCAAAAAAGGCGAACCCCCGCTCTGCAGGGAAAAATGGCCTCCAAAGGTGGTTTTTTCCCCACCCATGCGTAGCACGGGTACCTCGCTAGTAAGAAATAAACCAAAAAATAGAAAATATAAACTGCGGATGTAGGAGGTGGTGGGCGGATCGTGTGCAGCCACCCGGCTGCTGGTTGCATCATTTTCAGTGGGCACGTCTGCCGCTGATGCAATTCCTCTCTATAACCAGTTATCTGGTACTCATTTTTCCGACCTCGGAAGGATGACCAGGCTGAGTCAACCTCACCTGGTGTTGATTCGATGGGATTCGAACTCAGGACCTTAGGATCCCAAGCCCGCCGCCCTAACCATTAGGCCAACATCAGGTGATATGTAAGCGGTTAACGGGTATAAGACATGCATTATTAACAAGTTAAACTCATGCGTGAAAATATCCTCCATGAAATTACAATATTTTATTGAATTGAATTTCTATTTTTGAAAATGGGCATATAAGGGATAGACAGGTGGAGAAATTAGAAAAGGAAGGGGCAAGGGTGGGGCATTCAGGGTTGGGTCAAAAAGTCTTTCACATTCTTATACATAATAGGTAGATCGATCCTAAACCGACTCAGCTGTTTAACAGTGATGTACGATAATTTCTTCCCAATAACCCTCTCAAAATGCCCTCCCTTTTCCCCCCTCTTTCAAAAATCCTGGGTTCATTCAACGTTTCCAGGCAAAACGGTTCGGCCACCATGATTTGCTAACAGCCATCGAGCAAGGTTAGTGATGTTCCTACTCCCTCTTAAATCTGCAAAATAACCTTATTCCTTCTCACGTCCCAAAAGCCAACATCAGGCTGAACGGGTCACCAAAAACCATGGCAATCGGTGCGTTTGCACAAGGAGAATGTTTTCCGGAGCAAGTTGGAAATACCTGTTTGGCAAGCAAGTAAAAATTGTCCTTTCATTTGACTGACAACTTTGTACAATACATTTCTTTTTTGTACAACAGTGGAGTAATGATGCGTGGGATCTTACAGAGACACAAACCCATGTTGTTTCGAAAGTAGAAACGTTGTAGGAAGTAGGAACAAACCTATGTTGAAAATAGTCTTTGCAAAGTAGGAATTTAAATTGGCCACGCGTCGAGTCAAAACAATAACCGGGCCAATCATTGCCTGAACCTTTGCCTGAGGTCATTATCATAGTTTGCTCTGCAGACAAGGGCGGCACGTGCATTCGACCCGGAAAAGCCAGCCCAGGCAATGGGTCTGATGACAGCAGGTACTTTGATCCACAACGCCAACTCGACGCCACACGTACAAGGTTCTGATATCAAATGTGGCGTGACTAACGAATCTGCCAAACTATTAATTGAACCATAACGGAGCAAACAAACTCAGGGATATTAGACCTTTTACCACCCCCCCCCCCCCCCTCTCACTCCTCCTGCACCCTCTGCCTAGAATTGTCCAAGTCTATACCTGCACTCTTTCCCTTCTCTCCCCTCACTCACTTGTCGACCCAACCATCTACCCCCACTGCTTCCAAATTCAAACTGTCCTTTGTTTCCCTTCTCTATTATGGCTGTTATTAGTATCCCTTCTGGTCTGGTGTTATTAGAACCCTGGTGTTGGGCTAGCGGCTAGGGTGCCGGCTTAGGATCCTAGGATCCTGGGTTCGAATCCCGGTGCAATCGCTGAATTAACACCAGGGGGGTTGACTCAGCCTGTCATCCTTCCGAGGTCGGCTAATTGAGTACCAGTTCACTGGTAATTCCCTGTTTGTCGTTAAAGGCGGCAAAAAGGGTTGGCGTCAGGAAGGGCATCCGGCCGTAAAACATTGCTTCAAAAAGGGGACCGAAAAACAACAACAACCACGGTTCCCGAAAAAGGCCAACCCCCGCTTTGCGGGGAAAAATGGCCTCTAAAGGTGGGTTTTTTTTTTATTAGTATCCCTTCTCCTTCTCTATATTCTCTATTACTGTCCTTCCCATATTCTCACCTTAGTGCCAACCCTTACCCCCTTTGCCCCACTTCCCCCAACCTCCCCCCCCCCCCCCCGTGCATACGGAATAAATATATGCTGCTATTACCTCCACCACCGAAAGTGTACGGAGGCTATGTTTTCACCCCTGCCTATCTGTCCGTGTTTGTTTGTGAGCAGGATATCTAAAAAAAACGATAGTAACTAGAACGCCACTCAGTAGAGCGCATACTCCCGCCGTGGGTTTAGTTGGAATAACACGTTTTGTTTAACATCCCCTCCCCCCAAAACAATAAATGAAAAAGAAAGTAAGCCCTAACTGTCAGAGAATTTATTTTGATATATCTCGGAATTAGAGGAGAAAAACATCATTAAAGAATAAGAATAAAAGCTTTAATGCAGTAAAACAGAAAAAATCTTTCCCAAAAAAAATTCCCCAAAAAATTCCTGGATCCGGAATAATATCCTGAGCTTCACCAAAAACTAATCAATTCTTCCTTATCCCAAGGGCAATCGTCCCACCAACTTTCATCCAAATCCGTTCAGAACTTTTCCAGATTTCTTGTTCACAAACACACGAACATAAGAACACACACACACACGGACGGACACGAGTGAATGCGTTACTCCCTGGCGAGAGTAAATATCTGGATATGAATTTGTAAAAAAAAATTTCAGTGATTCTTCGCAATTGAGAGATAAAGCCAAAACTATATACAGCATGATATTTCAAAATGTTGTGGATGGAGTCAGAAAGAACTTGGTGGGCAGGTTGGGTGTGTAATTGATTCAATTTCAGTGAAGACCCGGGTTCGGCCTAGCAGTGGGGTAGAACACAAACAGTTCAGCCTGGCAGGGTGCCGAGTGCCATTTGTATTGAAAAAAAACCCATTTCCACAGGAGGAAAATCTTGGAGGGTATTTTCACACACGCCTATCGCAGACTATGCACAAGTTCCAGGAAACAATAACGGATCAAAGTCTGCACTAGCAAACGAAACTGTCAATCATCAATCTATGACTTGATTGCCAGACATTGCAAAATAAATAAATAAATATCAGACCTATTTTATACCATCCAGCCAGGTGCACAGCAGGTGCAGGCAAAAGCAGTGGCTCGGAAAGAAATACACCACGAGAACGACGGATAAAATCTTCATATTTTTTATCGTTCGAAACGTTTCAACCACACCTCGTTCCCCATGGTCGTCGACGTACGCCTATCAGCTTGCAGTTGATAAAAGCCATCGGTCATCTAAATACCAACACAAGTTTTCACACAGACTATAGTATTCCGTCGCAAAAGCACTTTTGCGTGCTGAAGGTGGCACAGGAATGTATAATTTATTGGTTTAATGCTTTAGCATTCACCGTGTTCGTATTGTTTGTGGGTTGCCATCGTCTGGGTTGCCATCGATGGGTTGCCATCGTCTTCCCATAAAGTCATTTGAAATTGATCCAGAATACCAGCCCATAATATATCAAATATTTAGAAAAGGCAACGTGGGGTGTCTAAAGTCAACAAGAGGGCCTCAGCAGATGCTGATGGGTCAGCAGACTCCAAAGGGGTGGCTTATGCTCTTCGAGGCACGTCGAGTGCATCTGAGACGACTCGAAGGGACGTACGCGAGATACGTCTGAGCCAATTCATCGGATATCATTTCCTCCATTAAATGTAAAAATTAAAAAAATACTCTCGGCGTCAGAAAGGACGAGGGGCGTTTTAAAAAAACAATTAATGAGATACAATGGTCCAAGAAACACCAAGAGTTTATTAATTTTTCAATATTTAAGGACATATAATTATTTGCAAATAGACTTGTTTATTGCAAAAAATAAAAAGCCGTTGCCATTTCCTGGACTCGCACCTCGTTCGTGGAAGTTGGTGAACGCCCCTCAAAACAGGCGGCCAGGATCTTATTCACGAAAGCAGTTGCGGCTGCCCCTCCCTCCCCCATCGGAGCCAAAGGCCTAAATGGCAGCAACCAGCAGCTGCGTCCATTCCTGCTGCTGTCACATTCATCAACGAGATGTAGCACGACCTGCTCGAAATGTTGCTGCTAGACAGCTCGCTTGCAGCGCCCGAATCACAACGCTCACTTGCCTGTGGCAATTTGATTTATGGGGGACAAAGGGAGGGACGTGGTGTTGATTGTCATGTAATTGTGAAATTCAGAAGAGATCGTCGTTAGATTGACGTCAACACGTTGTAAAGTAACAGGTTTTTTGGGGTTTTTTTCAAAAGCGGAGGTAGGGGTGACGAATAATTGTTCTGCACAGACAACAGACCATACAGGTAATGCAATTACATATTTGCAAATTGTGTGTTAGTGTTCATGTGTGTGTGTGTGTGTGTGTGTGTCAACCTCAAGGCAATTTATGGATCGAGTTTGAAATATCTGACACCCCGGACCCCACCATTTTATATGGTTACTTTGCCTCTCTGGTGGAACAAGATACCCTCCCTGGGTGCGAGGAGCAAGCAATTCCAGGGAATTCCATGACACGTGTGCACACCACTGCGTGAGCCTTTGCACACTTCGCAGGCTGGACCGTTGCTGCCTTTTCACGGAAGGCGTTATGCTCCGAGCTCCCCGATGCAAGACTGCATCGAAAGCAGCTCAATTTCACGAATGCGTCAAACAAACGACGCCAATTGTATTTACAAATGCTATATTAATCTGCCCATTTCATAATGCCGCAACTGCGTCACTTCGCTTTCCCGGACTCTCCGCAGCAGCAACGAAACCGCTTTCATTCCGTGCAACTCCCAACGCCGAGGTCAAATCCACCCAGCCTTGCAAGCAATCCTGTTGTTGCAACAACGATTTGACGGCTTTGCCTGCAAATACCTGCAACAACCTGGGCATTGTGGAGAAGCACAGCTTATTCTTCCTCTTCTTCTTCTTCTTATTGCTAGCTTGGAAATAACAAGCGATGGTGCTGAATTTATTACATGCGATCTTATGGAGGGTCCAGTCCAGCACGATGTACCAATTATGCACACCACCAACCCCTACGTCCCCGTATGAATGACAACAAATAGCACAACTGACAACAAATATCACAACAACTGACAACAAATATCACAACAACGGACAACAAATATCACAACAACTGACAACAAATATCACAACAACGGACAACAAATATCACAACAACGGACAACAAATATCACAACAACTGACAACAAATATCACAACAACGGACAACAAATATCACAACAACGGACAACAAATATCACAACAACTGACAACAAATATCACAACAACTGACAACAAATATCACAACAACGGACAACAAATATCACAACAACGGACAACAAATATCACAACAACTGACAACAAATATCACAACAACTGACAACAAATATCACAACAACTGACAACAAATATCACAACAACGGACAACAAATATCACAACAACTGACAACAAATATCACAACAACTGACGACAAATAGCACAACTGACAACAAATATCACAACAACGGACAACAAATATCACAACAACGGACAAAAATATCACAACAACTTACAACAAATAGCACAACTGACAACAAATAGCACAACAACTGACAACAAATATCACAACTGACAACAAATAGCACAACAACTGAGAGGTCTATTGATGGTTAGGATTGTATCGAGCGAGTTTGGGTGAAAAGGGTATGCCCGAGTTGTCCAATGGATTGTATTATGATGGGGTGACTCATAGTAAGGATGAAATTGATAAAGCCTAAGAAGAGGAAGGGTGAGACAGTGTGTAGAATGCAAAATAGAGGGAGACTATGTGGGGTGTTCAAAAAGTCCTCGGAAAGGGATGCTCCCAATAGTCCAAGTAACACACATGTTATACACACACACACCATACACACCATGCACCATACACATGACACAACATGCACGATACACACCACACACCTTTGTTGACGTGTGTTTGACCATCTCTTGAAAGTTGAATACATAAAGCAATCCAACGTTGACCTCGGGGAGGTGACATGTCCTGTCCTTCAATTAAGGTGAAACTTTGTCTTTTGCACACACTTGTACGAAGTTACCCGAAGCATATGGAACGTTGTCCAAATAATCTAGATGTCCTACTCTGGCCACCATTATATTGCGACCACTTGTGTTGGTCATGTGTGACGGTAGATGGTAAACCCTGAGTGTTAGAACAACGGGTAAACCCAGAGTGATAGAACAATGGGTAAACCCAAAGTCGTAGAACAATGAGTAAACCCAGAGTATTTGAAAAATGGGTAAATCTGGAGTACTAGAACAATGTGTACACCCAGAGTACTAGAACAATGTGTACACCCGGCGTACTAGAACAATGTGTACACCCGGCGTACTAGAACAATGTGTACACCCGGAGTACTAGAACAATTGATAAACCCGGCGTACGAGAACAATTGGTAAACCCGGAGTGATAAAATGGGTAAACCCGGAGTACTAGAACAATTGATAAACCCGGCGTACGAGAACAATTGGTAAACCCGGAGTGATAAAATGGGTAAACCCGGAGTACTAGAACAATGGGTAAACCCGGAGTACTAGAACAATGGGTAAACCCGGAGTACTAGAACAATGGGTAAACCCGGAGTACTAGAACAATGGGTAAACCCGGAGTACTAGAATAGTGTGTAAACCCGGAGTACTAGAACGATGGGTAAACCCGGAGTACTACAACAATTGGTAAACCCTGAGTGATAGAACAATAGGTAAACCCGGAATACTAGAACGATGGGTAAACCTGGCGTACTAGAACAAATGGTAAACCCGGCGTACTAGAACAATTGGTAAACCCGGAGTGGTAGAACAATAGGTAAACCCGGAGTGGTAGAACAATAGGTAAACCCGAAATACTAGAGCGATGGGTAAACCCAAAGTGCTCACACTCAGACGACCTGCTGGCTGCTGGGTCGACAACAAACAAGAAGTGCTGTTAACGCTCCGAACATTGAACCCGGCAGACATGACCGTGGCGATCGCATTCCCATTTTAATTTAACCCCAGCGAGTGTATAACAAACCCCACATGGCGACCCCACCCGAAACGGACTCAGGTACCTGCGAGAGGAGTCGCGGTTGGGTCCCCCCGATCAGAGCAGCGCACGAACCGAAGCTGATGGCTCCTCTGCGGAGCAGGACATGACCTGGAACAACACGGTCCAGCGGCAGCGAAGGGAGGTAATGCCTCCGCAAGAGACCGTGAGCACCATTGTCCGCTTCCTCCTCCTCGTCTCCACCACCCTCCTGGTCGGCGGTCATTCCGGGGGGTTGCGAATTGGCGAACAGAAAGAGCAACCCGCGACGAGCGCCGAACCCCCGGAAAAGATCGGAACGCATGGACCGTCGGAGCAGCTTCGATTCCTTATTGTTGTTGTTGTTGTTGTTCCCGCCACTCGGTTCTGCCACGACCTCAACGCCCGAGCACCGGTACACGCGTCTCTGGGGAGGCAGGAGTACTGCAAGGTGGGGGGAGCCAAAGGAGTGATGCGACCGGTGGGGTCCCAACGGGCGGCTCGGATCGCTAAAGCGTCTCCATTGATGCGCAACGCGGCGCACATTTCCTGGGGGAGGGGGCGTGGCCGAGCGAGCTCATCGTCTTGAAAGGGGCTGCGTATGCTATCGGTGACGCGTTCTGCAATCGGGAGCCTCGTCCCGGTTCGTAAAACAAAGGCGGCGGCGATCTTGCAATCGGTTCTCCACGATTGCGATCGCAAACGGACGTTCTCAAATTGCACGCGATTCTATACAATCGCAGCACGAGCGAAAACCGAGCAGCACCAAGCACGGACCCACAATATGGTGTTTGTGAACGGGCATTGACCGAGCTCTCCCATTGACAGAACGGCGAGCAGGGCAACGTGAATCGAAAGGGGGTGAATCCGTACGAACGCGTCACCATTCACTGTTTTCTGTGCAATCTCCGCGCTTCCTCCATTCAAGACGGTTTTCCAGCACTTTGAGCCTCGTGTTTCCAATTGGAAAAGCCATCGCACCGACACCATTAAGCCAGATGTTCCCTCATTTCCCAAGTGCTTCTCTCCTCCTCCCCACCCCCTATATCCCCCCATCTCTTCCCCACTTCCCCCATACCCCACCCCAAGTCTCCTCTCTCCAACACAAACCTTATGATACTCAATGCCACTCTCTCCAACAAAACAATCACCCCTAAAGCTCCCCTTTTCCACCCCAAACCGTTATACCCCTTCCTCCTCTCCCCACCTTATAGATTCCTCTGCATCCTTACAGACCCCCAACCCCCCTTTCAGATATGTAGGACAAATATCAGTCACTCCGGCTTCAATTATTGCATGTTGGTGCAGCACAAACTTTCCGAAAGGTAAATTAGGAATAACCCCATTAAAAAGGTAGATACAGGTGTCATTATCAAAGGTAACGAGTCGTCCAGGTAAAGGGCGTGATGCGCACAATGGAGACTGGAGAGGAGTCGTCACTGAGATTAATAAATGACCGGGGTCGCTTTTTATGAATGACCTGCACGTCCAGTTCAACATGGACCCCGACATGGCTGCACTCCCACGTGCACCCCTCCCGTTCGTGTTTCCATTCCCACTGATCGATCTGCTCGGGCAGCCTTTCGCTTTCACGACGACCATAATTCGTGGGATGGATGGGAGGCTCGAGAGCGGGAAGGTTGGAGAGACAAAGAGCTGACGGAAACAGGTTGGACTGGAGCAACGGGTGGAGATGGCAGTGTGAGCGGGAAAGGTGGGGTGAGTGGGTCTGGTAGTGAGGAGCGATCAAACTGGGGGGAGGATGGTGGGGGGAAGAAGAAGCCAAAATCGGGGGCAATACGGGCCTCACTTAATGATGCAAACGGAAATTCCGACCTTTTGAGAGAGTGGAGGAAAACGAATGAAGACAAATGCCAAACAAGAAAGAGCAATCGAAGATTGCAGACCCTCGCCAGGACGTGTTTGTGTGGTGTATTTTTGTGTGGTGTTTATTAGCTGCTGCGTTTGTGCGGTTTATTGACGACGTAGCTTTATGTTCAAGCCAATATGGCTGCCGAACCACGTGTCCGATGATGTCCTCAATTTCATTCTCCAATACCATTTTTGTATAGAACACGCTCAATAAATTTCAAACTGATCGGTTCAAGCGTTCTACTTGTCTAATTATGACGTCATAAGGAAGGCACCGATGACATCATCATGAATATAATTATGTTGTTCCCCATGGGGAGTACTTGACGATGTGCCATAATTAAATTTATTCCATGGAGCGATTTCAGAGATATAAAGGTGTAACGTTCTTCGGTTTTTCCAAGATGGCGCCCTACAACGTGACCTATGATGTCATAATCATTATTTCAAAATTCTACAGGAGGAGGCGCTCCTATGCTGAAAAATTATTGGCAGTCAGATGCAGAGAAAAGCATACTCACGTTCTGTGCAGACAAACAACAGACAGACAGACAAACAAATGAAAAATCACTCATGGAGCGACACTTGGCAAAATAGAACAAAGTAGAACGGCAGTCAGTAGAGCATCCTTTTGACCTCACAAATAATTAGTGGTTGAATACAGTTAGCTGGCATGAAAATCCAATTCAAATTTCAAGTCAATCGGATGAAAATTGAGGATTTTAGAAATTTGAAATTGTTGTTGACCTTTGGCCTATCTTGCTCTTTTGGCCTATGGTGATCTCAAAAATAGTTGGTGGTTGAATTCAGTTTGTTGATACATAAATCCCATTCAAATTTCAAGTGAATCGGATTAAAATTGAAGATTTTAGAAATTTGAAATTGTTGTTGACCTTTTGGCCTATGCTGATCTCAAAAATAGTTGGTGGTTGAATTCAGTTAGCCGATATGTAAATCCTTTTCAAATTTCAAGTCAATCGGATGAAAATTGAGGATTTTAGAAATTTGAAAAATGTGGTTGACCTTAGGCCTATGTTGACCTTATGACCTATGTTGATCTCAACAATGGTTGGTGGTTGTATTATTCAGTTAACTGATATGACAATCGTTTTGAAATTTCAAGTCAATCGGATGAAAATTGAGGATTTTAGAAATTTGAAAATTGTTATTGACCTTTGGGCTGTATTGAGCTTTTGGCCTATGCTGATCTTAAAAATAGTTGTTGGTTGAATTCAGTTAGCCGATATGTAAATCCTATTCAAATTTCAAGTCAATTGGATGAAAATTGAGGATTTTAGAAATTTGAAGTGGTTGTTGACCTTTGGCCTATGTTGCTCTTTTGGCCTATGGTGATCTCAAAAATAGTTGGTGGTTGAATTCAGTTTGTTGATACATAAATCCCATTCAAATTCAAGTGAATCGGATTAAAATTGAGGATTTTAGAAATTTGAAATTGTTGTTGACCTTTAACCTATGTTGACCTTTTGGCCTATGCTGATCTCAAAAATAGTTGGTGGTTGAATTCAGTTAGCCGATATGTAAATCCTTTTCAAATTTCAAGTCAATCGGATGAAAATTGAGGATTTTAGAAATTTGAAAAAAGTGGTTGACCTTAGGCCTATGTTGACCTTATGACCTATGTTGATCTCAAAAATGGTTGGTGGTTGTATTCAGTTAGCTGATATGACAATAGTTTTGAAATTTCAAGTCAATCGGATGAAAATTGAGGATTTTAGAAATTTGAAGTGGTTGTTGACCTTTGGCCTATGTTGACCTTTTGGCCTATGCTGATCTCAAAAATAGTTGGTAGTTGAATTCAGTTAGCCGATATGTAAATCCTATTCAAATTTCAAGTCAATCCGATGAAAATTGAGGATTTTAGAAATTCGAAAAAAGTGGTTGACCTTTGGCCTATGTTGACCTTTTGACCTTTTGACCCCAAAATATATAGGATTTTGTCGGACCACGAACTCTACCATTTGTTGAAGTTTCTTGAAGATCAGTTTAAAATTGTGACCTGCAGGCAAGTAAAGTGAGCGGACAAACACACACACACACACACACACACACACACACATACACACACACACACACACACACACACACATACACACACAAAAACATACACATAAACCAGTAATCAACATCCAGAAATCAACAACAGTAAATCAACAAGTTTTCAAATAAAATTTTTTTTGCCAAGTAACAAACGGACCCAAATGCAATACCCTCTCCTCTGGCGAGGGTCACAACAAAACATGACGACAAAGTTTCAAGACACATTAAGAGGGAATACAAAGAACGCCAATAATCGGTATCGGCGGAAGTAGATCGCAAACCAGGAGGCGATGGAGAATCCAGGACCAGTTGCCTGTCCCTACCCCCATTATACACCCAACCTCTCCTCCCGAATGCTTGGCGGGTTCACATTGATCAGGAGACGAATGGGAAGTTGAATGCCCTCCAGTCGGTCTGCGCTTTACACTTAGGACGACCATTAAACAAAACATCATCTGGCATGTGTCACCATTTTCTTGGTGGACCTTCCATCACGTGGTCGGTCGATTTCGAGAAGCAAAGCATCGAGTAGACGGATGACGTCACACGAACGTCTGGTCCTAAAGGACTCGGATCGATTGCTTTCCCGGAGCTGCATTACAGGGTCAATAAGGTTTATAGATTGCAGTGGGCTCGCTGACGTCATGATGTGCTGTCCTGGATGTGTGTTTGCAGTTGTTGCTCCACCGAGGCTGGAAGAGTGCGGGATACCGATTGGCTGTGCTTTTTCCCTGTTCAATGGTTTCGCTGGATATGGGGACGGGGACAGTGGGAATGCCATTCATCCATTCATGGACGTCACTCGGGAACAGTCATTAGAATTGTTCGTGGTAGAATGAATGACGTCATGTGTACCTTCATTTTCAGGTTGTTTGATAAACGGGCCTTTCATTCGGTCCACGTTCATCAATCAAGCCTTTGTAAAAGCAGGTTTTTTGCCGAGGAATAAGAGCTGAACTTGTGCCTATTGGGGTGTGGAATGAGAATTCAAAGCACTATATGGAGTATTCTTGCGTTATTCCAGCTATTTCTTTTGTACGCTCATGGGGGAGGAGGCGCAGTATTAATGAAGAAAGCATGAAGTGCAGGGTGAGTAATAACTGTCCCAGGACATGGTTTTAGCTGCTTATCCAAGATTTGTTTTACCATCTACCAGGATGAGCCATAAGCTCCAGGAGTAAGAACATATTAGAATAATAATAGCAAAAGATAATAACAGCAGTAACGACAACGACACTCGGTAGGGCACGCACATAGTCAGGTTCACGATGTTTTTTCGTTCAAAATCATGGTAGATTAGCAAACCTATACATTTTTGGAAACGTTATTACATGGAAAATCTGAAAATCAATGTTTACATTTGCCAATTCCGACCAATTCGATTCGACCAATTCCACCAATTCGACCAATCGACCAATTCCATTCGACCAATTCGACCATTCGACCATTCGACCAATCGCTTCGATCGACCATTCGACCATTCGACCAATTCGATCGATTCGATTCGATTCGATTCATCGAATTCGATTCGATCGACCATTCGACCAATTCGATTTGCCAATCAATTTGACCGACCTTTTCTTGTGTGGAACGGACTGTGAAAACGATGCGGACTATATTGTCGGATACGACACACAGGACAGTGATGACGAACTCTAAATGGCATATTCTGTAATCGTGTATGTTTGATGCCATTGACTGCCTGTGTATATTTTGTCATTGACTGCCTGTGTAGATGTGAAGTTATACCGACTGCATGTGTATATATGATTTTGCTGACTGCCTGTGTATGTTTGTTGATATGAATTATTGTGACACATTTTGATGTTATTAACTGCCTGTACAAAATGATAACATGTATTTGATTATGCAAATTATCGCGAATATAAAGACAGTATTTTGCAATTCAAAACCTTTGATTCGTGTCTTACCATTCCCCATAGCACTAATTTGATACTTTCCTTGGATTCCTTGTCCCTGAAAATATAGGTTTAGTATATTTTTTAAAGTTTTTAGGGTAATTAGAGGCAGAAATAGAACAAAATATGTATTTTACAGTGGCCATTTTGAAAATCCAAAATGGCCGCCATACAGGTATCTCTCCAAATGTAAACATTGATTTTTAGCTTCCTTATGCTATAACCTTTCCAAAAATGTATAGGTTTGCTAATCTACCATGATTTTGAACGAAATATAATTTATTGACATAGTGAACCTGACTAACACCTCCACCAGGCTGAACAGTTTACGTTTTGTATCCCACTAATAGGTCAGATCTGGATCCGTATCTGAACCAAAATTGAACCGGCTTATTCTTGACATCTAATCAGCTCATCCATCAAGTTTTGTCATAAGTCATCCACAACTTTTTGAAATATCATGCTATTTTGGCCCCATCACGATCAATGGTCAAGAATCACTTGAATTTTTTTTTTTTAATTCTCGTATCTGCATCCGGATTCGGATATTCACCGATATCAAATCAATTGTTGATTGTCACACACACAACCTGCCCACCAAGTTTCGTCCAAATCCGGTCACAACTTTTTGAGATATCTTGCTATATATCGTTTTTGGCCATATCTCTCAATGGTGAAGAATCATTCAGATCTCAATTTTCTCAAATTTCATCCAATCTCAGATCCAGATCCAGATCCGGATCTTCACCAAAATCTAATCGTTTCGTTCTTGTCACATACACTACCTCTCCACAAAATTTTGTCCGAATCCGTCAACAACTTTTTGAAATATCCTGTTCACAAACAAACAGACAAACAATAACAGATACATTCAAAGTACACCGCCCCCATGCCAAATAAATAAATATCCTCCAGCACGGCATTGCCGGGGCGCCTCAGGTGCCCGGCGAAACCGCCGTGCAGCTCATAGAGACTGTATTTGGAGGGAGAGGTGCACAACAATTGATTGATTAATTGCACAGTTAAAATCAATAAACAATGATCACACAATATTTTCTTAATCGATTGGCTAATAGCATACCTAAACCACCTATGCATCATCCAAAGCTGTAACTTTATGTCATTAATCGAAAATTTATTAAATATGTCATTAATCGAAAAATTAAATAATTGATTAATCAATAAATAATTAATCGAATAATTGATGAATCAATAAATCAAAAATATCCTTGATAGCCACATCACTTGGTCAATGTCATGTCCAAATGGCATCTTCCTAGCTCAAAAGGTTCCTGAGATAATGCCCAGGTGAGAACGGAAATAAATAAATGATTAATAATGAAAACAAAATTAATAATAATCATAAAAAAATGAAATAATTAATCAATTGGCTAATAGAACACATAAACCACCACCATTTCATCCGAATCTTTAACTTAAAAAAAAATTAGTCATTCATCAAATAATTAAATAATTAATCGATTAATTGATTAATCAATAAATCAAAAATAGCATTTGCAGCCAAATGACTTGGTCATTGGCATGCCCAAATATCAGCTTCCTAACTCAAAAGGTGCCTGAGATAATGCCCAGAAGAGAAAGGAAATGTATAAGTACTTAATTAATCGATAATAATTAAGTAACTCATCAATTAATTGATTAATCAAAAAACAAAAAATACCGTTTTTGACAAAGTACTTACTCACTATTGTGCCCAACTTTCAGCTTCCTAGCTCAAAAGATGGCTGATATATCGCCCGGACTAACAAGAAAACAAGAAAGCATTCACGAGCCTCGATCTTGTATACAAAAAAAAAAAAAAAAAAAAAAAAAAAAAAAAACAACCAGAGTGAAAACTGAGTACTCCTTTTTCAGCGTTTCAGTTTCAATTTTTTTTTTTAATTCTTGTATCTGGATCCGGATTCGGATCTTCACCAAAATCCAATTGATTTGTCCATGTCACACACCTAACCTGTCCAACACGTTTCGCCCGATTCCATCCATAACTTAAGATAGCGTGGTGTACATCGGTTTCAGCCCAATATCGCTCAATGGTGAAGAATCACATAAAAAATTATCTGATCCGGATCTGGATTCAAATATTCATAGTCAGGTTCACTATGTCAATAAATTATATTTCGTTCAAAATCATGGTAGATTAGCAAACCTATACATTTTTGGAAAGGTTATAGCATAAGGAAACGAAAAATCAATGTTTACATTTGGAGAGATACCTGTATGGCGGCCATTTTGGATTTTCAAAATGGCCACTGTAAAATACATATTTTGTTCTATTTCTGCCTCTAATTACCCTAAAAACTTTTAAAAATATACTAAACCTATATTTCCAGGGACAAGGAATCCAATGAAAGTATCAAATTAGTGCTATGGGGAATGGTAAGACACGAATCAAAGGTTTTGAATTGCAAAATACTGTCTTTATATTCGCGATAAGTTGCATAATCAAATACATGTTATCATTTTGTACAGGCAGTTAATAACATCAAAATGTGTCACAATAATTCATATCACCAAACATACACAGGCAGTCAGCAAAATCATATATACACATGCAGTCAGTATAACTTCACATCTACACAGGCAGTCAATGACAAAATATACACAGGCAGTCAATGGCATCAAACATACAGGATTACAGAAAAGGAGGCCATTTAGAGTTCGTCATCACTGTCCTGTGTGTCGTATCCGACAATATAGTCCGCATCGTTTTCACAGTCCGTTCCACACAAGCAAAGGTCGGTCAAATTGATTGGCAAATCGAATTGGTCGAATGGTCGATCGAATCGAATTCGATGAATCGAATCGAATCGAATTGATCGAATTGGTCGAATGGTCGAATGGTCGATCGAAGCGATTGGTCGAATGGTCGAATGGTCGAATTGGTCGAATGGAATTGGTCGATTGGTCGAATTGGTCGAATTGGTCGAATCGAATTGGTCGGAATTGGCAAATGTAAACATTGATTTTCAGATTTTCCATGTAATAACGTTTCCAAAAATGTATAGGTTTGCTAATCTACCATGATTTTGAACGAAAAAACATAGTGAACCTGACTATCACCAAAATGGAATCATTTCTTCCTTGTAACACACTCAACCTTTCTACCAAGTTTTGACCGAATCCATTGATAACATTTTGAGATATCCTGTTCAGAACCCGACAGACAGACATGAAAAATCACTCATAGAGCGACACTTGGCAAAACAGAACAAAGTAGAATGGCACTCAGTAGAGCATCGTTTTGACCTCAAAAATAGTTGGTGGTTGAATTAATTTAGCCGATATGTCAATCCTATTGAAATTTCAAGTCAATCGGATAAAAATTAAGGATTTGAGAAATTTGAAAAAAGTGGTTGACCTTTGGCCTCTGTTGACCTCTTGACTTCAAAAATATAAAGGAATTTGTCGGACCACAAACTCTACCATTTGGTGAAGTTTTGTGAAGATCGGTTAAAAACTGTAACCTGTAGACAAGTATAAGTGAGCGGACAGACAAACACACAAACCGGAGTGATCAACATACTTGCAAAAAAAAAGTTTTTTTTGCCAAGTAACAAACAGAGGTGAAAACATAACCTCCATTCACCTTCGGTGCCGTCGGCAACCAAAGTTGTAGAAGCAGCCAAACCACTCCCTGGGACTTGTGACTCACCCTGTACTGTTGTCTGCACAAGAGAAAGAAAGGATTGTCCGTTGGCTTCCCGACCTGATAAGAGAGAAGTTGGGAGACGATTAGGAACATAAAGGGAAGAGTGGAGGCAGAGGGACATGTATGATGCACAGACAAATGGTAGGAGGATGGGCACGCCGGTGGAATGGGTGGGCTGCTAGTGGTCTTCTACAAGCCACCACTCAGTCACAATGTGAACATTTCTACGACACAGTCACAGGAATCGAACCGACATTTGAGGGCGATGCAACCACTCCACTAACAAAGTCACACCTCATTGAGGGACGTTGGGCGGATTAGAAATTCTGCCATTTCACATCGTAATAAATAAATGGTCACACGCATATTTTAAGTACGTACCTGTCGATACTGATTGTTCTGAATATTGTCGCAATAAGTGCAGTTAGCTGTCTTGACTGAGATGAATGTCTGCCTGAGCTGGAAGGCTGGAAAGAAAGTTATGAAAAACACAAGAAAGGCAAGTTTCGCCAATTGATTGAGGTCAGGGGAATAAGGCATCCAAGGCATCACTTCAACACCCTGTTCCTGGAGGAAGTAAAAAGTGACAATTTGTAAAAATTGTGACATTGCCATTTTTTATCATATTATCTGCCAACACTGAAGGATTCTTTCTACAAGTTATACCACATACATTTGCAGTACTATTTTACTTTATGACACATTTTATAGCATATGACACAAGCCTTAAGTGTCCAGTGGATCCGCTTGGGTCAGCCAATATGATAAAAGGCAATGTCACAATTTGTTCAAATTGTCACAAGACATTGCGGCCACCTTGTACTTCGACATAGACATGGCAAAAGTACAACTGTACAAGCAATCCTTGAATCATGATAAACTGATTATAATATGAGTTCCCTTACTAGGAATTGTGACGCAGGTCACAGGAGGAGGCCATATTAGGCCCATAAAAGCCTGCGTTATTACTATAGACTTATGGTTGTTTTTGTCTCCATCCTTCTAAATGCTGATCAGCATCAAACAAGTAAGCAGCGCATGCCATTTTTTAAATCTTTGGAATGACCAACGACATCTCAGGCAGTGGTGGATTAACGCACAGACGCGCATGAAAAAAATATTTCTCTGACTTAAAAAAGATATGAAAATTTTGTTACGTATAAAAATACATACTTAAAAAATTTAAAATTATATATATTACATATATTATTTCTTTTTTTTAAAAAAACTGGGAAAAATATATTTCCTGTTAAAATCTACAATCTAAAAGTGAATGAGACGTTTGTTTGTTTGTTTGTGACCCTACTCCTTTGGGCTGCCAAGGTTAGTCGTGACGAAACTTTATCGGATAGATTTTTAACCACGATGCTCCTTAATAGGGGTTTCAAACGGTCATTTTCTCATAATTCACAACTTATAAACACCCGAGCCACCACCTGTCGCCATCTCCGATCGAGGGTAGATCAATATGTACAATGCTTTATAAAAAGCACATTTTTTCGGATTTCAACCCTGATACCGATATAATTGGTGAGACGGTGAGCTCCAATCGTCAAATATGGTATCAGATGTGAAAAATAACTGTTAATCGATCGGTAAGATCGGCCAAGGAGTCAAGTGACCCCTCAAAATGCCCTAATCGCTAATTATTATAAAAAAACGTTTTTTGCGTGATGTTTTGGGCGTAAATATTTTTGTGCCCAGGACCCCAAAACAATCTTAATCCGCCTCTAATCTCAGAAGCAAAGCTCGAGCTATTACACCACCGAAGCTGGTTCATTAACATCGTCCATTGTTTCCAGCCTTGGCTTGGGCATCCGACCTCATGGTCATTTTCCTTGGTGACATGATGCAGATGGAGACCTGTACGTGTTTGTAGTTGTCGGGTCTGGTTTATGTCGAAGGTCTTGAGGCCGATAACGGTGTTACACATTATTTATGGTCTACAGTGATTTTAGGACTTTTGATGCATCCACCATCTTATACTTCGTGTTGTGGCGGACACAAAAGCCCACTGGCGTGGTGACATCATTCCGCGCACCAAGTGGGCGGTGGGCACGCCCGAGGGGTAGGCGTGGCCTCATGATATACACCGGGCGCACAGCCCGGAGCGCGCCAGTGTTACAGTGAGCTCCTGAAATAAAGACGCTTATAAGTTACCGCTTGTCCGCTTCCTCCTTGCTCGCAAGCAGCGCGCGTAACGCCGCGCTTTACTGGTGACCCCCTCGACGTTGGATCTGCCGGAGCGATCCTTCCACACGCGACGCCATTGCCATGGCCAACTTCATCAAACTTCCCGAATTTTGGGAGGCTCAGGCCGAAGTCTGGTTCGTCCAGGCCGAAGCCCAATTTCAGCTTCGGCGCCTCACCGGCGATGACACGCGCTATTGCCACGTCGTCGCCTCCCTCGGGCCCGGCACGGCCGCTCGAGTTGTGTCCGTCCTTCGCCACCCACCGGACGGCCACAAGTACGAGGCACTCAAGCGGCTACTCCTAGCCACGTTCGGCCTCACGGACGACGCACGGGCCGACCGCCTCCTGGATCTCCCCGAGCTTGGTGACACGCGCCCGTCGGTCCGAATGGACCATATGCTGTCACTGTTGGGCGACGAAGCCCCCGGTTCTCTATTCCGGGCGCTTTTCCGTCGCCAACTTCCAGCGCAGGTTCGCCTCGCGTTGGCCAGGACCGGGCTAACGGAACCCCGAGCATTGGCAGCCGAGGGGGACAGGTACTTCGCCGCTTCGGACACGCGGGCGAGAGTCGGCGTGGCCGTCACGGCCCTCGAGGCTGATGCTGCTGATGCTGCTGATGCTGCTGTTCCACAGCATCAGCTTATACAGCATACGCAGCATGCTGATACGCACCTCGTGACCGCCGCCACGCCCCGCCCACCGCCGCGGCGAAAACCGCCACCGCGGGGAAACCCGCCAACTCCACCGGCCTGGCGGAGCCAGCCGCGCTCCTCCAGCTCCACCACCTGGTGCTGTTTCCACGCCAAGTTCGGCCACGAAGCTCGGCAGTGTCATCCGCCATGCTCCTTCAACAGGTCGGGAAACGCCCGGGCCGGCGCTCAATAGTGGCGATGAGCGCCGGCCGTTCGAGCAGCCTGCTGTTCATAATGGACACCTTCTCCGGACGCCGTTACCTGTGCGACACGGGAGCGCAGGTGAGTGTCGTTCCCGCCGGCACGTCAGACAAGCACGCCGCGGGTGGGGGCCCCGCGCTGCTTGCCGCGAACGGGACGCCCATCCGTACGTACGGAAAACGCTGCCTCTCTCTGCGGTTCGGAGGGCAGGTTTTCCGATGGACGTTCGTCACCGCCGACGTGCCCATGGCACTGCTTGGCGCGGACTTCCAGTGCGCTAATGGGCTCCTGGTCGACGTCAAGCGCAGACGTCTTGTCCAGGCCGAGACGTTCAGCTCGCTCGCTTGTGCGTTGCCCAGCTCAACGAGCAGCTTGCCAAGCGGCTTGCCGAACGGTTCGGTTCCGGCCACGTTGGTCTGTACGCTTCCGGCAGCGGACGCATTCACCCGCATCCTCGCCGGCTTCCCGGCCCTCACGCGGCCCACCTTCTCGGCGGGGGCCGTCAAGCACGGGGTGGCCCATCACATCCCCACCGTCGGGCCACCGGTCTACGCCCGGGCACGCCGCCTCGAGCCGACGAAGCTGGCGGTGGCAAAAGCGGCGTTCGCTACCCTGGAGCGACTCGGCATCGTTCGGCGCTCAGAGAGCGCTTGGGCGTCGCCGCTGCACATCGTGCCGAAGCCCGGCGAGGGATGGCGACCGTGCGGGGACTATCGCCGTCTCAATGATGCCACGACTCCCGACCGCTACCCCGTCCTCCACATTCAGGACTTTTCCACCCGTTTGGCGGGCAGGTCCTTCTTCTCGAAGGTGGACCTCATACGCGGCTACCATCAGGTCCCCGTCAGGCCGGAGGACGTCCCGAAGACGGCGGTCATCACGCCATTCGGACTCTTCGAGTTCCTGCGCATGCCCTTCGGTCTGAAGAATGCGGCTCAGGCATTCCAGCGACTGATGCACAGCGTCCTGCGCGACTTGGATTTTGTCTACGTCTACCTGGACAATATCCTCGTCGCCAGCGCGTCCCGCGAAGAGCACCTACGCCACCTCCGCACGCTCTTCGAACGCCTGGGCCAGCATGGCCTGATTGTGAACCCCGCAAAGTGCCGGTTCGGCGCCGCCATAATCGATTTTCTGGGGCACCGTGTCACCAGGCACGGAGCTGTCCCCCTGCCGGCCAAGGTGGAGGCGGTGAAGGGGTTTCCGCGCCCCCGCACGATCAGAGGGCTGCAGGAGATCCTGGGCATGGTGAACTTTTACCATTGGTTCCTGCCCCGTATCGCCCAGCTCCTGCGCCCCCTGCACGAAGCTCTCCGAGGTAAGCCGGGCAAAGGCGACGTTACCTGGACCGAGCAGATGGACAGGGCGTTCACGGGCGCGAAGCTCGCCTTGGCTAACGCCACCATGCTCGCGCACCCGGCGCCCGATGCACCGATCGCCCTCACCACCGATGCCTCGGACTACGCGGTGGGCGCGGTGCACGAGCAATGGGTGCGTGGAGCTTGGCAACCGCTGGCGTTCTTCAGCCGGCAGCTTCGCCCGCCCGAACGCCGTTACAGTACCTTCGACCGCGAGTTGCTCGGGCTTCACTTGGCGGTCAGGCACTTCCACCATCTGCTCGAGGGCCGTGCGTTCACTGCCTTCGTCGACCACAAGCCGCTGATCTTAGCGATGGGCAAGGTCACCAAGCCGTGGTCGGCCCGGCAGCAGCGTCACCTCTCGGCCGTGTCCGAGTACACGACGGACATCCAGCACGTCGCGGGGAAGGACAACCCGGTGGCGGATTGCCTTTCCCGGGCCGTCGCCCACGCAGTCCACCTCGGCATCGACTATGCCCGGATGGCAGCGGACCAGGCCGCTGACCCCGACGTCCAGGCCTTGCGGACCGCCATCACGGGCCTCCGCGTCACAGAGGTGCCGTTCGACGGCTCGGGCGCGGCCCTCTTGTGCGACGTCTCCCTCGGGCGTCCTCGCCCCATCGTGCCCGCGGGCTGGCAGCGCCAGGTGTTTGACGCCATCCACGGCCTGTCCCACCCGGGCGCGAGGGCCTCCCAAATGCTGATCGCCGACAAGTTCGTCTGGCATGGCCTCCGGAAGGCCGTCCGCAGCTGGGCCAGGACGTGCCTCGCGTGCCAGCGCGCCAAGGTGCACCGGCACACCCAGGTCCCGTTGGCCCCATTCACGGTGCCGGAACGCCGGTTTGACCACGTCCACGTGGATCTGGTGGGACCTGTGCCCCCCTCGCGGGGTTTCACCTACATCCTCACCATGGTGGACCGCACCACCAGGTGGCCGGAGGCCGTGCCCTTGGCGTCGACAACGGCGGCCGATGTCGCGCAGGCTTTCATCGCCACCTGGGTCGCCCGGTTCGGCGCCCCCTCATACATCTCGTCCGACCGCGGCCCCCAGTTCACCTCGGAGCTCTGGGGGGCGGTCGCGCAGGGGCTCGGGGTCCGGCTGCACCGAACCACGGCCTACCACCCCCAGGCTAACGGCCTGTGTGAGCGATTTCACCGCTCATTGAAGGCCGCGCTCCGGGCCACCCTCCGCGACGGCGGCTGGGTCGACAGGCTCCCCTGGGTCCTGCTGGGCCTCCGGACGGCGCCCAAGGAGGACCTGCGTGGATCCGCGGCGGAGTTGGTCTTCGGGCAACCGCTGCGGGTGCCAGGTGAGTTCCTCCCCGACTCCACGGCACCATGGTCCGCGGCACAGCAGCGCTCCGCTCTGCAAGAGACTGCCCAGAGGTTCGCCCCGGTGCCAACGGCATGCCACGGGCACCCACCGACGCACGTCACCCCGGAGCTTCGCACGGCGGAGTACGTCTTCGTCCGCCACGATGCCCACCGGACACCACTGCAGCCCCCGTACGACGGGCCTTTCCGCGTGCTGGAGACCGGGGCGAAGCACTTCACCCTGGACATCGGCGGTACTCCTGACCGCGTTTCAGTAGACCGCCTCAAGCCGGCCCACCTCGACGTGGACCATCCACCACCAGTGGCCCGACCCCCATGTCGGGGCCGCCCCCCTGCGGGCGGACCCCCGGCACCGCCCAGCCCCGCCGCCACGCCGCCCCCCGGTCCTGCACCCATCCCAGGGGCAGCCAGGGGCATCCCACCTGGCATCCCCGCACCCCGGACGCCGCCGATCGCCAGGGGGCGCTTCGGCCGGGTCATTCGTCTGCCCCGCAAACTGGCCCTCCAGGTGCGCGGGAATTCTGGGGGGGCGCGTGTGGCGGACACAAAAGCCCACTGGCGTGGTGACATCATTCCGCGCACCAAGTGGGCGGTGGCCACGCCCAAGGGGTAGGCGTGGCCTCATGATATACACCGGGCGCGCAGCCCGGAGCGCGCCAGTGTTACAGTGAGCTCCTGAAATAAAGACGCTTATAAGTTACCGCTTGTCCGCTTCCTCCTTGCTCGCAAGCAGCGCGCGTAACGCCGCGCTTTAGTGTTACATTATAATTATAACATAGTCCAATGGGCGTTACTGCTGACAAGGAAAATACAAGAATTTCGTTTATCAGTTGGAATTAGATGATGGGTGGTTCGTTTGCAGTCACTCGGCTGCTGGTTGCATCATTTTTCTGCCGCTGATGCAATGCCTCCCCAGCTAACACAACACCGTTGGTCCAACTAAAGTGCTGACGTTGCTCCAACGTTGGCCCAACGTTGGCCCAACGTTGTTGTGTTCGCTGGGTTTCAATAACCAGTTATCTGATACTCATTTTGCAGACCTCTGAAGGATGACAGGCTGAATCAACCCCACCTTGCGTTAATTCAACGGGATTCGAACTCAGGACCTTAGGATCCCAAGCCCACCACCCTAACCATAAGAGCAACACCAGGTGATATGTAAGTTCGGACAGATCGGACAGTGCAAAAGCATTCTGTCGGACATGAATGCTTCACTGCTTCAGTCTGTATGGGAATGAAATTAGACTGTTTGGGTGCGTGGTGAAAGAGTTGTTTCTTTCTCCACAGCCTTGTGTGGGTTCTATTCCCACGGCTGCTCACTCTCATCAACCCGAACTTGGCAAGTGTGGTCAGCATATGCCAAACCCCCCTCTTTACATGAGCGAGTCCTTCATCCTGCATTGAACTGAAAAAGCCAAAAGAGAGTGGAGTGGGGGTGCAAAAGGGGGAGTTGGCATGAGAAGAGGAGGCCAAGAGAAACCCAGACAGATTATTCGTTTGAGGAAGAAGGGAAAAGCTGCTGAGAAGGATGGATAAGAAAGTTGCATGCGCTCATATACTGTATATCTGTATCAGAGAGATATGGTGTGTTAAGAGTGTTTTACTTGAATGATTTTCTCAAGGAGAAGTTGTTCACACATTCCACAATCAATTACGAGGTGGTGTCAAAAGGGCCCACGACCCCATTCTCCCCCCATTTTCAAAAATTTCAGAGCCAAAAGCCTGGCTTCTCTTCCAATGTCACTCGGAAACTCATCGACGACCAGGAAAATTGTGACACTGGCTGGAAACGCGATTGTAATTATTAGCATTTCTGCAGAGTTTCAATGGCGTAGAAACCTTCCATCACAGATGGGTAAAAAAAAAACCTTATGACCCCCTCTCACTCTTCCTTGTACTATTGCTGCATCCTATGTATGCTTTGGCACAGCTACATCTGTTTTGTACCCAAGTTGATGGCGTGATATGGTGAGGGTTTCCAGGGATCTGCACATGCGCATCGGAGAGCTTTGGGTGATGAGAACAAGTCTCTCTGATTCACGTACCTGCAGGGCCGGATGAAGAGTTTGTGGGGTCCTCGGCCATTTAAAATGTTTTAAGGGAGACCAAGAAAAGACAGAGACAGAGAGAGAGGCCATCAGTAGGCATGAGAAAAGGCCCAGATTTCTGTAAGAAAAATGTTTTTATTATACCATGAAAAATCACATTATTCGAACTCTGGAAGTGAACACAAACATGCAAAAAATGCTGCTAAGGTACCTCCATTCCCGTTCCTGAATTCACAACTTCAAACTCACATTTGTAACTCAATATTTGAACTTGAAAACAGATTATAGCACAGATCAGATCATTAAACTGCCCTTTTGCGAGCTTTACTGTGAGAAAAATCGTCTGTAATGTTATCAAAATCCAATATTGGAGTAATGGTAGATACAATGGCCAAAAGAGAAAGGTCGCACAATCGATCTTGGGCACAAGTGGAGCGTAACCTGTTTTTCACGTGCTTGGGAACTCGAAATGAGCGTTCTCCCTCTGTGTTTGCCACTGGCAACGTCCGGTAAATCCGCAGTGCTATTTCAACATTTGGAAACACTTGGCCAATTTCGAATTCTCGAATATGCTGAAACAACTCCTGAGGTGATGAAAGATCTTTTTGTTAATCGTGGACAGGGAACCAGAGAGATGAATGAGCTCATCAGGAAAACTTTCTCCCAAATCTGAATTGTACGACCTCGACAGGTTTGCAGCAAGATTTGTCGAATGCCAACAGTGCAAGGTGTCTGCAATTCAAACAGCAGCCCAAACTATTCATGAGGTATGGCGTGTACTTGTTTTCCATGGCTATAAGTTCAGCAATCAGGGAATCCAAAATGACTACAAAGGTCATCTCGTGAATGTTTTCTTGAGCAGATAAGCTCACTTCGCCTTCAGTGTCCTTTTCATCAAAAAATGTTTCCGTTTTACTGTTAGCCTTTCCTCATGGGCTCATACCTGAGATTGCACACTCATTTCCTAGCCTCTTCCTGAAAGGCATCATATTTGATTTGCAAAGATTCCACGAATGTCACCAAGCCTTCGTTTAGTTGAATGATTGCGGACAGTTTGGCCATCTCCTTTTGCAGTGTTTTCCTTGTGGTGTTGAACTGAAGCGGATTTGTGTCTCGTATGTATCCACCTTGTTAACCAAATCTGAAGCTTCACTGAATGAGGCGTCTCATCGTTGTTTGTAGAAATAGCTTGCAGAACAGAATAAATGCATGACTTTACAGCTCTCCTTCAATGCTCATGTTGCATCGCATCTGGCTGACCATCTTGTACCCGACGGAGACTTGGTGCACAACACCACACATTGAATCTGAGTAGCCTCCAAAGATGGGTAGATGAACTACCTTTAGAGGCCATTTCCCCCCGCAGAGCAGGGGTTGGCCTTTTTCGGGCACCGTGGTCCCCTTTTTGAAGCAATGTTTTATGGCCGGATGCCCTTCCTGCCGCCAACCCTGTTAGTCACCTCTTGTGACACACAGGGAATTGCCAGTGAACTGGTACTCAATTTGCCGACCTCGGAAGGATGACATGACTGCTAAGGTGCTAAGGTGTCTGATAAATATAAACTCGACCAATCAAAACATAAAGGACACAAAATTGACTGTGAGTCAATCAAAAGTCAACCCCCCTGGTGTTAACTAAGTAATCGACTGGGAACCCAGAATCCTCAGATCCAAAGCCAGCACCCGAACCACGAAGCCAACACCAGGCATTTTCCAAAGAAGGGTAGATGCCGAAAGGAAATTGTAAAGTGCTTGAATAAATCCAAAAAATGAAACAGTATTGACACAGCTTTCCACGGCACATGATCCAAAAGTATTTCATGAATGTGCTGAACAAGGAACGAGAAGAAAAATATATGAAATGCCAGAGCCTCGTGGTTTTAGTAATTTTGCTGTACGGAGTTCAAGGCCGTCAGTCGGCCATCTTTGATCAGATCACAAAATGAAGTGACGTACACGTGTATGCCATCATGTACTCTGCTTTTGCCAATTTTGAACAAAATCAGACCATGCATGTTCAATAAATGATTGGGGACACGTTTAGTACCAAAATGGCCACCAGTCGGTCATCTTGGATCGCATCTCGAAAATAAATGATGAGCATATGTAAGCCATCATTTAATATCTGCGTGCCAAGTTTGAACAAGATTGATAAATGCATGTCAGATAAATGGTTGAGGACGTGTTCAATATCGTGCTTTTTACATCTAAAATGGCCGCCATTCGGCCATCTTTGATCGCATCACAAAAACAAAATCATGTGCTCATCCATACCATCAAGTGTGGCTTTTTGCCAAGTATGAACAAAATCGGTCAATACATCTCCGGGATATGGTTGCGGATGCACGGACGAGACCTGATGCCTCCAGATTAAGTCCAACGGAATAAATGCAATTAAGTAATTAATTAATTAATTAAGTAAATAATGTAATTAAGCTTATAAAAGGTGCAAGTGGATTTGTGTTTTTATCATTTGTTGAATTCCAGAATATTTCCCAGTCATGTTGCTAGTGTTGTCGTAGCTTTGACCCCAACAGTCAGAAATTAGAATGTCCAGGTCATTCAATGTATTGAGAACCACATTTCCAGAGATTCAGCACCATGCCCCTCAATCACAATGAATTTTAGAAACTTTTCTATTGGAATCCCATCTGCACGTATGTAGCGCAATATGAAAATTAACTGATCCAAGTTTCTAATATCTGGAGTCGAATCAACACATGTAGACTGCCAGGTGTTCCAATTTTTCATTTCATTTCGTGACCTGAAAATCGGGTGGACATCAAATTGGCATGATAATATAGAAAAAATTAAGAAATAATGTTCATGACTTTTCACAAGTCAGATTCTGGTACGTTAGTCTGTAATATAATGTTGAAATGTATAATTTTATTTCCAAAATCTCCGTTTAGCCTCGAACGCATTTCGATGTATTGACCAATGAGGATCGCGCTTATTCGCGCTACGAACGATGTCTGGGCTTCCGGCTGCGAGTAAACAAAATGGCGGCCTCCAGTAGCAGCGACGGTGACGAGGGTGGGAGCGAGAAACGCTGTTATATGTGCATTTCTCCGGCCAAAAGATCAAGTTTATTACCTTTTAGTGATATAACATGGCCGCGATATTTGCAATTTGTTCTTACGTGGCAGAATTTAGAAGGTGATCAAGCTGAAATTGCGAGAAATTTCGTGAAGAACCACGCTGACGAATTCGGCGAACGTGGCAACAGTATGGTAACAATACCTGCTATAGCTATACCGCATGATGCAGCGTTTCATCAAGTGTGTTATTCACGATTTACCGATAAACAACGAGTGAGCAGGGTGCAAAGCAGCATGAAAAAGAGAGAAGAAAATGCAGCCTATACTGGTAGGTTGAATAACTTCAATAATAAATCATGACAATGCTTCAAAACTTAGTTTGATTTTTTTTTTTGTGAGGTATATGTAAAATGATTTTGTGTGTAGTCGAACGATTTTGAATTGAAGGAACTGTCCAATATTTATGCAAGGAGGTAGGGCCGAGGTGAAACAAATACATTTTTAAAAGGAAGTCTGAGGAAGGGGGGGGGGGGGAGGGAATCTAGTCGGGCTAACCATGACTTGAGGTCTAGACATTTTAAACTCACATAATTTTAATTGTTTTCTTTTATGTGTATTTATTGCAGCTTCAACATGCAATGACATCAACGTCAACATTGACAAGGTGCATAAAGGCCCACAACCAGTCAAGAAACGTGCTCCAGCTTAGGATCTCCTAAGGATCTCCAGCTTAGTCAAGCCCAAATGTTCAGCCAGATCCCAATATGTGTTGCCTAATATATGCATCCTTTGTCAGAAAGAGAGAACAATCAATACAGGCAAAAGGGGCCGAAGAAAAGAGCCTCTAACAAGGTGCTCAACAATTGAGGCACCAAGACTGCAGCAAGCTGCTAAAGACAACAACAATACAAACCTGCTGCTTCAAATTCAAGACCGCGATTGTGTTGCGATAGAGGTAAAATACCATGGTCGCTGCTACAAGGAGTATACCCGGTATTTAGGCAAGCTAGCAACAACACCTAATGCAGAGCAACAAGGAGACTCCAACTACTCAGAAGCATACACATTATTTTGTGCAACAGTCAAGGATCTTATAATAGACAACAAGGAAATCTACAGACTGAAACGACTTAATGACATGTTCATGAAACAAATCAAAGCAACACACGGAATAGAATCAAACTACAAAAGTGGCTTTCTCAAGACAAGACTGATGAAAACATTTCCACAACTATGCTTTCTAACCCCGTATATGCGCTGCCAAGGACACCTTGTGTATGTTAATGACATCTCCACTGAAGTGCTGGTTGAAGAAAAGAAAGTGTTGCAAGAAACCATGCATGGTTCAGGTGATGACACAACAGAGACAGAACAAACATCCGACTCTGAACCAACCCCACCAAAGCAACCTGGGTATACTGAGAATAACCTTATAGAACACTACTTCACTGCGCTACAATTGAGAAATGCAATAGATGAGATCAAGCCAAATATGCCATGGCCCCCAACCTCTGAGCACCTGACAACAAATGCCGCAGAAGCAATTGTACCTGCCTGTCTCTATAACTTTATTGCATGGATGGTGGGAGTGTCAGACGAACCTGATTCTGATGAGTTTGTAAAGATAGAATCTACAATACATAGAAGAATTCTCACAATTGCACAGGACATCATATACCTCCAATCAAAGGGAAGGAAACAGATGCCCAAACATTTGTCACTTGCAATGACAGTACGTCATCTCTCAGGTTCAGCCCAATTAATCAGCCTACTGAACGGGTTTGGTTACTGCGTCTCAAACTCTGTCGTCTTAAATCATGACACTGCACTGGCTAACCAAGAACTACATCGTGGAGAGGATGCTCTTCCATCAATCATTCAGGCGGGCAAACATGTCACACTCGTATGGGACAATAATGACTTCAGGGAGGAGACATTGTCTGGGCGTGGAACAACGCACAATACCAATGGGATTATAATACAGCGACCAAGTCAATCCCATGAAGTAGTACAACCAGCACCAGTCACTACAGTTAAGAGGACGCGGGAGAGATCGATGCAGCCACCTGCAGTGAACCTTGCCACATATTATGGAGGGAAATACGAAGGACCCGCTCCATTCGCAACCAGCGTTCCATTGGATCGAGCAACGTACTTCCCATTACTCCAGCACCCTAAGACGATAGACCTAGCATACCACATCACCAAGTACAACATTGACGGGACTCTGCCATCTTGGACAGGATTCAACCAACTACTGTCTTGTGTTGAAGTTCCACCAAAGAGCGTGATAGGGTATCTCCCTGTCATTGATGCCACTCCGACTGAAATGAATACGGTACTAACAATACTGCAGAGAAGTGTTCAGATCGCCGACAAGTTACAGTTGGAAGCAGTCGTCATTGTCGTTGACCAAGCCATCTATTGCAAGGCACAGCTCATTAGATGGAAGAATGCACAGTTCATGAAGAGACTGGTAATTCGACTTGGGGCATTCCACACTGCAATGTCCTTTCTTGGCTGTATTGGAAAGAGATTTCGAGATGGTGGTCTCCAAGACATCCTGGTTGAGTCAGAGATTGTTGCAGTGGGGTCTGTGAATGGAGTGTTCAGCGGCAAGCATTACAACAGGGCAGTTCGAGCCCATAAGCTGATGTCAGACGCGATGCAGCAGATGCTCCTGGATGCATATTTTGAATCTATTCCAGAACATGAAGCGGGTAGAGTGAAGGAACTTTTGTCAAACTTAGCTGAAGCTTTCCCACATCCAAACTACCATGTCATTCTCAACAGTGACAAGTTCAAAGACTTCAAAACCTCCTTTGACAAATTCTTAGAAGCAAGTGACACCAAACCAACATTTCGCTTCTGGAGTTCATACATTGAGACGGTGGAGCTTCTCTAGCCCATCTCGAGTTTATCATGACGTCAATGCGCACTGGTTCACTTGTACGCCACGTAATTGTCTTTGATGGGTTAAAATATCACCCCTTACACACTTATTGGACCTATTAACAGTTTCAAAATAGCATTGGTAAACCACCATGGATCGTAGTAGCAACACCAATCACAAATATTGTACAAAAATTTAAAATTATGCAGGTTTTAAGGTCCAAAAACATGACTTTCTGATAAATGCATCAACAGCATGTTATTTTACCAAGTCGTTAAAACAACATTTTTACTACTTTTGGGGGTCTGAATTAATAAATATTGCTGCCAAGACCAATGTGAACATGACATCATATAGTTTGTGTTGTTTTTTTACTGTGTAAATGGGTATTTCAAATGTAACATACAATTGGTGTATACTGGTGTTTTGGGGCAGCGGTTCTCGGTAACGTACCACGATATCGCTTGTGAAAAAAAACAAGATGTTTTGGAGGTCATAAGGCTTCATCCCACACCCTTCTTGCCAAATCCCTAGGTTCAGGTCATGAAATCAAAAAAAAAAATAGATATCCACCCTATGGCCCTGTGTCTAATGCTGCAGCCAAACAGAATTGAAAATCATTCCAAACAGGAAACTTAATGTTTTTACCGACGTCATAAAGGACACAAATAACAGGCATGAATAAGTACCGCAACGTGTTAATAAGGCAGTGTAAAATACGGTGCATCAATGGTGATAAACTTTCGATTCCACTGTCTTTTTGTTTGTTTGTTTGTTTGTTTTTCTACAGATTTTAAAACTATATTAAACTATTTATTTCAATTGAAATATATATTTGAACAATGTACAACACAAATCGCCTTGTATGCACTTCCAATAACCTTTAGTTTATCTGTACTTGGGCAAAATTGCACCATCTCAACCAATCAAATTTTGCCATTTGTGCACTCAGGTGGTGGAAATTTTAGATTCTTCTTCTTCTTTTAATGAACTGTTTTCAATAAAGTCCCATGCCCAAGTTCCAATAAATGTGCTTTTTCTCAACACCGAGTGGGGTAAGGTGTTGTGTGAACTCACTTGTATTTAAATGTACCCTTACTTATTCTTGAGGGGGCCAGTACCAATGATGCCATATTACACCCCTCATAACTCCCCTCTCGACATCCTTTCCCCACACATTCCCCATGGAATTTAGCATATGAGCAGCATACCAGCTCATTATGTCAGGATTGGGATAGAGAGCAATTAGAGGTGATTCTGGTGTAATTTTGAGGTGTCACGTCACAATGACCATCTGTACTAAAGTGGAAATCGAGCTTCTCAAAGGAAAGGCTGACAAAAAACAAGTATGGAATATACTTGTTGGAATATCCAACAAGTATGGAATATCCAAACAAGTATGGAATATCCAAACAAGTATGGAATATCCAAACAAGTATGGAATATCCAAACAAGTATGGAATATACTTGTTTGAAAGCCCCTGGGTTTGAGGCGATTAATTCTCATGATCGAAGGAAAGGGCTATTGAAAACGTTGGCAGAAGAACTGGAATTCCAGACGTAAAAACAAAACATGTGGAAAAAAAACCGCACAAACGTCCTTGTTTTGTGAAAACCCTTAACGGAATCCAGAAAGCCGACGGGGGTAATCTCTACCTGATGCCATCGAGAATGCTGCGACTGTGAGTCAAGGTTATGTGAGGCAAAGTCGACATGTACAATGGCTTCCAACATCTCCCCGACCCAACACATGGGTGCTTTTAACCCCAAGCGTAAACCCTGCCGAGATTGTGCCAAGAAGTCTGTGCGTTTGAAGTCGTGTTTCAATCCGGGTGACAACCATGTGTGTGACTTCTCAAAACGGGGTGTCATTCCTCTTCAGGAGCACAAAGGAGGCCGAGGGTCTCTATTCAAAAAAAAAAAAAACTGGGTGTGTTGGAACAACAGACAAGATTCTTAGTGAATTACTCTCCAATTACATTTCTGACAAAATATCTAACATGCCTCAACAGGTAGAAAGCATTGAACAAAGCAGTCGCAGTTACCAACATATGCAATCTGTTGTACTCTCTGCGCAGGTTCCCTTTTGTGCAGTGTATTGGCGTAGGTGCAGATAGTTGTGAGCACGTGAAATAATCTGTTGTCGGAGTTTAAATGAAAAACAAAGAAGTAATTTTTTGAACTTTTGAACTTTTTTTTTTCATTTCCACCTGTAACATACAAGCTCTTGTGATGTCTCTACCCACAGTTAGCAAAGAGTACACCATTAGGATGAGGCATTTTGTTGGTAACTGCAGTCTTGCAAAAAGTGATGTTGTACCACGTTACAAAAAGTTTTTTAAAAAGTTTGAGAAAAGTTTCATTGTCACTGCGATTGTCTTTTCATTGTCACTGGGAGTTACCATGGTAACAGCAGCACTCTTGCTGGGACCTTGTGAATGGTGTCTATGTCAACACAAGTTAGGGAACAAAAGAGACTGTGTAGGTTTGTAGAAAAAAAGTTGTAAAGCACAGGAGCCATTCGACTTTTGAACATTTCCACAACCGTCTTACAAATGTGTGCTTCTGCAGGGAATGTTTTTTCAGACTTTTCTGTAATTTTATGACACAAACGCTGAAGGTTTAAGGTGAGCTGCTACGAGCCTTTAATTACCCCGAAGCACCAGTTTGTTTTGATTCCACATTTAAGCCACTCTAGAAACTTGGAACTCCTCTCTACAACTACGACCAATAAGGTGACAATATTACAGGAATTAGTTACATTTCACCTTTTATACCACTTTATCTATTGTTACCTGTTATAGCTGTGGATGAGGTTTCAAAATTGGGTTTTCATTGTCATATTGAAGATTCTAGGATGGGAGTAAGTCAAGTGTGATTCTCTCAGAGAGTAGTTATAACGTGTGGAATGGTCTCCCTGGAAAGGTAGTGGCAGCAGAAACCGTCGATAGATTTACTTTTGAGTTTTTTAGGTACCTATAACCATTGGCATTGGAGGGGTACATGGGTATTAGCAGGAATGGTACCTAGTTGAGGTATGCATGGGTGATTATGTCATGCTTGTGATGTTTGTGACAACATCTCATCACAAAGTGAATGTTCTGTCTGTATTCATTCCTCACTTGACAACAGTGTATGCCCACAAACTTGGGCAGAGTTTCATTCTGAAATCAAACCCACCCACCTCTCCCACATTGTTTTTTACTTTTGCAATTTTAAACATTATCAATATTAATAATAACAACAATAATAATATATTTTTGTGATATATATATATTATATATATATATTATATATATATATGTATATATATATATATATATATATATATATATATATATATATATATATATATACATATACATATATATATATACAGTGATCCCTCGTTTATCGTGGGGGTTACGTTCCAGAACCCCCCGCGATAGACGAAAATCCGCGAAGTAGCGACCATATTTTTATTTTATTATTTATATATATTTTAAAGCTTTATGACCCTCCCCACACTCTTATTAACCTTTCCCACACTCTTATTAACCTTTCTCACACTCTTATTAACCTTTCCCATACTCTTATAAACACTTCCTATACTCTTAAACACTTTTTACACTCTTAAACATATGTAATTTTAACAACATATAAAATTCTAATGGGTACTCACCATTGAAGATACTGTAGCGACCCATGGGTCCCCCATGGGTCCCCCAAGCGAGACCTGCATCAGAATCTCCTTGCTCCAGCCGGTGACGTCACCTGCGGGGATCCCCGGCGCCAGAGTGGCTGGTCACGTGACCGCCAAAGCGTGCCGCGCGTGCGGGTATAATCAGCTACACCTGTTGATCACGTGACCACCGAAGCACACCACGCTTGAGAGACGTGGCTTTCGGTTTCTGGTTGTGCTTTATAATGCAGCCCGATAAACGGGCTTTTCAGTGTTCCCGAGTTGGTTTTGAGAATAAATATCTTCTCGGACGAGTTTGTGTCTTGCCCGTCATTTCGTCCGTATCAAGCAAGAGCCCCGGCTCTTCAATACTACAACTTGCGTGATGAAGATGATGATGAATTAGCTGTGCAGTACTGATGACGATGAAGGTGATGACGATGATGAATGTACTGCACAGCCAGAAAGAGCATTACAGTTACCCATTACGTGGGTAACTAGCGCAAGTGGAAGCTGCCGCATCTGCGTTTTCTATACGCACGACTCTTTGTCTCTTTGTCTACTCTTCTACTGTACACTATGTACAGTATTTTATTTCTTGTAATATGTTTTAATTACTGTATTTTTCTTATTTTTTAGCGTTTAAAAATTTTTTAGGCTAGAAAATGCTTCTTTTACCACAAAAATATTTAAAATAATAGTATATAAAAATACATTTATACCGCAAAATCCCGCGATATAGCAAAAAATCCGCGATATAATTTTACATATACTAGCGAGAAAAACCCGCGATGTACCGAAGCCACGAAAAGTGAACCGCGATATAGCGAGGGATGACTGTATAGTGTATATATATATATATCTTACTATAACTCACCAAATGTCCGTCCGTCTGTTCGAAGGTACCGCAAAAACGGCTGAACCGATCACAACGATATCTTGGGTGGGTAATCCTGGGATCTCCTGGAGTAAAATAGGCTATATTGTTTTTCCAATTTCAGCTTTGGCCTCCAGCATTTTCAGGTTTGGACTCCCGCATAACGTTATTTTCCCGGGTGCCGCACAAACGGCTGCACAGACCACTGCACAGCTGCAAGGCTGCACTGATCAGCTGCACCTATCGGACTCGGTGACCTCGGACAAAGACCTTTTATAAGGACATGGGTTGAATCCCTGCTTGAGAGAATGCCAACCCTCTCCCCGCCATCACGGTTGTCTCTCCAACTCACAATCCCACGAGATATGCGGAAAGGATGACACAAAACAAATTTTCTTCTTTTTGATTCGTATATAAACATCATTAAAAGTAAATAATGACCTCGGCCAAAGTTCAAACGACGTGAGTTTAATCTCCACATGAGAGAATTCCACATAGCTATTTGGGCGGTGTATAAGCTAACAGATCGCTGTCTCCATTGATCTTGCCGAGGCCATAACACCTATTGGGTCAAAATCCTTTTAACTATTGACTTGGTAGTTTTTACAATGAAGGAAACATTAACAATGTTGTTAAAAGTTTATTTTGTGATTAATTTGTGATTGGAGTTATGTTGTTTGTAATGAAAAAAGAGATATCGAGTTCAAGTAAATGACGACATGCCGTGATGGTTTCTACCTTCTAAACGTAAACATCGTGGATCGCCATATGCAGATTCGCCACGGACCCATGATCGATGTTTCTATACATGAACGTACCCGTTTGTTTGCGAACGGGTACGTTTTTCATGGAAGTCCTTCTCGAACTTGCTGTCCATGTCTGACGTGCGACTGAGGGTGCTACAGGAATGTGGAATTTATTGGTTTTATGCTTTAGCATTCGCCGTATCTGCATTGCCTCTTTGGTTCCGGCCTCCCGCACGGGTGTCTCACTAGTATATATAATGTGCGTGTGTGTGTCTAAAACACCGTCGTGATGTCTGTGCTTACACCTCTCTTCTCATCCTCACGCTACCCCAACCCGCCTCCCACCACACCACACCCCCTCCCCCCCCCCCCCCCCCACCCCAACACTAGCGAATTTAAGTTGATAAACAGTTCGATTAAATGAATGTGTTGTAGATGTGGTGCAGCCTTGATGGGCTAAATAGTCTACTCATGCATCCAAGTTTCTTGTTTATTTTATATGTAATATTAAAGTTAGTAATAACTTTAATATGTTATATCTATGGGTATAACATAACATTAACTGATAAGTTAGTAAAGTTAGTAAATGTAATGTGTGTAGTTGTAGACGACATATGTTATATCTATGGGTAAGAGTCATGTTTTGCCTGTTTTAGATCTGGCAGCATTGAGTGAATGACGTCAGTAGAGCAGTTCCAAGATGGCGGCTCCCTGAGAATCATGCACCAGGGAGGAGCATCGTTTTGTCATCCGTTTCTTGGGAAGTGAGGGTGTGAATCCCAGTGAAATCCATCGCAGAATGAATATGCAATATGGTGATGCATGTTTATCGCTGCAACAGGTGTACGACTGGGACAGGAAGTTTAAAAGTGGAGTGTCTAGTGTGGCAGATGCTGCTCGCTCGGGCCGGCCTAACACAGCCGACACACCAGAAATGGTTGCAGGAGTTGAGCGCGTGCTAAGGGAAAACCATCACATTACGCTGGATGAAATGGTCTCCGAGTTGAACATTAGCCATGGTTCAGCACACCATATCATTCACAACCTGCTGGGGTTCCACAAAGTGTCTGCAAGGTGGGAGCCTAGACAACTCACACTCAAACTGAAAGAACGGTAAGTGGACGCATGTGAAGAACTTCTGCGATGTTACGAAACAGAAGGCGACGCTTTCTTACAGCGCATCGTGACTGGGGATGAAAACTGGGTCCACTACCTTCAGCCAGAAACGAAGAGGGCAAGCAAAGAGTGTCGCCATTCAACTTCACCGAAGCCCAAAATATGCCGCACACAGCCGTCAGCTAGAAAAGTGATGCTAACGCTCTTCTGGGATAGCCGAGGCCCACTTGTAGGGCATTACATGCCCAGAGGGACCACAGTCACCAGTGCATCATACTGCGACCTCCTTAAAAATCATCTGAAACCAGAAAATATATATATTGTTACGTTTGTGGGGGTAAGCATGGAATAACTTAGGAAAGTTCAGAATGTGTAGGTTTTAGTATGGACCGTAAGCCACGAAAAAGAAGAAACCCATCTCGATGTACATAAGCATGGCAAATGTTAAGGTTAAGAATGTTTGCATGTCGCCATAAGGGGAGTAGCTTTTGTGCTAACTAGTTCTAGGGCATAAGATTAATAAATCCCAGTGTGTAGTTGTCCCACTGTTATTTTTCCCTTTGTTCTTATAAAATTCACTCGGCCAGCTATGCAATCTGCACATTGCCACAACCACACCAATAAGCCCAAAAGAAACCAGGACATTTGCCAATTGGCAAGTAAACCTCGACGTCATCTGAACATTCCCAAAGGACGGCTAGGCTTCGCCTCAGAGGACTGGAATTGACAGGCCATGCCCCGAGCTTCATCATTGGGCATCAAGAATGGCCATGAGGCCACGCCATGAAGGACGATTAGTTGGGACGATTCGACAGCGTCCCAACTAATGGGAGGCTCTTGCAATTGGTCAAAAGGATGACGTCATCGGGACGCTCCGAGAATAAGCAAAAGGAGACGACATTTTTTCTCTTCTGGTCCTGGCGTTCATTGGAGGTGGTTGCATTCTCTCTTCTGGTCTTGGCGTTTGTTAGAGGTGGTCGCATTCTCTCTTCTGATCTTGGCGTTCATTGGAGGTGGTCCCATTCTCTCTTCTGGTCTTGGCGTTCATTGGAGGCAGTCGCATTCTCTCTTCTGGTCTTGGCGTTCATTGGAGGTGGTTGCATTCTCTCTTTTTCTGAGAACATATGCGCTTCATGCCGAGTCCACTGGTGGAGTGAGTTTGGAGCTTTGGTTGAACGTGGAAAAATCATGCAGACCGAGGGAGGCACTCTTGCCTGCTTGCCTCACAACGACGCTTAGCTGTAGGCGTGACTTTGCGCCAACGTGTGTTTTCCTGAGTGGTGACTCGAGACCCGTTCGACGACGACCAGGCTTTCAAGGGCCATTTGGGGACGCCAGTCTGAGTAGCGGCCAACACACCACACACACACATTTTCTTTTATTTTATCTTTTCCCCTGTCGTGTCGTTGTGAGTCTATGAGTGGAGACGTCTCAATTAGGAATTATAGTTTTTACCTCACCTTTCATTTTTATCTCTTGCATATATTTTCATTAAATCCTTTATTTTTGCATTTCATTCTTGTATTGTGTATTTTGCTTGTCCCGTATTTGTGTTTGTGGGTTCGGATTAACCCAGTGCCGGCCATCCAATCAGATAAGGCTTTGAACCTTCCCGCTCACACGAAAAGATAATCCCACCAAGTTCGAAATTCCCCCTGGAGATAAAGCTTGTTTTGGTCATCAGTCACCCAGGGGTCTTAACCCCGGGGACACGACAATATATATATATATATATATCTATATATATATATATATATATATATATATATATATATATATATATATATATATCTATATATATATATATATATATATATATATATATATATATATATATATATATATTATATATTGTTACGGCCCGCGGGTAAGATGTTGTGTTAGCCGAGCGGAGGCCCCGCGGTCGTACAGTTTCCCCGATTCACCCAATCCCCGAACGTTGGCCAGATCGCGCCACAGATATTCAATAGGGAAAAGACTAAGGCGACACGGATGTGAAGAAGAAGCAGACAAAAAGGTTGGAAATACGAATATAATTTATTTACTATTTACAGGCTCAAAGAAACCAAGGAGAAGGAAAGATAATAAAATAATATACAGAAGATATTAGAGACACAGTGAAAATTCCTTATACAAGCTTAATTAAATCCCCAGGGACAAAACAAACAGAACAAACTCACGTACACGAATGGGGAGCTTGGTGGAGCCAACGCTGCTGGTGGGGGGTCTGGCGTGACGGGTTCTCTCTCCCTCTCTCACTAACTCCAGGACTCTTTCTCTCTTGCTTAGTCCAACTCTTCCTCTCTTGCTTAGTCCAACCACTCTTTCTCTCTCTTGGTCCAATCACTCCTCACCACCTTATACAAGCTTAATTAAATCCCCAGGGACAAAACAAACAGAACAAACTCACGTACACGAATGGGGAAATTGCAGGCAGGAATGACAGGAGGTGGGTGGCTGGAGGGGGAGGAAGGCACGGAGCTGGCTGGAGCTTGATCCCGCACGGGACGTCGGGCTGGACCTCGACGGCCGCCGATGCCACCGATCCTGTCGTGTGCGCGGGGTAACGCGTCAGAGCTGCTTGGTGGAGCCAACGCTGCTGGTGGGGGGTCTAGCATGACGGGTTCTCTCTCCCTCTCTCACTAACTCCAGGACTCTTTCTCTCTTGCTTAGTCCAACTCTTCCTCTCTTGCTTAGTCCAACCACTCTTTCTCTCTCTTGGTCCAATCACTCCTCACCACCGACAACTCAACGCAACCCAACGCAACCACTGACCCTCAACGCAACCACTGACGACCACCACGCAACCAACTCCACTCCACAACGTCCTTGCGCGCGCGCCTTTATAGCGCCTCCGGCGATTAAGCCACCGGCCTTCAGGACACGCCCATCGGTGTGCTCACCTCGGCCATGGTTGGTCGCGCGACCCTCTGGCCTTTCTTCCCCGACCCGAGCACATGTTCAATGGTGGTTTTGGAGGGGATGTAATTGGCAAATTGAGGCTTGGACATGACGAAAGGGGAAATGGAGGTTTTTGGGAATGGGAATGAAGAATGAAGGGAATCTATCTTATTTCACTTGGTGCAATGGAGTGTCATTTTAATGGAAGACAAAGCCTTAACCTAATACACAGAATAAGGAAATAAACTACTGAACAAGGGTATTATAGTGTCCTTCAATGTATGTTTTATGGAATTAACTACCGGAACGCCCTTTGACCTATATGCAACAGACTGGAGGCAGGAAGGCGATATTTTACAACAATTTACTATACAATAAAAACACAATAAAAACAACACAATCCTCATTTCCGCAACACTGCACCCTCCTCATCTTAGGCACGACCCAGCCCTATAACTTTAGCTTAGTGTGACACGTAGGTGTAGTTCCCTCTACTTTTAACCTGACCCTGAGTGCGACAGTTTTAAAACATAAATACAGATGTCCCGCTGCTCCATTGCACCCTACCTATCAGACTCACGCCCACAGCTAACCGAATTGCGGAATGGTCTTCAAACTATACACTGACGGTGGGGAGAATTATTTACAATGACGTTACTTTATTTACAAAACTAACCCAGGACCTGTGATTGTTCTTTCTGGGGGGGGGGGGGGGGACAGTCTGCTCTGCATCAATGCACCATGAAAGCACCCATAAACGCACCAATACACCCTCAATCACCAATCGGTGCACAGTCATCACTGTTCATCAATAAAAAATAAAAACAACAACCCCTAACCCTGCAGGTGGTCTCTTGCTCTTCGGCTCCCTCTGCTGGCTATTTGCTCTCTTCCAGTTGTTGTCATCTTCCTTTGCTGGCGGCCTATTTGTAATAAAACTGGCACCCAACGTGTCCATTTGTATTTATTTATGGCCCACAGGGGCCGACTATGTATGGTTCACCTGTGGGGCATCGGTGCCCTGTGGCCAAGGTCCGCCAGCAAGATTTCGGGCCTTCATGGCCGGTTCCAGCAGAGGGGCCATGCCCCAACCCATGGGGTCCATAAGTGGTGCTCGGCCACAGACATGTGGTCCATAATGTGGTGCATCGATGCAGACAGCTGGTTCTGGGAGTTCCGGGCGCACAATGGCGGACTCACGCACGCTCCCCTCGGCGCCCAGGTCATGTGGGAGACAAAAGGGGGACAAGACAGATGAGCGAGGGGCAAGGTCACAAGGGTACACATCAATAAGGCAATGCAAGGCGAAGTGCGTACGGAGAGCGAAGTGAGAAAGCTCGTCCCTACCGTACGTCACCCCCCCTGTCACCTACACTACCCTTGCCCTTACCCCATATGTACAACAATCTACACATTTACAAATCCGTCGCTACCGTCACGTCTTCCCCATATTTCCCCTATACCAAATTCGTCTCCACAATCCCTCTATCCAAAATTTGCCATCACCCAATTCATCATCAATCCTCATAAGGAGGAAGAGATGGAACACAGCACAATGTCACACCCACGTCATGATGCGTCTCACAATCCAAAACATTTGCACAATAAAAATAATAAAACATGGCATGGTGTGGAGTTACGTCACCTCAGGTGAGTGGATGTAGATGGTGCAAGGCGATTTTCATGCTAACTATCCTCTAAATGACATTAACACACTTTACACTACCCGGGGTCTTTCCCTGCCAATCCATTGGCCAACTTACACTATGTGGTTTTAAAAACCAAATTCCCATTGACCAAACTGTGGTGCTTCTCAATTTGGGGTCTCACTCCCCCGATTCATCTCCCTGTGCCCTTGCACAATTTCCGGGCTGGGTCCTGTAGCTCTCCCAGCAGGTCTACCCACCTGCACACCTCCACCACTGCAGTTGCCACCCGAGCTTACCTAGCTCCTCACCCTAACCTAACTAACTGGGGAAGGCCCCTCCTGGCTCTGTCACCCCTTGGTGCCCTCTGGCACTGGGCTACCCGGGTCCGTCCTCCGGATCCTTGGGCCCCATCCACAACAACTCTACCGGCTCCCAGAGCCCACCTGCAGCCTCACCTGGCCGACACCCTCACAGTGGTGGAGTGCCCAAACCAACTACACACACTAACAGGCTACACGCCCAGCCATTTCCACAACACTAATGCACCCATCCAAATACCATTCTTTCACCCGCACCACAGATGCCAATATCCAACCACAATTTACCTGTACCCTCTACCTAACACTTACACTACCCGCCCCGGGTTTTCGTGATGGGGGTCCATCCTTCCCCCATTCACACCTTCGCACCATCCACTCCACTCCACAATTTCCACCATACTCACTCCACGACCATCCATTCCAATACTCCATATATTCCATACCATTTATTCCACACAACCATTCCCCATTCACCTGTAGTTGCACACCTGTGCAATCACACCTTTTAACCATACACACGGCATCATCTCATCTACCTACTCCCATCTGAAACTTGCGCTTCCCAGTCGTCCCTTTAAACTATTGCGCTCCCTCGTCATTATCATCCACTCTAATCTACCTGCGTCCCCACTACAGGTATCATTGTCACGAACTAATCTTAACGTTACCTATTGTCAATCTCTAGGGCCCTACACATTATCCAAACCCTCCCGGGCTAGTTTTCACTGCCATAAACCCCATAAATCTAGTGCTCCTTTGCCCCCGCTGTGAGAGATGGCAGAGTTGCCATCCCACCACATCGGGCATCTCCCACTACCATCCCCCCAGTCCTCTGATGCTACGAGCCCCCATCGCAAGAGGTACTGGGTCCTGCCTCGGCATCTAGAGCCGAGGCGATCCATGAGGGCGCCTGCTCGCCGGCATAAGGTCTTATCTGGTCGGCATGGACGATCCGAGGGGGGGTCCGTGGCCCCATCTTGATCTTAACGACCACGTCACAGACTTGCGACAGGACGACTCCCGGGCCTTGCCAGGGGGAGGTGAGTTTTGGGTACCTTCCCTTCCGCCTCCGGGGATTAAAGAACCAAATCTTCATCCCCGGAGCGTATTGACTCCCCTGGCTCTGGTCGTCGTACCTGCGCTTCATCTTGGCCCCCGCCAGATGGAGCTGGCGGTGGGCGAAGGCATGGACCCGCTCCATGCCTTCCTCCAGGTGACGTGCATAACCCTCCCTCGACGGTGTATCCGTGGTGTCTGGCACGGGACCGCATAGCAAGTCGGCGGGAGCCCGTAACTCCCGCCCATACATAAGCAACGCTGGACTGCATGCGGTGGCCCCGTGCTGGCTAGTTCGGTAGGCCATCAACAGGTACGGGAGATGTTCGTCCCAGTCATCCTGACGGGTGGTGGTGAACAATGCCAGTTGTTGGATCAATGTTCGATTGAACCTTTCCACCATCCCGTCAGATTGTGGCCGCAAGGGCGTGGTCCTGGTTTTCCGAATTGACAGGAGTCTGCACACATCTTTTAGCAATTGACTTTCAAAATTTCGACCCTGATCGGTGTGCAGCTCCTGTGGATCCCGTGCCGACATAGAAATCCTTCCACGAAGGCCTGTGCTACCACCCCTGCTTCTTGGTTGGGGAGGGCATAGGCCTCCGGCCACTTGGTGAAATAGTCCATTACAACGAGGATATACTTATTACCTTGGCGGGTGCGGGGCAGCGGTCCTAGTATATCCATAGCCACCCGCTCAAGGGGGGCCCCCACCTGGTGTAATTGAAGGGGGGCCCTCATCCTCCGTGCTGGTCCCTTTTTGGCAGAACAGGCGTCGCATTTCCGACACCAGTCCTGTATGTCGCGCCCCATATTCACCCAATAGAACCTCCGGCGGACCCGAGATATTGTCTTTGTCCTGCCCAAATGGCCACCGGAGCGGGTACCATGCACCTGTTGTAAGATGACGTTCTTGAATTTGTCAGGGACTATCACCAGCCAGGAAGTTCTATCAGAGGGAACCCCCACCCACTTGTGATATAAGATGTTGCCTTTCAACTCCAGGGTCTGCCACTGAGCCCAATACGCCTTTGTTTGCGCCCCGAGGGGGGTGACCTCTTCCCCCTTTGGTCTTTGCCCCAATTTGACCCAATTGAACACCGGTCCCAGGACAGGATCCTCCTGCTGGGCCGTGCTCCAAGCCAAATCTCCAAATTCTTCACCTGCGGTTAGTGGCAAAATTGGCCCTCTCACCCGGGTTGCCCGGACGACGAGAATCGGGGCAGAATCGCCCAATTGCTCCCTCTCCTCGTGTCTCGCACAAAATTTGCAGTTTTCCCCCAGACAAGGACGCCGAGAGAGTGCGTCCGCATTACCATGGGCCTTCCCGGCCCTATGGGTCACATTGAAATCGTACTGCTGCAACTTTTCCAACCACCTTGCAATTTGGCCCTCCGGTTCCTTGAACCGAAGGAGCCATTGCAGGGAGGAATGGTCAGTTCGAACCGAAAATTTCCGCCCGTACAGGTACGGGTGGAAATGGTTCATGGCAGCCAGCATAGCCAATAACTCTTTGCGAGTGACACAATAATTTCGCTCGGGCCTACTTAAGGCCCGACTATAGTAACCAATCACTCTCTCCACGCCCTCCTGTGTCTGAGACAAAACTGCGCCCAATCCTTCCTGGCTCGCATCCGTGTCCAGGGTAAATGTCCCGTTACTAGTGGGGTAAGCTAGAAGGGGTGCGGATGTTAAACACCCCTTCAATTTTAGGAAGGCCTCGTGGCACTCCCTTGTCCAATTAAATCGCGTCTCCTTCTCCGTAAGCCGGTGGAGGGGACGGGCCAACTCCGCAAATTTCGCCACAAAGCGCCGGTAGTAGGAGCAGAGTCCCAAAAATCCCCGCACCTCCTTGATGGTACGTGGTGCGGGCCACTCCTCTGCCGCTTTAATTTTGTCTGGGTCCGTTTTTACCCCCTCGCGGCCGATCATGTGACCTAGAAAGGCCACCTCTCTTGCAAACAAAGTGCACTTACTCGGGTTCAGCTTTAACCCTGCCTGTCTGAGGCACCCGAACACCTGGTCCAAATTAGCTAACGCCTGGGGGAAGGTCTTGGCATGTACTAGGACGTCATCCAGGTATACCAGGCATGATTGCCATGGCATGCCGCCTAGTACATGTTCCATTAATCGCTCAAAGGTGGCGGGGGCGTTACACAAACCAAACGGCATCACAGTGAACTGATACAGCCCCTTACCTGTGGAAAATGCCGTTTTCTCCTTCCCTGTCCGATCCATCTCCACCTGCCAATACCCACTCTTGAGGTCCAAAGTTGTGAACCAATTTGAGCCCGCAACGGCATCGAGGGTGTCATCAATCCATGGCAGGGGATATGAGTCCTTGAGTGTCACGTTGTTTAGCTGGCGATAGTCCACGCAGAACCGCGTGGTCCCATCTTTCTTTTTAGCCAGCACAACAGGTGACATCCAAGGACATCCCGAGGGCTCGATCACGCCTGCGTCGAGCATTTTTTCAACCTGCTCATCAGCTTCCGCCCTCTTGCTCCAAGGGAGCCGTCGGGCGGCCTGACGAATAGGCCGGGCCTCACCGGTGTGGATCTGATGTTTCACCAGGCCCGTACGTCCAATATCCTCGGTGGACAATGTAAAGTATCTCGACAAACTGCGATCAATTGTCGTACGCGTTTATTCACTCTGCCGATCAAGGCCTGATTCACAGCAGCGCCATCCGAGGTCTGGCGTAGGGATACAACCCGGTCCCGGTGTAGGGATACAATGGTGAATATTTGCACTGCATACATGACATCCTCCCCTTTAAGTCCAAAATTACCACGAGCAATACGTGCTAGATTTCCAGAATTGACATTTCAAAAGCAACATTTCCAAAACATGTGAAAATATGTGTGCAAACGGTTATGAGAATAATGAAAATACGTGAAAATAGAACATGTGTCAACGTGAAAAAAAAACATCTTCAAATATTCAACCGGTCGGGTGCTTTTCTCTCACGCATTGAGCATTGCAGTGTACCAGTGGATACAGAGTCCGAGGTGATTCCTTTGGGTCGCGGTGTACCAGTGGATACAGAGTCCGAGGTGATTCCTTTGGTCTCCACGAAGGGTGTAGCGTTTGCAGAGGTTTTCGGGGCATCCTAGCCGGCTGGAGCGGCCACGACGATCTCCGGCAGTGGCGGGTCAAACTGTTGTCCTGACTGTGACGATGCTACAGGCTCCATCGACTCACAGTGACGGTAGGTTATGTGGTCCTGATGTCGACGAACTTCGCGGCCGTCCTGCAGGCGAATCACACAGGACAGTGGACCTGGCTTCTCGATGATGTCCCCCGGTAGCCACGTCGCACCTGCACCAAAATTTCGGGCAAACACTGGATCTCCAATGTTGATACATCGACTGTTGGACGTCTTATCGTGCACCAACTTTTGATTAAGCTGGCTCTGATAAACATTTGATGATATGTCTGGTTTGAGATTGTCAAGTGTCGATCTCAAGTGTCGTTTCATCAATAACTCAGACGGAGCTGCACCGGTTGTTGATTGTGGCGTGATACGGTATTTGAACAGGAGACGAGACAGCTTTGTTTCCAGGGTTCCCTCCTGAAGTTTCTGCAATCCGGATTTGATGATTCCTATGGATCGTTTGGCCAAGCCATTTGAAGCCTGGTGATGTGGGCTGACAAACTTATGTTTGATGCCGTTCCGACGTGTGAACTTGGCAAACTCGGTACTGGAAAAACACGAACCGTTATCACTCACGATCATCCTGGGCAGACCATGAGTGGCGAAACAGCATCTGAGTCTTTCGATGACAATGGCTGACGTAGTACCACACGTCACATAGGCATCAATCCATTTTGTGTGCGCATCCGTAATTATTAGAATCATGCTGCCGTTAATAGGCCCGGCATAATCGAGATGTAGGCGATGCCACGGTTCGCTGGGCCATTCCCAGGGATGCAGTGGCGCTTTCGCAGGTGTATTCCGGGTGCTCTGGCAGGGGTAACAATGTCGAACATGATGTTCGATATCAGCATCAAGATTCGGCCACCACACATAGTTTCTGGCGAGTGACTTCATCTTCACAATCCCGGGGTGACAGTCATGGATTTCATCCATGACCCTGGAACGCAGATTTTTCGGGATCACGACACGACATCCCCAGAGTAGGCAACCATTTTCCACGCTGAGTTCGTTTTTATGTGCTTTAAAAGCCGCAAAATCTGGGTCACCCTCAGGTAGCAAATGCCATCCAAGCTGTACAGCCTGGACAGTTCTGGACAGAATGGGGTCTCGTCGAGTATGAGTGCGGATCTGGGCGGAATCGACAGCACAATCTTCCAGATGATCCATCAGTGCGATAATGGATCCTGGTGTAGGCGAATCATCAACGGATTCTGGAAGGGGTAACCGACTCATGGCATCTGCATTTGTGATAGACGAACCGGGCTTATAACATATGGTGTAGTCATAAGCAGCGAGAAACAGGGACCAGCGGATGATCCTGGGCGGTAGTGTGTCAGATGTCGCCTTAGTTCGACAAAACAGACTGATAATGCAACCGGTCTTTCCGTACCATCAGGCATCACGTGTGATAATACACTCCCCACTCCATACCGACAGGCATCGCATGTCAGCACAAGATCCTTCTCTGGATCAAAATGAACGAGAACATTGGACGATTTGAGCAGATCCTTAGAGGTCTGGAATGCTGATTGTTCAGTAAACCCCCAGCTCCAGGAGACTCCTTTCCTCAAAAGCCGATAAAGGGGGCCCAAAACGTCGGTCACATTCGGGATGTAACGACCATAGAACTGAAGCAAACCGAGGTATGACTTCAATTTGGTCACATCTCGTGGAGCAGGAGCATCCTTGATAGCTCGGACTTTCTCATCTGTCGGGTGTAGACCCTCGGCATCAATCGTATGACCCAGGTACGTGACTGATGGCACCATAAACTTGCACTTGTCTCGACGCAAACGTAGGCCGGAGTCCGAAATCTTCTTCAGAACTCTCTCCAGGTTCTGTAGATGTTCCGCGTCCGTACGACCAGTAACCAGAATATCATCCTGGTAACAAACGACGTTGCGTTCGGCGGCAAACAAACTGTCCATGACACGCTGATAAATTCCAGGTGCAGATTTCACTTCAAAACTAAGTCGGTGGTACCTGTACAACCCACGATGCGTGTTGATGGTAAGATACTGTTTCGAATTCTCGTCCAAGCAGAGCTGTAGATAGGCGGATTTGAGATCGAGTTTCGTAAAAGTCTTGCCTCCCGTGAGATGAGCATAGAGGTATTCGATCCTCGGGATTGGATATTTATCCAATGAAGAACACCTGTTCACGGTCATTTTATAATCTCCACATATGCGGATGGACTGGTCCGATTTTATGACCGGAATGATGGGCGCCGCCCATTCGGCATACTGGATTTGCTCGATGATCCCCAGATTTTCAAGATGATCCAGTTCCTTGTCAATCCGCTCACGCAGGGCGAAAGGGACTGGGCGAGCCCTGCAAAATATAGGATTGGCATCCCGGTCAACCCTGAGTTTAGCCGTATGTCCTTTCAAGGTTCCAAGCTCATCCTTGAAGACATCCGGGTACGTATCCAGCACATTTTTGAGTGTGTATGCTGCGGTAGGCGAAACGTTGGCTGCCCGGAGTTGATGAATGCTTTCCCACTTCAGTCGAATTATGCTCAACCAGTTCCTGCCGAGTAAGGAAGGGCCCTTTCCAGGAATGACGATCAGGGGTAGGTGAAACTCACGGTTATCGTAGCCCACCGTGATGTCACATGTACCGCAGGGAACAATCTTCTCACCTGTATAGGTGGAGAGTCCATAGGTAGTAGGTTTCAGATGGGGTCGGTCAGCATCACTCCACAGGTTTGTGAAAACAGCATGGCTGATGAACGAGACGGCCGCACCAGTGTCGACCTCCATTTGCAATGGTCGATTGTTGACGACAACATTGGCAAGAAGAGGGTCCCGCCTATGGTGAGAATCAATATGAAGCAGGTCATACGATTCTGAGTTGTCGGAAACAGAGCTCACCTGGTCAAGCTCGGGTTCCTCCGAACCGATAAACTGATGAATCTTGTCAGCAGCTTTTCCTTTTCCCGATTTGCGAGTGATGCAAGCTGGAGCAATATGGCCAGTTTTCGAACAGAAATGGCAGGTGGCATCTTTGAACCGACACGTCTCCGGAGGGTGCTTTCCGTTGCACCGAAAACAGTTGTTGTGGGTTTGAGACTGCACTGGCTTCTGACGAGGAGCCTTGTTCCAACGTTTTGGCTGAACATGATCCAACCGATTCACAGCAGGGCTGGTACCAGACGAGCGAGTGGCACCGATGCTTGTAGCGTTGCGTTCAGCACTTTCCATGGAAATGGCGGTGTCTCTGGCATTTTGGAACGTCAGTCTTCTCTCAGCAAGCAGGCGTCTACGAGTGCGGTCATCGGACATGCCAACCACCAGCAAATCACGAAGCATGTCATCGATCGTGTCCCCAAACTCACACAGATGTGACAGTTTTTTGAGGTGTGCAATGAAGTCTGCGATCGACTGACCTTGCTGCTGTCTGCACATGTAAAAATTAAACCGACACAGGATGACTGAAGGAGATGGGTTGCAATGTTCCTTCAAAGCGGCCTTGAGCTCTGTATATGTGAGCTCCTGGATTGTCCGAGGCCGAATCAGGTTTTTAACAAGTGTGAACGTCTCACCTCCGCAAACGGACAGGAAGACGGCCTTCATCCGGGCTTCGGTCGCGATGCCGTTCGCCTCGAAGTAGAAAGACAACCGCTCAGAATACGTGTCAAAATCCCCCTCATGAGGGTCGAATTCATCGATATGGCCGAAAGAAGTCATGGTCTAGATGTTTATCCTCGTCGCCATGTAAAGTATCTCGACAAACTGCGACCAATTGTCGTACGCGTTTATTCACTCTGCCGATCAAGGCCCGATTCACAGTAGCGCCATCCGAGGTCTGGCGTAGGGATACAACCCGGTCCCGGTGTAGGGATACAACGGTGAATATTTGCACTGCATACATGACAGACAAGGAGAAGAGGTCCAAATGGGACCCAACCAGTTTGTGTAAGGCCTCCCTCTGGGTACCTCCCAACTCTACACTTCTACGATTTACCATCTCGCAAATGGGATCGGGCCAATTCCTAGAACTTATTGAAGGCTCCCCCTGGGGCCGGCTCGGCTGGACGTTCTCGCCCCTCACTGACGCGACTTCTCTAACTGGGGTGCAGCCAGCTATCTTCGTGCCCCTTACTATAGTGCGTGGTTCTGTGCTAATATTAATTACTCGGACGGCCACCACCGGCCCGTCCGTTTTTACAAGGGTGCGGCCCACGATTAAACCAGGTATGGATCGCGCTGCCACCGGTTCGACCAGGCCGCAGGACTCCTGCCATGTGGGGCGAGCTGACCATCGGGCCGGCACTATGGCCTCGGCCCCCGGAGGGATGGTCACGGCCTCAGGAGCCTCCAGCTCCACCCTCTCGGCCATACTCACCTCCTCCAATGGTAGCTCTTCCACCCCCCATTGCAGGATCCCCCGGCTCAAGTCGATTTTACAACCGCTGGCAGTCAACAAATCCAACCCTATTAAGCATGGGTCGCACACCTCCGCCACCCAAACCTCTATCTCTTTTTTTACCGACCCCAACTTAAGGGTTACAAAACCACGCCCTATGATCGGGGCCGTTACCCCGGTAGCCAACTGCAAACTATGATTTTCCAGACGCTGGATTTTACCCCAGCCGTCTGCACTCGAATTAAGGATCACGGGGCTGATGATCGTGGCGCTGGCTCCCGTGTCCACCACGGCGTCTACCCCCACGCCGGCAATTTTGCACCGAATTGTCAAACTACCTGTTCCAATTTGGCCACAATGAATGACCTGTCGCCTCAACGAGGGCTTCTCTCCATCCCCTACTGCCGAACACCGTCCTGCATGCCCGGCACGTTCTAGTTTCCCGGGCCCTGGCGGGGGGGTGTCTGTGGTCGGCTAGGCCGATCGATACTGGGCGGAGTTGAGGGCATCGGCTGACGGGGAACGTCCCGGCGCGGAGCTCGACACTCCCACGCACGGTGACCCATCCGAGCACATTTATAGCACCTCACGTGGTACGGTGCTTGCCTCCGGTATTCCAAATTTCCCCCCCTGTATGTCCGAATTGGGGTACTCTGTCGGGGACTACCGGGTGCCATCACTGGAGCCGCCTGCCATGGTCCAGGTCCCGCTAGACGCCGATCCACCAGCCTCCGAACCATGCTCTCCAGGTCAGGGCCCCCGTCGGGGGCCGGCCCCCTGGGGGGGGGCGACCCCCATCACGGGCCCTACCTGACGCACCGCCACTGCGTGGCGCTCGCCTCCCCGGGCCAGGGGCCTCGCTGCTTCCCAACGGGCTGCAGCGTCGGCCGCCTGACTCATGGTCTGCGGGCGCCACATGGCGAGCTGTTGTCGGAGCTCCAGATCCGGAAGGGCCTGAATAAAGTGATCCAGCGCCAGGCTTTCCTGGGAACTCGCTGCCATGTCCGCGTGTGCAATCCCTACCGCGCGGCGAATATCGTGAGCAAGTTCCCCGATGGTCTCCTGGGGCTTGCGTTTACGCTGCGCGAGTTGAGCTTTAACAAGCTCGCTTTGCTGCTCGATACCAAAACGATTAATTAAAGCTGCACGGAGAGCTGACAAGGTGAGAGCACCCGGTGGTAAAGCTGTCAGCACCTCCGCCGCCGCACTGTGCAGTGCCCCATACCAGGTGTACTTCACCTTCGTCCGGATTGCAACCGTTGCCTTTACACACGTACTCAAACTGCGCCAGGTACGCCCTCAAATCACTCTTGACGTCATACGGCGCGAGTGGGACCTTGTGGGCACCCGAAGGCCGGACCCCGCGCGTCACTCCTTGCGGGATCAACGCGGGACCAAACCGTTCGGGCTCCCACAGTACGCTATTCCCGGGGGGCTCCCGCGCGTCCCCCGTCCCTCCAAACACTACCCCTCTTGGTGTCGATGCCTGGGTCGCCCTTCCGCAACCCGCTACCCACTCCATTCCCGCACATCCTTGCTCACCAGCACCCCCCTCACTCCCCATAGCTAGACCTCCTTGCACACCTCCTCTTTCCACACACTCCGGACCAGTCATACACCTCACCATCGGTCCCTCACGAACACCCGGGTCTACACCACCCCCCAAGCCGACTAAATCTCCCCTCACACCATATACATTTCCGCGTATATCGTCACTCACCTCGGTACCTCGTCGTCGCACCTCCTCTGCCACCTGCAAACTCTTTATTTGGTTAGTGAGCACATCATCATGATTTGAACACAGACCTTGCACATATTCCATCACCTCCTCCTTTATTTCCCTCTTAGTTTCCCTCCGTCTCTTCTTAATTTCACTCACCCCTTCTTCCACCTGCTCTAATTTTTCCTTTACCTCTTTCATCTCCCGGTGCGCCCCCTCTATCTCTTCCTCTAACGCCACTTTAACCGTTTCTATGTGCGTCCTCACCTCTCGGTCCTTCGTCTCCATTACTTCTGTCACCTCTTCCAACTTCTTCGTCAACCCCTCATGTACCATCTGACCTTCCTTCTGTGTCGCTATTAATTCATTTTTAATGTCTTTTTGTGTCGCTTTTAACCCCCCGATTATTGCAGTGTTCTTTTCCACTTGGTCTACAAGTTCCTTTTGTCCCACTGTCAGCTGTTCTACTCCGCTCGTCAGACCCTCTATTCCCCCTTGTAACCTCGCCGTATTATTCCTCACCTCTTTCTCCATACGCTTTTCACCTCGCTTTACCTCCTCGCGTACCCCCGATACCTCCTCACTTACACCTCGTCGTATCTCCTCCTTCATCTCCTCCATCTCTTTTGTAGATGCCACCCTCATCTGTCCCAATTCATCCCTCTAAGCATCCAATTTACCTTCTAAACCGATTTTCACCTCCTCTGTCTGGTTCCCCATCCGTTTGATTTCCCGGGCGGCTTGCTCCCCTACTTCCCGCAATTTGTCGTCCATTGTGTTTTCTAACCCCCTTAACCCATTTTCACCCCCTCTATCTGATTCTCCTGGGCAGCCATTCTATTTTCCACCCCCGTTAACCCATGTTTCACCCCTTCTATCCCATTGTCTAACCCCTCAAATTTCTTGTCTAACCCCTCAAATTTCTTGTCTAACCCCTCTCTTAATTGCTCACTATCAGCCCTCGCATCGTCCCTCATTCGCTCACTATCAGCCCTCGCTTCGTCCCTCATTCTGCTTTCCATCCCTTCCATTTGGTTTCTCATCCCCCTGTTCTCTTCCCTCTCCTCATCCGCCTTGACCATGAAGGCCTGCATCTGCTGCATGAATAGGCCCCAGTTCATTGGTGCTGCGGCCGCTGCTACGGTCACGGGCGCGGCAAAATTTGGTGCCGCTACACCCACGTGCGCGAGGACGCCATTTTGCGCACCTGAAACCTCCTCAACCACATTGCCATTTTTCTCCTCCTCCCTTTCCTCCACATACATTTCCCCGAGGTCCTGGGTCGATTCTACCCCGTCTATCTCTCCCACCGGCATCCCGTCGCCTTGACCAGCCATGGCGCAATTTCAAAATTTGGGTTTTGTAAAACAAAATAAATTTCAGTAGCTCGTAATTTTGAGCGCGTTAAGCGCGCTTCGGGTCCGTTCCCGCTCCCGACACCAATTGTTACGGCCCGCGGATAAGATGTTGTGTTTGCCGAGCAGATGCCCCGTGGTCGTACAGTTTCCCCGATTCACCCGATCCCCGAACGTTGGCCAGATCGCGCCACAGATATTCAATAGGGAAAAGACTAAGGCGACACGGATGTGAAGAAGAAGCAGACAAAAAGGTTGGAAATACGAATATAATTTATTTACTATTTACAGGCTCAAATAAACCAAGGAGAAGGAAAGATAACAAAATAATATACAGAAGATATTAGAGACACAGTGAAAATTCCTTATACAAGCTTAATTAAATCCCCAGGGACAAAACAAACAGAACAAACTCACGTACACGAATGGGGAAATTGCAGGCAGGAATGACAGGAGGTGGGTGGCTGGAGGGTGAGGAAGGCATGGAGCTGGCTGGAGCTTGATCCCGCACGGGACGTCGGGCTGGATCTCGACGGCCACCGATCCTGTCGTGTGCGCGGGGTAACGGGTCGGAGCTGCTTGGTGGAGCCAACGCTGCTGGTGGGGAGTCTGGCGTGACGGGTTCTCTCTCCCTCTCTCACTAACTCCAGGACTCTTTCTCTCTTGCTTAGTCCAACTCTTCCTCTCTTGCTTAGTCCAACCACTCTTTCTCTCCACCGACAACTCAACGCAACCCAACGCAACCACTGACCCTCAACGCAACCACTGACGACCACCACGCAACCAACTCCACTCCACAACGTCCTTGCGCGCGCGCCTTTATAGCGCCTCCGGCGATTAAGCCGCCGGCCTTCAGGACACGCCCATCGGTGTGCTCACCTCGGCCATGGTTGGTCGCGCGACCCTCTGGCTCCGCCCTTGATGACGACTGGCGGGCACGCCTTTCTTCCCCGACCCGAGCACATGTTCAATGGTGGTTTTGGAGGGGATGTAATTGGCAAATTGAGGCTTGACCATGACGAAAGGGGAAATGGAGGGTTTTTGGGAATGGGAATGAAGAATGAAGGGAATTTATCTTATTTCACTTGGTGCAATGGAGTGTCATTTTAATGGAAGACAAAGCCTTAACCTAATACACAGAATAAGGAAATAAACTACTGAACAAGGGTATTATAGGGTCCTTCAATGTATGCTTTATGGAATTAACTACCGGAACGCCCTTTGACCTTTATACAACAGACTGGAGGCAGGAAGGCGATATTTTACAACAATTTACTATACAATAAAAACACAATAAAAAAAACACAATCCTCATTTCCGCAACAATATATATATATTTATATATATATATATACATATATATATATATATATATATGTGTATATATATATATATATATATATATATATATATATATATATATATATATATATATATATATATATATATATATACAGTGCATTCAGAAAGTAGGAAACAGGAGAGCCAGGAAACAATATCTCTCCGTCCTCAGGACCGAACTCTCTTATCTGTCTCCCTCTTCCAAATCCTGGTGGCGTCTGGTAAAATCTGTTTCTGGTGTTTGTTCCCCCTCCATCCCCTCCCTCACCTTAAATGGCCACACGGCTGACTCCGCACGTGAAAAAGCTGAATGCCTCAACTCTGTGTTTGCCTCTAAATCTTGTGTCCCAAACCCATCCCTCTCTGTACCCACCGTACCCAGTCGTACCCAGCTGCTCCTGGACTCTGTGTCCTTTCCTCCTGACAAGGTGGAAAAGTTTCTGTCAACCCTCGACTCTGATTCTGCAACTGGACCTGACGGCATCAGCCCACGGGTCCTAAAATCATGTTCTTCCGCTCTTTCACTCCCTCTCTCTGTTCTCTTCACCCTCTCTTTTGCTCAAGGTCATCTTCCATCTGCTTGGAAATCTGCCAACATCACCGCTTTGCACAAAAAAGGTGCAAAAACTGATCCCAGCAACTACAGACCAATCAGCCTTCTCCCAATTATCAGCAAAGTCATGGAATCCATCATTGCTTCAGATATGAAATCTTTCCTCTTCTCCAATGGCTTGATCTCTGATCATCAATTTGGTTTCAGACCTGGACACTCCACTCTGGACATGCTGCTTCTGCTTTCTCAACAATGGATGGAGGTCCTCAATGCCAAACAGGAAATTAGAGCAGTCTCCCTTGACATATCACGTGCCTTCGATACGGTCTGGCACCCCGCTCTGCTCACCAAACTCTCCTCTTTTGGTATCCATGGAAATCTCCACGCATGGCTGGCGGACCTCCTCTCTAGTCGTAGTCAACGTGTGGCCCTGAATGGGTTTCTCTCATCTCCTCTTCCTGTTCAGGCTGGAGTTCCCCAAGGCAGTGTTCTGGGCCCTGTGCTTTTTCTGGTCTTCATCAATGATCTCTCTGACTCTCTTGAAAATCCTCTCTATCTCTTTGCTGACGACTCTACTCTCTGTCGCTCCATTCTTCATCCCTCAGATCGGCAGTCTGCAGCCTCCTCACTCTCTGCAGACCTTGACAAAATCACAGACTGGGCAAACAAGTGGAACATGTCTTTCAATCCTGACAAATCCCACACTCTTACGATGTCTCTCCGAAAAGACCGACTGGACAACCCTCCCATCCACTTTCTGAATAATCCTCTCCAAGAAGTTCTGTCACTCAAGCTTTTGGGTCTCACTATCTGCCATGATCTTTCCTGGAAAAACCACATTTCAAATCTGGCCTCCAAAGCCAGTCGCCGACTGGGCATCCTCCGTCGTGCGAAGTCCTTCCTTGGCACACCTGAGCTCCTCACCAAATACAAGGCTTTCATCCGCAGTTCAATGGAATACTGCTCTCCCCTCTGGGCTGGTACTCCTGCCTCACACGTAGCTCGCCTTCGTGCTGTTGAAACCAAAGCATTCAGAATCATTGGAATCTCCCGCGATGAAGCTAACTCCAAGGGCCTCTCACTCACTCACCGCAGGCAGGTTGGTGGTCTTTCCGTCTTCTACCGACTCCTCTCTGGCCTTGCCCCCCCAGCTCTCTCTGGGCTCTGTCCCGCAAATATTCCTACAGGTCGCACAAGATCTGCCTGCAACCCTCTTTTGGTTAAACTGCCAAAATCAAGACTCTCTGCTCACCTTCACTCCTTCAATCCTCTTTTCTCCCGCCTCTGGAACAAACTCCCTCACTCTCTTCAATCCCACTCCACCCTCCAAGTCTTTAAAACAGCTGTTCACCACCATCTCTTATCTTCCCCCATCCAAAACCTTGATCCTTTCTACCCCCGCTAATTTCACCCCAATTCCACTTTTTGAAATACCAACTTCTGTCTTGGAAGTCCTTGGTGTCCTTGTGCTTTATACTTCTCCCTCCCCCCCCCCCCCCCCTTCCCATGCCTCCTCCCCCCGGGCCCTCTCCCTTCCACACATCTCCCTGCTCTCGGATGTTGTGTGTGTGTGCTTCCCCTTTTCTCCCCATCTTGTCTTCCGCTCCCTCTTTTTGTGTATTTTGTTTGTCTGGTCGATTTGTTTGTGAAGTAAATGTTAGTTCTTTCACGAGCCTCGATTCAGTATACAAAAAAAAAAAAAAAAAAAAAGTATTCAGACCCTTTCACTTTTTTCACCTTTTGTTATGATGCAGCCTTATGCTGAAATCGTTTAAATTCATTTTTTCCCTCATCAATGTACACTCAATACCCCATAATGACAAGGAGAAAATCTTGTTTCTCAGTCTGAGAGTCCTTTAGGTGCTTTTTTGCAAACCCCAAGCGGGCTTTCATGTGTCTTTCACTGAGGAGAGGCTTCCGTCTGGCCACTCTGTCATAAGCCCAGATCGGTGGAGTGTTGCAGTGATGGTTGTCCTTCTGGAAGTTTCTCCCATCTCCATACAGGATCTCTGGAGCTCAGCCACAGTGACCATCGGGTTCTTGGTCACCTCTCTTACCAAGGCCCTTCTCCCCCCCATTGATCAGTTTGGCCGGGTGGCCAGCGCTAGGAAGAGTCCTGGTTGTTCCAAACTTCTTCCATTTAAGAATTATGGAGACCACTGTGCTCTTGGGAACCGTCAATGCAGCAGAATTTTTTTTGTCGGCTTCCCCAGATCTGTGCCTCGACACAATCCTGTCTGAGCTCTGCAGGCAGTTCCTTCGACCTCATGGCTTGGTTTTTGCTCTGATATGCATTGTCAGCTGTGAGACCTCATATAGACAGGTGTGTGCCTTTCCAAATCATGTCCAATCAATTGAATTTACCAAAGGTGGACTCCAATCAAGGTGTAGAAACATCTCAAAGATGATCAAGAGAAATGGGAGGCACCTGAGCTAAATTTCAAATGTCATCGCAAAGGGTATGAATACTTATGTCAATGTGATATTTCGGTTTTTTCATTTTAATAAATCTGCAAAACTTTCTAAAATCCTGTTTTCTCTTTGTCATTATGGGGTATTGAGTGTAGATTGATGAGGGAAAAAATGAATGTAAACGATATCAGCCTAAGGCTGCAACATAACAAAATGTGAAAAAAGTGAAGGGGTCTGAATGCTTTCTGAATATATAAAATAGATATAAAATATGCGAGTTGAACTGAACGCCTTTGGAGTTAAAGCTGGCTTTGGCTATCCGTGATTTTCCGGTCTTCACCGAGGGGAATCACAGGACATTATGCATGTATGTATATATATATATATATGTATATATATATATATATATATATATATATATATATATATATATATATATCTATCTATCTATAATTCCAGCAATCTCTGTGTGTATGTTTGTATGTTTGTATGTTTGTATGTTTGTATGTTTGTATGTTTGTATGTATGTTTGTCTGTGACCGCTGTTTCTCGACAACTACCGGTCCGATATACTTGAAACTTGCCAGGTATATTGCTGGGGACCCGAGGATGTGCCTTTTCAAGGTTTTAAATTAATCGCAGAAGTAGTTACCGAGCTATGTCCAAAAAACGATTCAACCAATCAGAGAGCAGCGAGCTATCACGTGTGCCGAACGTGGCGAACAGACTCTGCCTCGGATGGCACATTTGAGAGCGTATTCATTTATTTCCCGTCGGCAAACTATGTTGCCGTTAAACTATGTTTTAAAACTAATTAAAACTAATTTGCGATTCATCGTAACTGCGATTTGCGACCTTCCGGACAGTCAAATGAGGACGTCACTTCCGGACTTACGTAGCGGCTAGCGGGCGCCATTTGGAGGAGCTGGGAGGACTCAGTCGTGATAGAGTGAGCCTGAGTAAGTATATCAAGACAAGAACAAGATCTAGAAGGAGGTATGTACGGTGCGATTCATATAATATATTGTTTAGTTATCGTCGATGAGGAATTTGGGGGCCCGATTAACTGCAGCGCCATCTGAGCTGCGGCGTCGGGACGATACATTCATTGTACGGTAACATCACGCACTTACGGGCACGTCCTATATATATAGTACGGGCATGCCCTAGTATATATATATATATATATATATATATATATATATATATATTGTTACGGATACCGGCCCTAATTATGGTGGTTCCTGTTCATGGTTGATTCCAGATGATGCTTGTTGTGGTTAAAAGGGTTAAAAGGGTTAAAAGCGCTCCTGATAAGTGTGGTGGAAAAATCCGGATCGAGACCGGAAGAGTTGGAGCGAAAGCCGCGCGCCATTCTGGACCACGCGAGCACCCTGCAGGGAACTGGCTTTCGTCGTGTCGGCTGTGCATTATTCCTTGGTGGATTGCCGGGAACGGCCGTACCAGAGAGGAGCACGTGCGAATTCTACGGAGGTTCGCGGGTTGAACCGCAACGTGTACATCGGAGTGAATCTTTGTGAGGTTCCTCTCCACCGCTGTGTTGCTGGGGGCTGAGCACATGACCGCGGGGTCGTCTCGCTCATCGACGCCTCAATTCGAATCTTTGTGAGGTTCCTCTCCACCGCTGTGCTGCTGGGGGCTGAGCACGTGACCGCGGGGTCGTCTCGCTCGTCGACGCCTCAATTCGAATCGTTGTGAGGTTCCTCTCCACCGCTGTGCTGCTGGGGGCTGAGCAGGTGACCGTGGGGTCGTCTCGCTCGTCGACGCCTCACTTCGAATCTTTGTGAGGTTCCTCTCCACCGCTGTACTGCTGGGGGCTGAGCACGTGACCTCGGCGTCGTCTCGCTCGTCGACGCCCCAATTGACCATCGGGCCTCGACTCCCCGATCGCGGGAGCGCACAGAGACATTGGGACTTCGCCTTGGAGTGGAGCAGAGACATTGGGGGAGGTGCCGTGAGTGCTGGGGTTGAGGGGCTTGATAAGGATATTATCGTAGGATTTGAAAGTGTGTGATTGCCCCATTGCTGTATGGCTTGCCCAATTGCGGTATGGCTCTTTGTGTGGGATTTATAATATATTATGGTTTGCTTATAACCGGGTGGGGTTGCATCATTTGACTCGACTGTTCCATTTGCGGGTTCCAGTGAGAGATTAAAACAGCTTTCTGCCGGGGACCCTCTCAGGGTCCGGAGGTCCACCGAGACCAGGGGTAAGGCAGGGAGGACCCCGTAACAGAAATTGGGGGCTCGTCCAAATTGATATTCGTGGACTCGCAATTGGGTCTGCGTCCGGGATCTAAAAAAAATTTCTAAATTTAGTCCGGGAAAGAATTTCCAAGTTTGGAACTTTTTCCAACATTCCCAATTTTTCCCCAAAAACAAACAAACAACAACAACAACAACAACAACAACAACAAAAAATATATATATACTTTTGTTTTTGTTAGAAATTTCTTGTGTGAAGGTTAACAGGTGTTACCAGTAGTCACTATGGCGTTCGACGCAGAGAAGTTTACGGTAACCCCGAGTGAAGCACAGTTCAGAGCGTTAGTAAAATCGGACCTCTGGAAATTGGCCAAACATTTTAGCTTGGAGGTCCGAACTAATATGAGGAAGGCAGAGCTGCAGACAGTGGTGATACAATCTATGGGTGGGATTAAAAGCATGGGAAGAGGTAGCCTGGGATTGGTTACCAGAAGAACAAGAAAATGTGGAGCTCCGGAAACTGGAGATGCAATTACGGAGCCAGGAAAGGGAAAAAGCACAGGAGCGAGAACTCCAGGAAAGGTTAAAAGTACTGGAAAGAGAACTCCAGGAGAGGTTAGAAGACAAAAAAACAGAGGAAAGGAGAGTGGAAAGAGAACTCCAGGAGAGGTTAGAAGACAAAAAAAGAGAGGAAAGGAGAGTGGAAAGAGACCTCGAAGCAGAGGAGAGAAGAGCCGAAAGGGAGTTAAAGGACCGTGAATTGGCGCGTCAGCAGGAAATTAAAGTCAAGGAGCTGGAGTTAATAAGAGAACGGGGAGAGGTACCATCCCTGCTGACTGGTACGACATCTAGTCAGAACACCTGGGATGTTGGCAGACATGTGAGGCTGGTCCCACCCTTCAATGAAAAGGAAGTAGCCAAGTTTTTTCCACACTTTGAGAAAGTGGCTCGACAGTTAAAATGGCCTGAGGAGTACTGGTCCATACTAGTGCAAAGTGTTCTGGTGGGTAAAGCTCAAGAGATTTATTCGGCTTTACCGATTGACCAGTGTGCAGATTATGAGGGATTGAAGAAACACCTTCTCAAAGCCTATGAATTGGTCCCGGAAGCTTACCGGCAGAAATTCCGGAATGCCAGGAGGAGGGAGAGTGAGACCCACGTGGAGTTTGCCAGATTGAAAGAAACCATGTTTGATAGGTGGTGCGATTCGAAAGGAGTTGGGAAAGACTTCGAACTATTGCGACAATTGATCCTGGTGGAGGAATTCCAACAGTGTGTCCACGAGGACATTAAAATACACCTGGAGGAAAGGAAAGTACCAAAGTTGTATGAGGCAGCGACCATGGCAGATGACTATGCCTTAACCCACAGGATGGGGTTCCGCAACCCTAACTTCTCGCCTAGACTTAGCCAGGGGAACTATGGTACGGCAGGGGCGGAGAACGAAAATTCATGGGGGCAGCCTCGAGAGGAGGACCACTCTGATATTACGACTTCTAGGGGTCAGAAGTCAACGGTTTCAAGGCAGACGTATCGTCCGTGGACCTCGAGGCAGACCACGACGTTCTCCTCTGGGCCTACTTGCACTTTTTGCCATAAGCCCGGACACTTGATGTCCCACTGTCATGCTTTGGGAAAGGAAAATCAGGAGCGGAGTACGACTAGTACAACTCCGAATGCGATGGCAAACGTGAGAAATCGCCCACAGAAGAGTTACCAACCATTTATTTATGAGGGGTTTGTCTCACTGGAGGGAGACTAGACTAACCCAAGACCTGTTAGGGTATTGAGGGACACAGGAGCACATCAATCCTTAATGCTTGAAGGCATTTTGCCATTGTCGGAGAGTACAGCAACTGGTGATAGTGTTTGGTTACAAGGGATCGGTGGCTGGGTTAGCGCTCCCCTTCATGTCATCAATCTCGAGTCTGATTTGGTGTCACGACCGGTCACCGTGGGGTTGCAAGCCACTCTTCCTGTAGAGTGAGTATCAGTTGTGGTTGGGAATGATTTGGCCGGGGGTCAAGTTTCTAGTAACCTGATGGTTGTGAAAACGTCTGATATGGGAAATAACACCTCACCAGTCAGGGATGGAGGCAAAGTTGGCAAGCTTTTTGTAGGTGGACTGAACTTCAAAACAAAGGAGGAAGTTCTGACCTCTGTCTTCAACAAATATGGACCGCTTGTGGAAGTGCGGTTGGTAAAAGACAGGGAAACGCAACAGTCAAGAGGGTTCGGCTTTGTCACGTTTGCAAGCACAAAGGACGCCAGAGGCAGAGAAGAATTGGATGGCAAGGATTTGGAGGGTCGGACCATAACAGCAGGGAAGGCATTTCATAGGCGTCGAGAGGTCTACAGAAGAGGACAACTTCCCCCCCCCCCCCCCGCCCTCCCCTTCCCACGCCTCCTGCCCCCAAGCCCTCTCCCTCCCACACTTCTTCCTGCTCTCAAATGTTGTGGTTGTGTGCTTCCCCTTCTCTCCCCATCTTGTCTTCCGCTCCCTCTTTTTGTATATTTTGTTTGTCTGGTTGATTTGTTTGTGAAATAAATGTTAGCTCTTTCACGAGCCTCGATTCAGTATTCCAAAAAAAAAAAAAAAAAAAAAAACTTGGCGGTTGTTTTGGTGGTGGCCGCAGCCGATATTACTATGGAGGCTCCCAGAGTTACGGCATCTCCCGAAAGAATGATTATCAGGGTAGCAGCCGAGAGGGAGACCGCTATTCCCGTGACTACTGTGACAAGTGGTCCCACCGTAATTATTGGGAGTCCAGAGAAGTTGAAGCACGGAATGCGGCGGAGCCGCCGAGCCCAGATTCCTACACAGACTAACCGTGAACACCTCGTTCCTAAAGGCGTCCAGGTAGTGAACTTTCCTGCACGGACTAACCGTGAACTCCACCTTCCTAAAGGCGTCCATGTAGTGAATACTCGGCTTGGCCTCCCGGAAAAAGGGCTATCGAGATGCGTAACTTTGGATTTTTGATCAACACCTTAACCTTCATTCAAAAAATGAAAATAAAATCAGAGGTTGATGAGATGGAGTTTGGCTTCGCAGGGGTTCAACTTGGAAATTGAACATGTGAAGGGCCGGGACAATGTCGTGGCGGACGCGTTGTCCAGAGAGTTAATTTTGGGGAATTCTGTGGGGGATGTGAAAAGTTTGTTGCTTTATTTTTGGGAACTATGGATGGTTGTTGCTCACAGGAATTGATGATTTGGGGGTGATCTTACTCTTGTTGGTGTAAAGAATTTTGCCGACAACGAAAGTTTTCCCTATGTTCAAACTTTCTTTCTTGAGGGGGGGAAGTGCTACGGATACCGGCCCTAATTATGGTGGTTCCTGTTCATGGTTGATTCCAGATGATGCTTGTTGTGGTTAAAAGTTCTTCCGGGTTCGGTTGCGAGAGTACGCTGGCGTTGCATATTCGCCGCTTCTCCGACTGGATGGATGTACAGGGTCTGCTTCTACTTTTCTGACCTGACATCTCACACCTGTCCTGCCTTTTCACACCCGCACGTGCCGCGTGTTCTCCGGCTGGATAACGGAATCTGCTTTTGATGGTACGGAATACGGAATCGAAAGGCCCGCTCCCGTTGTTTGTGGCCGTGGCCTTGTTTGCCGGTGGCCTTGTGGTCTTGGTGGCCTTGTGGCCTTGTTTGCCGCTGTGGTCTTGATTAGCGGCTGCAGTCGTTTGCCGCTGCGTTTGCCGCTGCGTTTGCCGCTGCGTTTGCCGCTTTGCCTCCTCGACCTTGGCCTCGTACTCGTCCCTTCGCTCCTGCCTGGCATGGCTCTGAAGTACTCCGCCGCAAGGCTTCTTCTGCTCAATACCCGCTCCACCCCATCATGCATCTCTGCCATCAAATCAAATGGACTCCTCCGACGACCCAGGTACATTCACCGTGGCTCCGGTCGCAAGTTTGTTTATTTGCAATCAGGTCACTCCATCCCCGTCCTCTGGTCGGCTCAGCGCACTCTCACTCTTCGTCCCAGCGCACCTGGTCACAGCAACCCACACGATCGCACCTCCTGCCTACGAACCCTGGCTAAATCACCTGAATTCATCCCTGCTGTTCAAAACAACATCAAGCTCACCCTGTTCAACACCCGGTCCCTCAACAATAAATGCCTCATCCTGAACGAATACATCCTGGATAACAAACTGGACTTTCTCTGTCTCACCGAAACCTGGCAACAACCTCTGGACTACTACACACTCAACCTCACCACACCCAATGGATATTCCTACGTCAATAAACCACGCTCGGAGGGCCGAGGTGGTGGAATTGCCGTTATCCACCGTCAAGACATCAAGACCAACCTCATCTCCATCTCATCTGCTCCATCATTTGAACACCTGGCTTTAAAACTCTCTGGTCACACGCAGTCAGTCATGGCTGTCGTCTACCGCCCTCCCAAACCACACCCATCATTCCTGTCTGACTTCTCCTACTTTCTGACAACAGGCTATGTTCCCTCTCCCCCTCAATCCTCCTCCTTGGTGATTTCAATATCCACATGGACTCCACTGACTCCACAATAACCACTGACTTCACTGATTTACTCACCTGCTTTAACCTCACTCAACATGTCGACTTTCCTACCCATATCCGTGGTCACATTTTGGACCTTGTCTGCTCCACTGGATTAAATTTGCACCATCTCTATGGCTCCGACCTCACCCTCTCTGACCACTTAGCCATCACTCTGACCATCAACATCCCCGCCCCAACACCAAGGCATTATCGCACAATCAACTTCCGTAAGCTAAACGCTCTTTCACCTACCTCATTCTCATCCACCCTCTCTGAAAAAATGTCCACTTCTCCCTTCATTGACCTCCACACCCCTTCCGACCTCACTGACTACTACAACCACACTCTCTCCTCCTGCCTTGACCAGCTTGCGCCTGTAAAAACCAAAACAGTTTCTTTCACCCATTCTGCTCCCTGGTTTACCCCTGAACTCCACCTGATGAAAACTCGTGCTCGCCAACTTGAAAGACTCCGCAATAAAACGGGTCTCACAGTTCACTCCCAAGCCTACAAGGACCACATACAACACTACAAAGATGCCCTCTCCCGCGCCCGCTCTGCCTACTACTCTCAAATTATCCACTCTGGCTCCGGAAACCCAAAAGCACTCTTCTCGACAATAAACAAACTCCTCCGCCCCCTGAACACCACCACCCAGTCATTCACAGTAGACAACTGCATCTCCTTCCTCTCTTTCTTCCAACGCAAAATTGACAACATCTACAACAGCTTGACCACCGCCGCACCCGCTCCCCCTCCAACCACCTGCCCCCCCTTGTCCTGCCATCCCCTGTCTCGGTTCTCCCCAATCTCTCCTACTGACCTCTCTGAACTCCTCATAGGAATGAAAACTGCCACCTGCACTCTTGACCCCATCCCCTCCAGCTTTGTCAAAGCCTCCCTCCCTGCTCTCTCTCCACTTATCATTGCAACAATAAACTCCTCCCTGTCTACAGGCATCGTCCCACCTTCCCTCAAAATTGCTGCTGTTACCCCCATTCTAAAAAAACCTGGTCTAAACCCTGACACCCTAAACAACTTCAGACCCATCTCCAACCTACCCTTTCTGTCAAAAGTTTTGGAACGCGCTGTAGCCACTCAACTCAAACATCATCTCTCTGCCAATAACCTGTATGAAACATTCCAATCCGGATTCCGCTCCAACCACAGTACTGAAACTGCTCTCCTCAAAATCACCAACGACCTTCTCCTCTCCTCTGACGCTGGCAACCTCAACATTCTCGTCCTCCTCGACCTCAGCGCTGCCTTTGACACCATCGATCACACTATCCTCCTCACCCGACTTGAATCCACCTTTAACGTCACCGGCACTGCCCTCTCTTGGATTAAATCATACCTCTCTGACAGATGCCAGTTCATCTCCATCAATAACTGCAAATCCCCCACTGCTCCCCTCCCCCAAGGTGTCCCCCAAGGTTCAGTTCTTGGCCCCCTCCTCTTCATCCTTTACCTGTCCCCGCTCGGTCACTTAATCCGCCGTCATGGTCTCCAATTCCACTGCTTCGCCGATGACATCCAGCTTTTCATCTCCACCAAGTCCGTCTCCACCGACACCCACTCTATCCTGACAAACTGCATCACTGAAATAAAATCCTGGCTTCAAATCAACTTCCTCAAGCTTAACTGTGATAAATCTGAAATAATCATCATTGGCCCAAAAACGCTCACAAAATCCACCCATAACTTTGCCCTCAACATCGACGGTATCCCAGTATCCACCTCCCCTCACATCCGGAATCTTGGCGTCATCTTTGACCAAACCCTTTCCTTCGACAAATACACTAAACAGATCACAAAGTCAGCCTTCTTTCACCTGAAAAACATTGCCCGTCTCCGCTCATCCCTCTCCTCCACGGCTGCAGAAACCCTCATCCACGCCTTCATCACCTCCCGTCTGGACTACTGCAATAGCCTCCTCTATGGTTCACCCTCAAAAATCACCAATAAACTCCAATACATTCAGAACTCCGCTGCCCGTCTACTCACTCATTCCCGGACCCGTGACCACATCACCCCCGTCCTTTACAAGCTTCACTGGCTCCCCATCCCCCAGAGAATCCAGTACAAAATCCTCCTCTTGACATACAAAGCCCTCCATAACCTGGCCCCATCCTACCTGGCTGACCTCCTCTCCAGACACACTCCCACCCGCAACCTCCGCTCTGCTGGTACCAACCTCCTGACCCCCTCCATCCGGACCAAATTCAGATCCTGGGGGGACAGGGCCTTCTCCATCGCTGCTCCCACCCTCTGGAACTCACTACCTCACACCATCAGAGACTCCTCCTCACTCACCACATTCAAAACATCACTAAAGACCCACCTGTTCAACGCTGCATTCAACATTCAACCCACAGCATTTAACCCCTGACTATCTCTTCTCCTTCTCCCTCCTTTTGCTTTAAATATTTCCCTATTGATTCTTGTCTTTTTGCAATTGTTGTTTTCATGTATTGTTATGCATTATGTTTTCCACTCTGTCAAAGCGCCTTTGGGCTTCTGGAAAAGCGCTATACAAAATAAATGAATTATTATTATTATTATTATAAAAGGGTTAAAAGCACTCCTGATAAGTGTGGTGGAAAAATCCGGATCGAGACCGGAAGAGTTGGAGTGAAAGCCGCGCGCCATTCTGGCCACGCGAGCACCCTGCAGGGAACTGGCTTTCGTCGTGTCGGCTGGGCATTATTCCCTGGTAGATTGCCGGGAACGGCCGTACCAGAGAGGGGCACGTGCGAATTCTACGGAGGCTTGCGGGTTGAACCGCAACGTGTACATCGGAGCGAATCTTTGTGAGGTTCCTCTCCACCGCTGTGTTGCTGGGGGCTGAGCACGTGACCGTGGGGTCGTCTCGCTCATCGACGCCTCAATTCGAATCTTTGTGAGGTTCCTCTCCACCGCTGTGCTGCTGGGGGCTGAGCACGTGACCGCGGGGTCGTCTCGCTCGTCGACGCCTCAATTCGAATCTTTGTGAGGTTCCTCTCCACCGCTGTGCTGCTGGGGGCTGAGCACGTGACCTCGGGGTCGTCTCGCTCGTCGACGCCTCAATTCGAATCTTGGTGAGGTTCCTCTCCACCGCTGTGCTGCTGGGGGCTGAGCACGCGACCTCGGGGTCGTCTCGCTTGTCGACGCCTCAATTAACCATCGGGCCTCGACTCCCCGATCGCGGGAGCGCACAGAGATATTGGGACTTCGCCTTGGAGTGGAGCAGAGACATTGGGGGAGGTGCCGTGAGTGCTGAGGTTGAGGGGCTTGATAAGGATATTATCGTAGGATTTGAAAGTGTGTGATTGCCCCATTGCTGTATGGCTCTTTGTGTGGGATTTATAATACTAGGGCATGCCCGTACTATATCTATATCTAAAATTATATCCCCCCCCCCCTCTATTTACATGAAATGGTTTGGTCCAAAGCGAACGGCTTGCGAGTGGTGACAATCCCCCCCCTCTATTTACATGCAATGGTTTGGTCCAAAGCGAACGGCTTCCGGAGTTTGGTAAAGAAATCGCCATCGCGTGCACAAACGCGCAGGAAAGCGAATGAATCGCAAATTCGTTTTTATTAGTTGTAAAACATAGTTTAACGCCAACATAGTTTGCAAACGTGAAATAAATGAATACGCTGTCAAATGTGCCATCCGAGGCAGAGTGTGCCCGCCACGTTCGGCACACGCGATCGTTCGCTGCTCTCTGATTGGTTGAATCGTTTTTTGGACATAGCTCGGTAAGTAATTGTCCGATTAATATGAAACCTTGAAAAGACACATCCTCGGGTCCCCAGCAATATACCTGGCAAGTTAAAAGTATATCGGACCCGTGGTTGTCGAGAAACAGCGGTCACAGACAAACAAACGTACAGACGTACAGACGTACAGACAGAGATTACTGGAATTATAGATAGATATTATGGTTTGCTTATAACCGGGTGGGGTTGCATCATTTGACTCGACTGTTCCATTTGCGGGTTTCAGTGAGAGATTAAAACAGCTTTCTGCCGGGGACTCTCTCGGGGTCAGGAGGTCCACCGAGACCAGGGGTAAGGCAGGGGAGACCCCGTAACAATATATGTATATGTATGTATGTATGTATGTATATATATATATATATATACAGTATATATATATATATATATATATATATATTGTTGCTGTTGTGCCATAAAGGCAAACCCCCTATAGTTAAATTGCATGACAACATGTAGCCTGCATTAGTTAGTTATGTTTCATTGAATGTAAAGATTAGCCCTTCCCATTTAGTCAGGGCCCTTCGGGATATTTTGGGGCCGTTTGGTTCAAATTCTTCCAAAAGCACCAAATTTGGCCGAGATGTTGCCCATGCCATACTCTTTCGATTTTTGAGGGGCGCCAGGACGGGCGCCCCCCCCCGGGGGTGCCCATATTGGCGAAATACTAAATGGCCGCCACCCGGATTAGAGGAAAATCAGTTAAATAACCAAAAGGGTTGGAATCATGTATGATACCACTTTTCAGCGGTTTTCGAGGTCGAAGAATCCAATTCTGATGTTATTTTGATGATTCGAGGTCAAGGTCAACCCTCAAGGTCATCTTAAAGGTCATTTTTGAGTCAAACATGTCGGTTTTTGAGTTTTTTAAAAAAGATTTACGTGAGGTTCACCATTTTATGTTTCTGGGTTGGGTAATCGAACTCTGACCTTATTTTTGACAATTAGAGGATATATTTACATGTCTATTTCCTAATTTTCAGGCATATGCAGTTCATCAGTCGAATTACAAAGGTACGGATTTTGATGTTTTATGAACTGTATGCCATATCCTTGTGTTGAATTTTTGTGCGATCATGATCCGGGTTCATGTATACATACATGATTGTATACATGTCATAAATATGACGTCATAGGTCATGTGACCTGGCGGCCATATTGGATTTTATGAAAACCTTTAAAATGGATCCCTGCCTTCATTTTTCGATCGATTCATTTTGAACTTTGACCACTTATAGTACGCCATGTGATTGGATGCATATCCTAATTATGACATCATAGGTCAGGTGACATGGCGGGATGTACCGGTTTGGTCCACGGATCATACCGCCCTTGGCGCCCGTCAAAAATCGAAAGAGTATGGCATGGGCAACATCTGCGCCAAATTTGATGCTTTTGGAAGAATTTGAACCAAAATATCCCTTAGGGCCGTGACGAATTGTGCAGTAAAAAAGACCAAATATGCGTTGGGTTCGGCAGGATGTCAAGCCTTCGTCGCTGGGAGAAACCATTTTTTAATGGGCAGAAAGGCGTGGCCAGAAACACAGACCCACGTGACCAGTGAGGGGGCGGAAACACCCCTTCGCCATGATGCGACAAGCCTCAGCCAATGGGAGGCTCTGGAACATTTTGAAGGCGTGGCGGATCTGGCAAAAGCCCACGTGGAGCGCATTATCAGTCTCTTTTTGCCTGGCATTTCGCCTCGCCACGTCGATGACCTCCTGGTCTGTTCTCTCTTTGCCTCGTGTACGACACGATCCTTTTGCGTTCTGGGACTTGACTGAGGACACACACCTGAGCTCTTGCCCCTTTCGCCACACCCACGACGAGACCTCGCTGGCTTTTTCCGTATCCACCACGACACGTGTTTGGCCTTTGTTCGGCGCCCGACACCCATCGCATCTGCGCCGATCTTTTGCACCATTCGGCTGACCCGCAAGCGTTGGCAATTTTCTACACGACTCACCTGCCCTGAAGTTCATCTACTTGTGCTAAGTTCGTCTGTGCCAACTTCGAGGCGGCGGTTTGTCCTGCGGACCTGACCTCACGATTGAACTACGAGCCACGCACACCAGACCACGTGGACACCAGCGAGGAATCCTGCCACATACATTGGTACGCCCTTAACCAGAGTGTTATTCCCAGTGTGTGTGTGTGTGTGTGTGTGTGTGTGTGTGTGTGTGTGTGTGTGTGTGTGTGTGTGTGTGTGTGTGTGTGTGTGTGTGTGTGTGTGTGTGTGTGTGTGTGTGTGTGTGTGTCAGAGTGTGAAGGTGCCAAGTCGGGGTTATTATTAGGTAATATTTGGTAAGCTGAATCTTAGTCTCTGTTTCTCTGTGCCTTCTGAATAAAAGCCTGTACATTTTGTTCTTACTTCCAACCTGTTCGGTACGTGTTTTCTCCATTGGCCTAGCATCATCCGGGACCGAATTTTGCCAGACTCAGGTCCATAAATCTCGTGGAGTAAGGCCGCTTTCCACACCGTGCAAAACCGCTCAGCATCCAGAAGGTGTGGGAAAGTGAGGGTTCGATTGCGCGGAGGGTTCGGCATGCGCGTGCACTTTGACGTGTGCTCGGCACTTTGAATTTGGAACCCTCCCGGCCCGGTCATCTCGCGACTGTCACAAATTGGTGTCAGCAGTGGGATTGGATCTGCAGTACGTTTAACGTGCTGCAAAATTACGAGTGTGTGCAAATTTAGTTTAAAACAAATTTAAAAGAAAATTAAAATTAAATTCGGATGATGTGCAGGTTCCGGTGGGGCCAAGACGTGCAGGTTCCGGTGGGTATAGAAAATGTAGAGGATGAGGAATTAATGCCCCAGGACATAAACGCAGAGATTGACCTTGGAGTTGATCATGGCATGGCTGGGAGTGAAGACAATGGCCGCGCTTCGCGAGCAGGGCCAGCGGCGGAGGCCGAGCCCGCTGCGCAAGTGGGGGTTATGGACATGCAGTTATTCATGACTCAAATGAGAGCATGCTTTGAGGTGCAAAGGAAAGAGTCAAGAAGTGAAATGAAAGAGATGAGTGAGATATCAACCAGGGAAATGAACAAAATGAGTGATCGATTGGTTGATCAAATGGATAAAATGATTGATGGAATGAAAAAAAGGGTTAATCGGATGGACACCATGAGTAATCGGATGGACACCATGAGAGAGGAATCAAGCGGCGATATGAAGAGGATGAGCGAGGAGGTCGCAGGTGTGCGTGACGAGGTAAAGCGGAGTGAGATGAGCATCCAGCGAGGGCTGAAGGACAGCACGGCTAAACTGACTGGGGCAATGGAAATATTGACGCGGGAGGTAGAGGAACCGACGATGGTCGAGTTGGCGCAGGAAATAGTAGGGGAGCAGCGGGAAATAGAGGTGAAACAGAAGCTGGAGAAGGTAGAAGGAGGAGTAATTGAAATTGAAAAGACAGAAGGAGAGACGGAGAATGAATTAGGGAAGGAATTGATGAAATGTGTGCGAGAGTGGTGCTCGGACCGTGATGACATGCCTGTTAATCAAATAGAAAGATTGCAGGTTCTTGAAGAGAGCTGGACGAAAATGGGTCCTGAGGTGAGTGGCGATTTCGGGAATGTGTTTGGTGCGAGCGGGTGCTCTGCGAGCTTGGGAGAAAGGATAGACCCGGGATTTCGTGAAGGGCCCATTGTGAGGGGTGCGACTGAAACAGAGTGTGTGGAGAGAGTATGTGCACCGGTGTGTGTGATTACGGAGTGTGTGGAGAGAGTGTGCGCACCGGTGCGTGCGATTACAGAGTGTGTGGAGAGAGTGTGCGCACAGGTGTGTGCGATTACGCAGTGTGTGGAGAGAGTGTGCACACCGGTGTGTGTGATTATGGAGTGTGTGGAGAGAGTGTGCGCACCGGTGTGAGTGGGTACGGAGTGTGTGGAGAGAGTGTGCGCACCGGAGTGTGCAAGTACGAAATGGAGTTCAAGAAATGATGCGGCTCAGGCATCGACGCCGACCGGGGTAGCGCTTAGTGAGACGGATAGAGTACGCGAGCCCCCGATGAGTGGTGTGCCGTGGGGACCGGAGGGAATCGGTGCTGCATTGGTCTCACAAGGACAGGCGTGCACGATTCGTACCTCCGGCACCTGCATGGTATTGTTGGCGCCGTACCGCAGCAAGAGCGATCGGCGGGTTTTGAGGGGCAATTCGGATTGTCGAACGCAAGCACCTTACCAGGTGAGGTACTTTGACTGTGGCCGGTTGGGTCATCATGTGTGGGACAGCAAGGCCCTGCACAGGGATGGACCCCGGCACCTGGACCCACCATTTCCCCCCCCCCCCTCCCTCGGATCGTCAATGCCGGCCGGATATCACCCCATACAGGCGACCAACCGCCGCATGGATCGCTCGGCCCTTAGAGGCCGAGCCGCGACCAGGTACCTCCACAGGGAGGGGCTCATAGTTTAGAGGACTGGGGGAAGTATGTGCCCCCACGTGGGGGTATGGTGGTGAGACCATTCCCCATGTGGATGGGGCCCATGAGCACTAGTTTAGGGGGATAGCATTGTTAGGCCCATGGAGGGGCCAGCAATGGTTGCTCCATGGGGGCACAGAAGCACTGGCTGAGGGAGGGCTAGGATAATGATTAGGGATCTAGAGAGACCATAGGGACAAGATTTAAGGAGTGACAATGAACAGTAGTGGGGACGTAGAGAGTTCAGCTGGTTGCAAACAAAGGGTGTGCGTCGTGTAAAGGGACGACGGGGAAGCACGAGTGGTAGGGGAAATCAGTTATATAGATGATGCTGTGTGTTGGAGAATAAATGGAGTTGTGGTGTGAAAATATTTGGTGTGAGAATAAATGGTGTGGAATGCATGGTGTGGAATGAATGGTGTGGAATGCATGGTGCGAAGGATTGAATGGGGGGAGTGGAACCCATTCACGAAGGCCCAGGGTCGGTAGTTTAAAGTTAGATAGAGGATACAGGTAAATTACCTGTATATTGACACCTGTGGTGCTGATTGTGGAAATAGTTTTTTTTTTTGTAAGGTGCAGGAGATGGTGGAATGGCTGGGTGTGTGGCTTCATTGGTAGAAATAGTTATTTGGGGCACTCCGTCACTGGGAGATCGTCGGCCAAGTAAGGCCGCAGGTAGGCTCAGGGAGCCAGTTAGGTTAGAGTGAGTGGGGCACGAGGATCCAAGGAGGGACCCGGGTCGCCCAATGCCAAGGTGGGCATCGAGCGGGTAAGCGCCAGGGAGGGCCTTCCCCAGGTAGGTTATAGTGAGGAGCAGGCAAGCTCGGGAGACAGCTCCAGTGAACGGAGGGGTGCAGGTAGGTAGACCTGCTGGTAGAGCCACACGACCCAGCCCCGAAATTGTGCGAGGGCACAGGTTGAAAAATGGTGCGTTTAGACCCAAATTCAGGAGGGCACTACAGTGTGGGCAATGGGAATTCGGGTTCTTAGAACCACATAGTTTAAAGAAGGCCGATTGGCAGGGTACAAAACCCGGGGAGATTAAAATGTGTAATGGTGTCAGAGTAGTTAGAATTTTGTGAAGACCCCTTCGCACCATCCACAAGGGGATGGCTTTCGCACCACCGGACTCAATGTTTGATTGGTAAGATGCATCACAACGTGAGTACGAAATATTGTGTTCATTCCGCCTTTCCTTCCTCGGAGAACCTGGGGGGATTTGGGGACGAATTTGGAATAAAGAGCGGACGGGGGAGATGAGATGTAGAGACGAATTGTAAATACAAGGGGGGCTAGCGTTGTGTAGTTAACGGTGGGAGGCACGAATGGGTAGGGCCAGGCTAGACTTCACTCTGCCGGCGTTCCTCTCACCCGCTTGTGTCATACCTGTGTTTTGCATGTGCCACCGTGTCTTTTCCTTTTTGCTCGTTGCGTCTTCTCTGCCTCTCAAATCCAGGACCATCACGAGGAACACCGTGCCGTCGCAGCATCTTGCTGCCATCCAAACTCACACCCATCCACTCACCACCTTATGGACCACTGGCTCAGTGGCCACACCCATTTCCATTATTTCACCTCCTCGCTGCCTCATCATCTTGCCACACATGGATCACCGGTTGAGTGGCATTAATGCCACACATTTGGACCACTTGTCAAGTGGCCCTCCTCATAAATAAAAAGTGATCCATGTGTGCAATTGTGAAGATTTAGGTGGCCCTGATCTTCAAATGGCCTGTATGCCGGTCAGGGCCAGCCGGTTTTTGTTAGCCCGCCTACCAAGGCAAGAAGCATGTAGATGACTCCAGCAACAAGTGCTCCAAGTGTTAGTCCTCAAGTCCAAGTCCTAGGTCATAGTTTTTGGAAATAAATGGTGTTTTAGTGTAAAATGTAAAAATGCTGCCCACCGGTTATGTGTTTAGTTTAAAAATTCCGGCAATACGTGAACAGTATGAGGTTGTTGGTGTGAATCTGTTAGGTAGTTTCTCAACGCATTAGGAGGGACATATTTAGTTTAAAAATGTACATTTAAATGTAAAAAAATAACAATAATAATAATAATAAATGTCACACACACTGGGATTAGAGCTTAAAATGTTAGGGGAATCACATCTACGTGTCAGACTAAAAGTAATGTTTAAAAGAATGCCAGCTCACCCCAGCCGCTCCATGTGGACGACTCCAGTTGAGTCTTGGTGAGAGAAGGGGGTAGTGTTGCGGTTGTGCCATAAAGGCAAACCGCCTATAGTTAAATTGCACGACAACATGTAGCCTGCATTAGTTAGTTATGTTTTATTGAATGTAAAGATTAGCCCTTCCCATTGTGTAGTAAAATAGACCAAATATGCGTTGGGTTCGGCAGGATGTCAAGCCTTCGTGGCTGGGAGAAACCATTTTTTAATGGGCAGAAAGGCGTGGCCAGAAGCGCAGGCCCACGTAACCAGTGAGGGGCGGGAACTCCCCTCGCCATGATGCGACAAGCCTCAACCAATGGGAAGCTCTGGAACATTTTGAAGGCGTGGCGGATCTGGTAAAAGCCCACGCAGAGCGCATTATCAGTCTCTTTTTGCCTGGCATTTCGCCTCGCCACGTCGACGACCTCCTGGTCTGTTCTCTCTTTGCCTCGTGGACGACACAATCCTCTTGCATTCTGGGACTTGACCGAGGACATACCTGAGCTCTTGCCCCTTTCGCCACGCCCACGATGAGACCTCACTGGCTTTTTCCGTATCCACCACGACACGTATCCACCACCTTTGTTCGACGCCCGACACCAATCGCGTCTGCGCCGATCTTTTGCGCCATCCAGCTGACCCGCAAGCGTCGGCAATTTTCTACACGACTCACCTGTGCTGAAGTTCATCTACCTGTGCTAAGTTCGTCCGTGCCAACTTCGAGGTGGCGGTTCGTCCTGCGGACCTGACCTCACGATCGAACTACGAGCCGCGCACACCAGACCACGTGGTCACCAGCGAGGAATCCCGGCACGTACATCGGTACGCCCTTAACCAGAGTGTTATTCCCTGTGTGTGTGTGTGTCAGAGTGTGAAGGCGCCAAGTCAGGGTTATTATTAGGTAATATTTGGTAAGCTGAATCTTAGTCTCTGTTTCTCTGTGCCTTCTGAATAAAAGCCTGTACATTTTGTTTTTACGTCCAACCTGTTCGGTCCGTCTTTTCTCCATTGGCCTAGCATCATCCGGGACCGAATTTGGCTAGACTCAGGTCCAAAAATCTCGTGGGGTAAGGCCGCTTTCCACATCGTGCAAAACCGCTCGGCATCCAGAAGGTGTGGGAAAGTGAGGGTTCGATCGCGCGGAGCGTTCGATCGTGCGGATGGTTCAGCACGCGCGTGCACCTTGACGTGTGCTCGGCACCTTGAATTTGGATCCCTCCCGGCCCGGTCGTCTCGCGACTGTAACAATATATATATATATTTATATATATATTTATATATATATATATATAGATTTATATATTTTTACAGATATATATATATATATTGTTACAGACGCGGCTTTTAGATGTTATATTGACCGAGCGGTGGTGTATTTAACCGCGTCCGAACAGTTACTCCCCGATTAAAACCCGATTTCACCCGACGTTGACCAGATCGCCCCACGGATATTCAATCGGGAAATCTCTAAAGCGATCGCAAGAGAATGAAAAAGAAGAAGAAGAATACGGAGGAAGAACAGATTTATTATACACACACAAGCAAAGGATGGAAGAAGCAGTAACACAGCGAATCCTTAACTTACACTATTCATTTTTACTTAGCCCCAAGACAAACGAGCAGGACAGGACGTTCACACTTACACAGGGGATAATTGCAGGCAGGTAAGGCTTGAGATGGATCGCTTGGTCGGGAGCGCGCAGTTCGCAATCCCTCGCGGTTTTGGCGGGAAACCCTCGTCGTGTATCCACCGCGGTAGACGTCCCGCGCTGGTTCGGCACACCTGCTCCCCTTCTTGGGGCGGGGCCGTCTCCCTCCTTTCAGCGCGTCTCTCCAAAGCTGGTCCCCTTGCCGAGTACCTCTCCTCTTTGGCTTGGAGCGTTTCGCATCTCACCGCCTCTCTTTTGTGCAGCCTCGTTGCTCCTCTCCAGCTCATCTCCCAAAGCAGTCCCCTGCAGGCGCTTTTATCACCTCGGGCGAAATCAAGCCGCCGACTCCGAGGGCACGCCTACCGGGTCACTCACCGCGGTGTTGATTGGCTGTTAGGGCCGGTTCACTCCTTCCCTCTTCTGACGAGGTGGAGACACGCCTTTCTTCTCCAACCTTACCTCGTGGCCAATGGTGGTTGAAGAGAAAAACCGACCAAAATGCGGAAGGCAAATGGAAGGGAGGTTTTGGGGAAATTGGAAGGGCCTACGCTTATTTTGTTTGATACAATGCAAAGTCAATCTAGTGGGAAAACACATACTTAGCCTACATGGAATAAGGAAATACACTATTTAAAAGATATATCGTGACCTGCGTGTATATTCCATGCAATTAACTAGGACGCTGACTGCGACCATTATTTACATTAACAGGGTGGTACCGTACGTTTGTCCCGTTCACATTGTAACGTTTTCACATTCGTTACTCTTCCTCCAAAATTGTTACACTTCTCAAAAAACCGTTACACTTCTCAAATTCGTTACACACTTCCCAAAATCGTTACACACTTCTCAAAATCGTTACAATATATATATATATATATATATATATATATATATAATATTGTTATGGATCTGGGGTCGGCGCTCCCCTTACCAAGGGGGGGGGGGGTCAATCCCCTTGTCTTCTACACTGGCCGATTCCCCCAGTCCTGGAAGTATGACGTCACGCCCGGTCAGCGCTGAATAGGGTATTAGGCCTATCCGTCCTATGACTTAAGTACCAGCGCCTTCCGGTACGCAAGGAAATACTTCCGCCGGACCGCGGTGTAATTAATGGATTACGCCGAGCGAAGCAAACCGCGGAATCCGAGCCGTTAACCAGAACTAAACCCGATTTATAAAGCGTTGGCTGAAATCACGCCACAGGAACTCAATCGGGAAATCACTAAAGCGGTCGGATGAGAAAGGAAACCAAAGTAAAGGGAGAGCAGATATTTATTAATTACTATTTACACAAAACCCAAAGAAGAAGAAGAAGAAACGAAGGTCATTTACAGAAGGAGCAGAAGACACAGTGCAATTCTTAACTTATACAGGCTTACTTACTCCCAGGGACAATACAGACAGAACGAACTCACGTACACGAAAGGGGAATTCTCAGGCAGGAATGAATGGAGGGATGAGAAGGTGGGACCACAGGGCTGGAGGGATGAGGTTCAATTCCGTGCAGGGCTGGAGGCGAGCGGCCGCCGACACTCCGCGCTCGGGTCCACACGGCAAGGTTGCTCAAAGCAGCACGTCAGGGCTGCACGTGGCTGGGGCTGTTTGAAGCAGCGTCTCTCCTCTCTCTCATACCTCTCTCTCTCAAGCGCCTTCCTCCCCAGAACTCAACTCGGTCAAGCACCTCCCTCCACAGAACTCTCAATTCGTGCTCCCGCACTCATCTGCATAAGCAGTCCCTCACTCATCCTTTTATTGCCCTCCCAGAAATCAAGCCGCGGGCTACGAGGGCACGCCTACCGGGTCGCTCACCGCGGTGCTGATTGGTGGTTAGGGCTGGCTGACTCCACCTCTGATGACGATGAGGTGCCACGCCCCCCTTCTTCTCCGAGATGAGCACATGGTAATGGCGTCTTGTGGGGAGATAGCAAACCATGCGCACCCTTTTGAAGGGAAAATGGGCCTTCTCTTATTTGATTGATGCAACGTAGATTCATTTATTGGGAACATAGCGTTAACTGAAAAACAGAATATTGAAATAACTACGAAAGGGCCTATGATTTGCTACGTGTTGCAATGTGGACTAACTAAGGTGCGATTATTTCAATTAACAGCCAATTAAGGGGAAATGTACACAGGGGTTATTTATAAGGAAATTTACTACTAAATTGACAAAGTGAAGGTTCTAAATACTGCAACAATATATATGTATTGTTGCGGATATGGGATTTGCATCCATCCATATCCGCTTGTAAATATTCCCCTATTTCCTCAATACTTCCCAACTCTCCCCAATCCCCCATTCCCTAGTCCCATTTTCTGTAAACAACACTCTGTAGACCCGACCTCCCCCTATTTCCCCCATTAAATGTCGCATCCAGGTCCACCGCATCTCAGGTAGACAACTATAGGACATCTTGCTAGTTATTCTTAGTCTATGTCAGTTAAGGATTCGTTTCCATTAATTCTGACCCTTCGTTGCACCAGAATGTGATTGTATGGCACCGTTAGGAAGTTTAGGACCTCCCAATACCTCCCCGCAGCTCTTCCTCACAGTTCTCTTCAACAACAACAACAACAACGAGCACAGGGAGTGCACGTCCTCACTCCGGCTTGGTTGGTAGGAGTGGTGGGAGGGCACCAGGCCTTCCCAACGAGCCGCCATCGGACATGTGCTCGACGGGGTTACCAAACAGGGGCTCCCTGTCGGCTCCTCGTCAAGGGCGGAGCCCGGTAACCCCCGCACCCAATGGAAGCGGCGGACCGGCCCCAGTTGGGGCAGAACCAACCAGCCGAGGGCGTGTCACTCCCCGTTGAGCATGCGCAGTGAGAGAGAGGTGACGTCAGATGCGCGCTGAGCTTGGAGCAAGCAAGACCACCTCCAAGCGCTATGAGACCTCCCTGCATCTTGAACCGTGCTTTATCCTGTCCCCGAGCCAAGGTGCACCTTGTGCCAGCGACCTACCTGTCCATTCCTGCCATCAATCCCCGTGTGAGTCTACCTTGTCCGTTTATCCGTGGTCTGTCGGGGAATAGATAAGACTGTATTTAAGTGCCCATCTCTTCTGTGTCTTTACCTCACTCTGCCTTGTAATCTACCCCCTTTTCTCCACCACTGTAATTATACCCTCCTCCGGAGGTCTTGAGAACTGTACCCCCCTTGCGTCGTTTCATCTTTCCCAGTCGTCGTGTCCTTTCTATCATTGATTTGGCATAGCGTGATTTGGCCAACGTCTGGGTGAATCGGGTGAGTCGGGAAGAAACGGGGAACAACTGTTCGGCCGCGGTTACCTCCGCTCGGAAAATAACATCCAATCCGCGGACCGTAACAATATATACACACAGTCACGTGAAAAAGTAAGTGCACCCCTAGTAAAGTTTTGACTTTTTCAACATATTTCAACATACAGCTATTTGATCTTCATTTCAACAATATTGATAGATAAAGGTGATACAATGTAACAAATATCATGAAACATTTACATTTTGTAGTCCATTGTATAATTTAAATTTACATAAATGCAAATTCCGCATGTGGAAAAAGTAAGTACACCCTTGGCTCTAATAGGTGGTATCGCCCCCTTTGGCAGAAACAACCTCAAGTAGGCGTTTCTTATAGCTGTCTACCAGTCTCTGACATCATCTGGGAGAAATTTTTGCTCACTCCTCCATGCAGAATTCTTTCAGCTGTGCGATGTTTGAGGGGTTTCTTGCACGCACAGCTCGTTTCATATCCCCCCACAACATCTTGATGGGATTTAGATCTGGGATTTGACTTGGCCATTCCAGAACCCTCCATTTCTTTATTTTCAGCCATTCCTTGGTGGATTTACTAGTATGTTTCATGTCATTGTCATGTTGCAAGGTCCACCTTCGGTTGAGCTTCAACTTTCCAACAGATGGCCTCACATTATCCTCAAGCACCCTCTGGTACAATGCAGAATTAATAGTGGATTCTACAATGGTGAGCTGCCCAGGCCCTGATGCAGCAAAGCTGCCCCAAACCATAATATTTCCACCTCCATGCTTTACAGTTGGTATCAGGTTCTTGTGGTCAAATGCTGTCTTTGGTTTTTGCCAAACATGTCTTCTGGTACTGTGGCCAAATATCTCTACCGTTGACTCATCTGTCCAGAGCACATTGTTCCAGAAGTGCTGGTCTTTGCCGAGGTGTTCATTGGCAAACTTTAGTCTTGCCCTGATGTTCTTTCTGGACAGCAAATGTTTCCTCGTCGCACACCTTCCATGTAGATCAAATTTGTGCAGCCTCTTTCTTATGGTTGACTCGTTCACTTTGACAACAGTGGCAAGAGCTACCTGTAGGTCCCGTGATGACATTCTGGGGGTTCTTGGAGACTTCTTTCAGCATCTTGCGGTCTGCTCTCGGGCTGAACTTGCTGACGCGGCCTGGCCTGAACAAGTTGGCAGTTGTTTGGAATCTTCTCCACTTGTAGATGATCTTCCGGACAGTCGAATGATTGATTTCAAATTGTTTGGAGATCTTTTTAAATCCCTTCACAGACTCGTAGGCATCTATAACCTTCTTTCTGAAGGCCTCAGAGAGCTCTTTTGATCTAGGCATGGTGATGTCGCACACTTCAACAACAAAGAGCAAACCAAACTAAATGTCTGAGGTTTAAATTAGACAGGTTCCTCCAAGATCCTCTCTAACGATGTTCTAATCATTTGCACCTGAGCTGGTGCACCTGATTCTAATTTTAGGTATTTGAAGTAGTGATAAATGTAGGGGTGTACTTACTTTTTCCACATGCGAAATTTGCATTTATGTTTATTTAAATTATACAATGGACTACAAAATGTAAATGTTTCATGATATTTGTTATATTATATCACCTTTATCTGTCAATATTGTTGAAATGAAGATCAAATAGCTGTATGTTGAAATATGTTGAAAAAGTCAAAACTTTACATGGGGTGTACTTACTTTTCACGTGACTGTATATAATCATACACATGTTGTCCATAAAGTCATTGTGCATAAGTATAATTCAGATCGTTTTTTCCCAATAGAGGTACAAATTTTTAGGTTTCAACATAACCAGTACCAGTTCACTGGTAATTCCCTGTTTGTCGTTAAAGGCGGCAAAAAGGGTTGGCGTCAGGAAGGGCATCCGGCCGTAAAACATTACTTCAAAAAGGGGACCAAAAAACAACAACAACCACGGTTCCCGAAAAAGGCCAACCCCCGCTTGTGGGGAAAAATGGCCTCTAAAGGTGGTTTTATAACATAACCACCATCTTTCGTAATAAATCATTTAATCCGATTTTCTAAATTGGTGAAAAACATTCTCCATTTGCTGTTGAGAAATTTTAGAATTGCCTTTGTGATCATAGTCCTAAGTTCATCCAAAGAATGTTGTTTTGAAGAGTAAACAAAAATTTTATTTTGCCTCATAAAATGTAGTGCAATAGGTCCAGGTCAGGTGAGAAAGGTGTCAAGCAATTGGTCCACATTTACTGATCCACTTGTCTGGGAAGACATCATTCAAGAACCATCTCACATTCGCATGGAGCCTCGTCTTGCTGGTACAAGGTCACATGTGAAAGATGTAAGCGTCATAGTTCGGGAACAAGTAAATTGTACAACGTTGCGAACTAACATTCACCATTGACTGTTGCCACTTCAGATTTCCTGAGGTTTTTCTGTCCCCCAAATGCGGTAATTGTGGTGGTTGACTTTACCACTGATGTTGCAAGTTGCATCATCAGAAAATGTCAACTTGTCAAGAAAGCCAAAGGGGCCGACTCATGACAAAATGATTTTAATGTTGGGAAATGTAAGATTCATGCATTGGTCGACTTGATGGTAGTTGGCTTGGTATTTTGAAAGGGGAACCTTTTTGAGAAGAGTGTCCCAAAAACTGGGAAAAGTCACTTTGGGAGTTGACACAGTGAGCGGATTCTAACATGCGTAATGTGGCACAGTGGAATGTGTTGGCAGGTGGGCAATGCATTCCTCCAAGCATATCTCATCGTGAATACCGTGTTCAGTGAAAATGATGTGTTATGGCAGGTAAGTCAAATGAAGATACCTATACAGAGGTGATACAGAGCAAATGAAGATACAGAGCAGCTCACACACACCAGTAAGCTCCTGACTGCACATGCTTACACAACGTGACCCACGTCCGCCACAAGGTGCTCCACCTTGACTCGCGATTTGTTCTGACTCACCTTGGTTTAGGGCGGCACTTGTGGAGGAACGTCACCCTGCCTACGTCATTCAGCATGTACATACACCACATTGGTGTGAGAATGCGTCACCTTCGGTCTTACTGAGCTCATTCGGGGAATGATCAGACTTTACGCTCAGGGTGTTTTTTGCTTACGCAAACGAGAATCAATTGCTTTGGGTTAGTTGGGACTTTTTTCTTATTAATAATAATTCGTCACATCAATCTGGCTACCTCATTTTAGAGCGAATACATTATTTAAATATTTTAAATTCAGGGGAAAATGTTAGCATTTTTTTTTTTTTTTTCAAAAATTTCGACATATTGGAAATGCTAAACAAGACCCAGAGGGGACAAACAAAATAAACAACATGTGTAGGGCAAGGCCACTTCACCTGTAGATTATGTCAATACTGCTGGAAAAGGTAAAAATAGAGAGGAAGAGCAGAAGAGCAGTGTAAATGTTTAAACGACTACCAAATGGTAGTTTGAGGCACGTTCACCTGTTCGAAGAACGAGATCCTCACAATGGTTCAAGGTAGATTAATTTGTTCTCCCACCTGATTATTGGTCTCTATGAAAGCTCCCAGGTGGGTCTACCTTGTCGGACAAACGATGGATTTTGTCAATGAAAAATTGATATTCATGAAAAGGGGGTTGTGAGGTTGCACGACACCAGGTTATTGTTTTTGTTGTCCATTCTTCATTGTCCATTAAACTGCATTGTTTGTGTCCCTGTTAATTTGTTAAAAACCGGCAAAGTATATTATCTTTGCCCATTCGCTGCCAAATGATAACAAAAACAGGTCACCGCGACTTGTACCTTCACAGTGATGTCCAAACAATGTATTTATTTGTGAATGAATGATTGGTCCTCGTGCAGCTGTTTGACGTCACAATGCCTCCACTGTCAATACAAGGATATTCAAGTGATGTGACCTAAAAGGAGGACATTTAGTCCATCATGCCCTCTGCCCTTATCATCACCACATTAATTTCAATCTCGTAGTTAATCCACTTGAATTCCATGGTTTAATGAGAACAGTGGGGGTCGTTACAAGGACATCACCAGGGCGTTTTCCCCTTAAAAAAATTTTTTATGGGATGGGTGGAGAGGGAGGTGGTGAGGGGTGCTGAAGGGGACGAGGAAAGAATAAACACCAACAGCATATTTTCTTTGTGACGATACCCTCTCACAGACGTCACAATCAGTATGCACACATACACATGCATGTTTGTCACATGCAAGGTCTGATCGGATGGTGCAGAGGTAATGGTGTACACCCACCTGTACCTGTACGGTATTGAGCTCAGCTGTCTAATCTGGGTGGGATTCTCGACCCCACGATAAACTGTCACCATTTTGTGACAGCGCGTCACAAAGTATCTCAACCCTTGGATCATTTCAAATATCAGTCGCTAGATTTGCAAAAAATATTTCTTAAGCCGGGTGTCTCGTCTTCTACGGCGTTAGTGGACGTTAAAGATCCCGCCGGGTCTTTTGCGGAGTCGGCGAGTTATCGCCGGCATCCTGAACGAATTACAAATTCCAGCCGAAATCACCTTCGGTCTCAAACCGAATCTGAGGATTCTTGATCAGAAAAATCTTCTTCAAATCCACTTTCTGACGAGTCTGAAGCGAGTCGTGCGGACATCGTCCGTTGCGTGCTGAGACAATGTTTCCCTCGATTACGTCGGGCGGATGACGTCACGACCATCGCGCCTTTGTGGAATTTTTAGGGGGCGTTCCCCTTTAGGGGACTTTAAGGAAATAAGTATTCTAGTCTAACTCTAAGCATTGTTAACCCCTAGAAGCCATTTCCACAACAATATGTTCTTGCTTAAAAGCTTTTAAGACCTTTAGACTAATAAAGACCTTTGTACACTTTTGACCCCTTGACCCTTACACCTATAAGACCTTTAGACACATTAGAACCTCTTTAGATCATACATCAAACCCCATGGACAGACCCTTTCAATCTGTAACTAATGTTGGAACACACCCTTTACACCTTTCGACCCCTGAGATCTTTTTAGACCGCTTTATACCATTTTATACCTTGTAAACCTTATGGAAATTTTAAAGACCCTTTAGACCCTCTTTCAACCTTTACACTGCTTGAGTGCTTAAATATTTTAGACCCCTTAAGACCCTTTAGACCTTACACCCTTTAAACCATTTAGACACATTGACCCTTCGACGTTTTGGACCTTTAGACCTTCTTTCGACACTTTAAACCCCTTATACCTCTTCAGATCCAAACCACGTACTATTGCAAAATAAATTAAGATATTTTGACACCTTCAGATCTCTCGACTCCTTAAGACCCTTGCATAGCTCTATAGAGCCTTTGGACCACTTCGACCCTTGAGACCTTTACACCCTTTACACCTTGGACCTGTTGATCTGTTCGACCCCTTTAGATGTACAACACACAAACATCTCTGGAGTCTTCTTGCAATGCATTGACTATACTTGTTTCAGCAAGTTATGCATTATCTCCACCAACCCGGACGGCAGGTACATATATAAAGGTGTGTCTTGGTTGGACAGAATTTGCATATCGCATCAATGAATTGGTACACCAATCAAAACCTGGAAATATTTGTTTATTTTGGATTTCGTAAGTATCGTGCCATGCATGACATACATTCCTTGTTTGTTTGTCCTTGGGCAGGATATCTCAAAAGTTTATGGACAGATTCAGACGAAACTTGGTGGACAGGTTGGGTGTGTGACAAGGATGAATTGATTAGACTAGTGAGCTACCCGTGCTATGCATGGGTGGGAGGCCGGAAGCAAACAGCCAATGCAGATACGGCAAAGGCTTAAGCATGAAACCAATAAATTCTACATTCCTGTAGCACCTTCAGTTGGACGTCAGACATGCACAGCAAGTTCGTGAAGGACTTCAATGAAAAACGTACCCGTTCGCAAACAAACGGGTACGTTCACGTATAGAAACATCAATCATGGGTCCATGGCGAATCTACATATGGCGATCCGCGAAGTTCACGTTCAGAAAGTAGAAACCATCACGGTAGATCGTCATTTACTTGAAATTGATATCTCTTTTTTCATTCCAAACAACATAACTCCAATCACAAATTAATCACAAAATAAACTTTTAACAACATTGTTAATGTTTCCTTCATTGTAAAAACTACCAAGTCAACAGTTAAAAGGATTTTGAGCCGATAGGTGTTACGGCCTTGGCAAGATCGATGGAGACAGCGATCTGTTAGCGTATACACTGCCCAAATAGCTATGTGGAAATCTCATGTAGAGATTAAACTCACGTTGTTTGAACTTTGGCCGAGGTCATTATTTACTTTTAATGATGTTTATATACGAATGAAAAAGAAGATAATTGGTTTTGGGTCATCCTTTCCGTATATCTCGTGGGATTGTGAGTTGGAGAGATGGCCATGATGGCAGGGAGGTGGTTGGCATTCTCTCAAGCAGGGATTCAACCCATGTCCTTATAAAAGGTCTTTGTCCGAGGTCACCGAGTCCGATCGGTGCAGCCATGCAGCGCAGCTGTGCAGCAATCGGTGCAGGCGTGTGTATGGCACCCGGGAAAATAACGTTATGTGGGAGTCCAAACATGAAAAAGCTGGAGGCCAAAGCTGAAATTGGAAAAATGTAGCCGATTTTACTCCAGGGGGTCCCAGGATTACCCACCCAAAATATTGTTGCGATCGGTTCAGCCGTTTTTGTGGTACCTTCGAACGGACGGATAGACAGGCAGATGGACGGACATTTGGTGAATTTTAGTAAGATGTTGATGAAGATCCGGATCAGGATATGATTTTTCTTTTTCGAAGTGATTATTCAGCCAGATGGAGGTACTCGCTCTACCGAGCGTCTTCTCGGTACTCATTTCATCACCTCCCCAAACCATCTCCCCATGGCTCGTTCCTACCTATCTATAGTCTATACCCCAGCATTGGGACAGTTTCCCCTCGCTCCTTCCACAGCATTAGTTGCACACACCTCACCCTCACCACGGCCTGTGCTCACTCCACATTTGCCACTGTCTGCACTCCTCTTCACCATTATTTGCACTCACCTCACCATCACCATTTTCTGCATTCACCATACCATCTCCAGTGTATAACATTATAACCAGTAACATCACCAGTAACATCATCACCAGTAACTGTTACGTGTTCCTCCCCGACCTCCTGGTCTCGGTATACCTCCGAACCCCGGGAGGAATCACGGCAGAAAAATAATATATTACTCCGTGTCAAAATCAAGATCGAAACCGCACCAATGGGTATCAACCAAAAGAATGCATTAAAAATCACAGGGGAATAATACAATACAATACCATAAATACAATACAATACAAGCAATATCTTAAGATGGTAACTTAACCCCAAACTCACTGCCCTCCCAGGAAACGGAACAGAGCCCTCCTCAATGTCTCTATAACCCTCCAAGGCGAAGTTGATGCGCTCCGGCGATCGTTGGAACAATGTCCAATCAAGAGCAACTGAGGCGTAGATGGCCGAAGCGACACAGAAGTCACGTAGTCCAACACCCAGCAAACTCGCAGTAGAAAGGCAACTCCCAAAGACGCGATCTAGAAGTGCACCTGCACCGTTCAATCAGCGAACCGCAGTGCAATCTTCAGACGCCGCTTTATTGTACAGCTGTCCCCGGCAAACCACCAGAGGATAAGCCCAGCCGACGCGACCAAAACCTTTTCTGATGAAGGTAGCACGCGGGGCGAAATGGCGGACGGCCCTCACTCGAGCCAGAGCTTCTAGGCAAGGATCCAGCTCCTTGACTTTAATTTCCTGCTGACGCGCCAATTCACGGTCCTTTAACTCCCTTTTGGCTCTTCTCTCCTCTGCTTCGAGGACTCTTTCCACTCTCCTTTCCTCTCTTTCCACTCTCCTTTCCTCTGTTTCTTTGTCTTCTAACCTTTCCTGGAGTTCTCTTTCCAATCTCCTTTCCTCTGTTTTTTGTCTTCTAACCTTTCCTGGAGTTCTCTTTCCACTCTCCTTTCCTCTGTTTTTTTGTCTTCTAACCTTTCCTGGAGTTCTCTTTCCAGTGCTTTTTCTCTTTCCTGGCTCCGTGATTGCATCTCCAGTTTCCGGAGCTCCACATTTTCTTGTTCTTCTGGTAACCAATCCCAGGCTACCTCTTCCCATGCTTTTAATCCCACCATAGATTGTATCACCACTGTCTGCAACTCTGCCTTCTTCATATTAGTTCGGACCTCCAAGCTAAAATGTTTGGCCAATTTCCATAGGTCCGATTTTACTAACGCTCTGAACTGTGCTTCACTCGGGGTCACCGTAAACTTCCCTGCATCAAACGCCATAGTGACTACTGGTAACACCTGTTAACCTTCACACAAGAAATTTCTAACAAACAAAAACAAAAGCATTATTTTTTGTTGTTGTTGTTGTTGTTTTGTTTTTGGAAAAAAATTGGGAATGTTGGAAAAAGTTCCAAACTTGGGAATTATTTCCCGGACAAAATTTTGGAATTTTTTTAGCTCCCGGACGCAGACCCAATTGCGAGTCCACGAATATCAATTGGACGAGCCCTCAATTTCTGTTACGGGCCCCCCCCCCCCTTCCTCTGGTCTTGGTGGACCTCCGAACCCCGAGAGGGTCCCCGGCAGAAAGATGTGTTATCCCTGGTTGAAACCCAGCAGATAACATCCCTCAATGGAACCAGCAAATGAAACAGCCGAACCAATGATGCAACCACACCAAGTTATAAGCAAACCATACTATATTATAAATCACACACAAAGAGCCCTACAGCAATGGGGCAATCACCCCTACTTTCAAATCTTACGATAATATCCTTGTCAAGCCCCTTAACCCCACTCACGGCACCTCCCCCAATGTCTCTGCTCTCCTCCAAGGCGAAGTACCAATGTCTCTGTGCGCTCCCGTGATCGGGGAGTCAAGGCCCGGTGGTCAATTGAGGCGTGGATGAGTGAGACGACCCCGAGGTCACGTGCTCAGCCCCCAGCAGCACAGCGGTGGCGAGGAACCTCCCAAAGGTGCTCCCTCCCGCGATCGGGGAGTCAAGGCCCGGTGGTCTATTGAGGCGTAGCTGAGCGAGACGACCCCGCGGTCACGTGCTCAGCCCCCAGCAACACAGCGGTGGCGAGGAACCTCACAAAGATGCGCTCCGACGTACACGTTGTGGTTCAACCCGCGAGCCTCCGTATAATTCTCACGTGTCCCTTTCTGGCACAGCCGTTCCCGGCAATCCACCATGGAATAATGTCCAGCCGACATGACGAAAGCCGGTTCACGGCCGGGTGCTCGCGTGGCCAAGATGACGGATAGCTTTCGCTCCAACCCGGATTCTCAAGGCCTGGATCCTCCGGAACCTCAAGGAGAATACCCGACGACACCGGCTCCACGCACTCGGCGATATTTCTTATCGACCGAACTTCCCTTCAAGGACGCAAAGTTTCCTCGCCCAGTACGTTGAACGCTCGGCCCGGAGCTTCAACCACCACCTCTCATTTTTCCTTCGCTCCACCTCTTCCGGTCTCGATCCGGATTTCCAGCCACATTTTACCAGGAGCGCTTTTAAATCTTTTACTCACAACAACCCTTTACCTTAATTCACAATAAGCATACTATCTAGAATACTTCGAACCAGCAACACTACTCATAACAACAATCATTAAGGCCGAGTCCGTAACACAAGAAAGGGAAGGATGAGGAGGACGAAAGGTTTGATGGTGATGGGATGAGGCACAGTGAGGGGTTGTTTGAGGGGGGGCAGAGGAAGGTCGAAGGTTGGGGGAAGTGGAGGTATGAGATTGAAGGGAGACGAAGTGGGGAGGAGGCAGCTTTGAGAAGGAGGTGGGAGGAGGGAGAATTTTGGAGGGATGGTTTGGGGGGTAGATTTGAAGGGGAGGGGTTGTTGGGGGGGAGTTTTGAATGGGAGGGGCAAGGGGGGATTTGGAGGGGAGGGGCAAGGGGGGATTTGGAGGGGAGGGGCAAGGGGGGATTTGGAGGGGGGCAAGGGGGGATTTGGAGGGGAGGGGCAAGGGGGGAGATTAGGAGGGGAGGGGCAAGGAGGGAGTTTAGGAGGGGAGGGGAAAGGGGGGAGATTTGGAGGGGAGGGGCAAGGAGGACGTTTAGAAAGTGGATGATTAATGAAAGATGAACATTTATAACAAATTGGGTTTGTTGTGATTTTCAAGTTAGCAATCCATTTAAGAACGATGGAGGAGGGGTGGAATGAATGAGAATTTAGAGCATGAAGTGAGAAAGAATTATAAGAGATTGAATATTTTTTTGAAATGGAATGAGTTGAAGAGGAAATTGAAAGGAGCCTTTTAAATAGGAAGAAAAACAGCGTGTTGTAATAAACCACTGAATAAAACACTGAAGGGGAAAGTTTAAACATATTTAAACAGAACCGTGAAGAACAATCTTATATTCACAAAAATACCAACGGGGAGAGGGAGCCGAGAGGGACACCACGATTCACTTGAACAGGGCAAAAGGTGGAAGGCAGGGCGATAATGGGGGCGGGGCGGGACAGCGCACATGGACAGAGGCGCACGATGGAACAAAAGCACATGAGGAGAAAGGGAAATAAAAGTTTTTTTTGTTTGTTTTTTTTGGGGGGCGGTGTGGTGAGGGGGGTTACAACATCAGACAAAGAGTAGATATTTGGTGAAGTTTGGGGGAGAAGGGAAAATCAAAAAACCTAGCAAAACAGCGAAGGAACAACCTTCGACGGAGGAAGCCTGAGGCTGCAAGGCCATGCTCGAGCAAGCAGCAAACAAACGATTAATTTATGAAAGACTAGCAGAGGTACCCGGCTTTGCACGGGAGTGGGAGGAGGAGGGGAGGGGGAAGAGGAGGGGAGGGGAACGGGGGGGAGGGGGGAGGGGGAAGCGGGGGAGGAGGAGGGGAGGGGGAAGAGGAGGGGAGGGGAATGGGGGGGAGGGGGAAGGGGGGGGAGGGGGGAGGGGAAGGGGGGAGGGAAGGGTGCGGGGGTGCCCAGGGGAAGAAGGGCCCCTCCCCTCCCCTCCCCCCTTTCCCCTCCCCCCCCTCCCCTCCCCCTTCCCCCTCCCTCTCCCCCTTCCCCCCTCCCCCTCCCCCCCTCCCATCCCCTTCCCCCTCGTTCCCCTCCCCTTCTCTTCCCCCTCCCCTCCTCCTCCCCCTTCACACCAGGGGGGTTGACTCAGCCTGTCATCCCACCGAGGTCGGAAGTCGGAACTCATTGTCGTCAAATAAATGTAGCCTGTATGTTTCACTCTTTGTCACATGCCGTTGGTCCCATGTCAATCGGATGAAGTTGAAAAATTAACGTTACGAAGGTTCTCTGGGACGTACTGATTCCGAATAATGAAGTTGAAAAATTAACGTTCTGAAATACGCTAATTACGCTAACAGAAGCGCTGGAGGGAGCACTGCGCTCCCTCCCTTAGATTCCCTCCCTCTTCTGCTAGCGCTAATTACGCGTAACACACTAATTTTAAAACCCGAAGTTTTTTTAATTTTAAGGTGTGCTGTAGTCAGAAGCGCTAGAAGCGCTGCGCTCCCTCCCTTCGAATCCCTCTCTCTTCTGCTAGTGCTAATTATACGCTAATTTTAAAACCCGAAATTTTTTAAATGTTTATGTCTCCGTGACATTCCTGGGACCATCCCGAGTCGAACAGTACTTTCCGCTCGCAAATCCGTCCACGGGTTCTCGAGATCTTAGAGATCGTAGATCTATCAGGATACAGACACAGAGGCCAACTCTACTTTATATATATAGATAAACACCGAGAAACTTCCAAGGGGCACACTATAAGTTCACACACCGAAGATAAATACAGTTTCGACAAAATACAATTGTGAACAGACTTAACTTTGAAAACGTGGAAACTTTGAAAATGGGGCGGGACAGCGCACATGGACAGAGGCGCACGATGGAACAAAAGCACACGAGGAGAAAGGGAAATAAAAGTTTTTTTGTGTTTGTTTGTTTTTTGGGGGGATGGAGGGGTGGTGGGGGGGCGGGGGGGGGGGGGTTACAACGTTAGACAAAGAGTAGATGTTTGGTGAAGTTTGGGGGAGAAGGGAAAATCAAAAAACCTAGCAAAACAGCGAAGGAAGGAACAACCTTCGACGGGGGAAGCCTGAGGCTGCAAGGCCTCGCTCGCGACGCGGCAAAGAAACGATTAATTTATGAAAGATAAACACCGAGAAACATCCAAGGGGCACACTATAAGTTCACACACCGAAGGATAAATACAGTTTCGACAAAATACAATTGTGAACAGACTTAACTTTGAAAACGTGGAGACCGTGTGGAGCTTCGAAAATCCCTGCCGTCGTCTCCAAGATCTCGCGAGATCTCCTATTGTACTCCTAATTTGGAGTTGTACTAGTCGACCTCTGCTCCTGATTTTCCCTTTTCATGGTGTAACACTGGGACATCAAGTATCCAGGTTTATGGCAAAAAGCGCAAGTAGGCCCGGAGGAGAACCTCGTGGTCTGCCTCGAGCCCCCCGGAGGATACGTCTGCCTTGGAACTGTTGTCTTCTGATTTCTAGAAGTCGTGGTATCAGAGTGGTCCTCATAGTCCTCTCGAGGCCGCCCCCATGAATTTTCGTTCTCCACCCCTGAGGTACCATAGCTCCCCTGGCTAGGTCTAGGCGAGAATTCAGGCTTGTGGAACCCCATCCTGTGGGTTAAGGCAGAGTCATCTGCCATGGTTGCTGCCTCATACAACTTTGGTACTTTCCTTTCCTCTAGATGTACTTTAATGTCGTCGTGGACACACTGCTGGAATTCCTCCACCAGGATCAATTGTCGCAGTAGTTCGAAGTCTTTCCCAACCCCTTTTGACTCACACCACCTATCAAACATGGTTTCTTTCATTCTGGCAAACTCCACATGGGTCTCACTCTCCCTCTTCCTGGCATTCCGTAATTTTTGTCGGTAAGCTTCCGGGACCAATTCATAGGCTTTGAGAATGTTTTTCTTCAACACCTCATAATCTGCACATTGGCCAATCGGGTAAAGCCAAATAAATATCTTGAGCTTTACCCACCAGAACACTTTGCACTAATATGGTCCAGGACTCCTCAGGCCAGTTTAGCAGTTGAGCCACTTTCTCAAAGTGGGAAAAAAAATTGGTTACCTCCTTTTCATTGAAGGGTGGAACCAGCCTCACATGTCTGCCATCATCCCAGGTGTTCTGACTAGTTGTCGAACCAGTCGGCATGGATGGTACCTCTCCCCGTTCTTTCATTACATCCAGCTCCTTGGCTTTAATTTCCTGCTGAAGCACCATTTCGTGTGCCTTTAACTCCCTTTCAGCTTTTTTCTCCTCTGCTTCGAGTTCCCTTGCCACTCTCCTTTCCTCTGCTTTCATCCTTTCTAACCTTTCCTGGAGTTCTTTCCACTCTCCTTTTCTCTGCTTTTTCCTTTTCTACCCTTTCCTGGAGTTCTCTTTCCTCTCTCCTTTTTTCTGCTTGTTTCCCCTCTCTTCTCTCTTCTGCTTTCCTTTCCTCTGCGTTTAACCTTTCCTGGAGTTCTCGTTCCTGTTCTGCTCTTTCCTTTTCTGCTTTCCTTTCCTCTGCTTTTAACCTTTCCTGGAGTTCTCGTTCCTCTCTCCTTTCCTCTGCTTTTCTTTCTTCGAGTTCCCTTGCAGCTCTCCTTTCCTCTGCTTTTTCCCTTTCCTGGCTCAGTAATTGCAACTCCAGTTTCCGGAGCTCCACATCTTCTGGTTCCTTGGGTAACCAATCCCAGGCTACCTCTTCCCATGTTCCTAATCCCACCATAGATTGTATCACCACTGTCTGCATCTCTGCCTTCCTCATATTTGTTCGGACCTCCAAGCTAAAATGTTTGGCCAATTTCAAGAGGTCAGATTTTACTAACACTCTGAACTGTGCTTCACTAGGGGTCACTGCAAACTTCTCTGCGTCAAACTCCATGGTGACTATTGTTAACACCTGTTAACCTTCACACAAAAAATTTTTTTTTTAAATTGGTTTGTTTTTGGAAAAATTTGGGAATGTTGGAACATGTTCCAAATTTGGGAATTCTGGGAATGTTAGGGAATTCTTTCCCACACTAAATTTAGGGAATTTTAGATCCCAGACGCAGACCCAATTTCGAGCCCACGAGTCAATTGGACGAGCCCCCAATTTCTGTTACGTGTTCCTCCCCGACCTCCTGGTCTCGGTATACCGCCGAACCCCGGGAGGAATCACGGCAGAAAAATAATATATTACTCCATGTCAAAATCAAGATCGAAACCACACCAATGGGTAAACCAAAAGAATGTATTAAAAATCACACGGGAATAATACAATACAATACCATAAATACAATACAATACAAGCAATATCTTAAGATGGTAACTTAACCCCAAACTCACGGCCCTCCCAGGATACGGAACCGAGCCCTCCTCAATGTCTCTATAACCCTCCAAGTTGAAGTTGATGCGCTCCGGCGATCGTTGGAACAATGTCCAATCAAGAGCAACTGAGGCGTAGACGGTCGAAGCGACACAGAAGTCACGTGGTCCAACACCCAGCAAACTCGCAGTAGAAAGGCAACACCCAAAGACGTGATCCAGACGTGCACCTGCACCTTTAAATCAGCGAACCGCAGTGCAATCTTCAGACGCCGCTTTATTGTACAGCTGTCCCCGGCAAACCACCGGAGGATAAGCCCGGCCGACGCGACCAAAACCTTTTACGATGAAGGTAGAGCGCGGGGCGAAATGGCGGACGGCCCTCACTCGAGCCAGAGCTTCTAGGCAAGGATTCTCCGGAATCTCAATGCCGATACCCGTCTACACAGGCTCCACAATACTCCGGCGATATCACCTATCGCTCGAACTTCCTTTCAAGGACTCAAACTCCACTCGCCACGTTCGCTCAACCACGCTCCGCACAGAGCTTCAAGGCAAGTCTTTCACTGTCCTCTCCCTTCTTCTTCTTCCACGCCTTTTCCTTCCGAGTCACGATCCGATTTCCTGTCTCATTGTTACCATGAGCGCTTTTAACCTTTTAACCACAATAACCATTTCCCTTAAACAACAATACCCATAACAATTAGAACCCACAATAATAATAATAACAGCAATAATAATAATAAGTGCCGAATCTGTAACACTTCCCCCCCCTCAAGAAAGAAAGTTTGAACACAGCGAAAACTTTCTTTGCCGGCAAACTCTTTAAACAAACAAAAGTAAACTCACAACCCCAAATCACCAATTCCCGTGAGCAGCAATTAATATCTCCCAAAAATAAAGCAACAAACTTCGACCAACCCACAGAGATTTCCAACATTAACTGACTCTGGACAAAGCGTCAGCCACGACATTATCCCTGCCCTTTACATGTTCAATTTCCCCGTTGGGCTCCGGCAAAGCCAAACTCCATCTCATCCCGCTCTGATTTTACTTTTCGTTTCTCTTGAATGAAGGTTAAGGGGTAGTACTCAAAAACCCAAAGTCAAGCAAATCTACAGCACTTTTCCCTGGGAGGCCGAGCTGAAAGCCAGGTTCCATGGTGGTTGAGTGGTGAGGCCTGGAAGTATTCACTACATGGACGCCTTTAGGAACGTGGAGTTCACGGTTAATCCGTGTAGGGAAGTTCACGACATGGACGCCTTTAGGAACGTGGCGTTCATGGTTAAACCGTGTAGGAATCTTGGCTCAGCTGCTCCGCAGCATTCAGTGCTTCAACTCTTTCTAACTTTCCAAACAATCACGGTTGGACCACTTGTCACGGTAGTCACATGAATAGCGGTCTCCTTCTCGGCCACTGCTCGGATAAACCTTCCTTCAGGGGCTGCCCTAACTCTGGGAGCCTCCATAATAATATCGATTGCGGCCACCACCAAAACTGCGACTCCATGGTCCTCTTCTGTAGATCCCACGACACCTATGAAATGCCTTCCCTACTGTTATGGTCCGACCCTCCAACTCCTTGCTATTCAGATCCTTTTCTGCATCTCTGGCATCCTTTGAGTTTTCAAACGTGACAAAGCCAAACCCTCTTGACTTTTGTGTCTCCCTGTCTTTTATCAGCAGCACTTCCAAAAGCGGCCCATATTTGCTGAATGCAGACTCCAGAACATCTTCCTTTGTTTTGAAGTTCAGTCCACCTCCAAATAACTTGCTAAATTTGTCACCATCCCTAACTGTGGTGTTATTTTCCCTACTGGGCTTTTTAACAACCATCGGGTTACCATAAACTTGACCACTGGCCAATTCATTCCCGATAACAACAGATACTCCCTCCACAGGAAGCGTGGCTTGTAAACCGACGGTGACCGGTCCTGACACCATATCGGACTCCAAATGGATGACATGAAGTGGAGCACGAACACAGCCACCAATCCCCTGTAAACGAACACGTTCACCAGTTGCCGTCTCCTCTGACAATGGCAAGATGCCTTCAAGCATTAAAGATTGATGTGCTCCTGTGTCGCTCAATACCCTCACAGGTCTCCGGTTAGTCGAGGCTCCATCCAGTGACACAAACCCCTCTGAAATAAATGGTTGGTAACCCTTTTGAGGGCGATTTATCACAATGGCCATTGCTTTTTTTTTTCTTTTTTTTTTGGGGGGATACAAGATCGAGGCTCGTGAAAGAGCTAACATTAATCACACAAAAAGTCAAACCGACACACAAAACACAAAAAATAAGGGGAGCGACAGACAAGATGGGGAGAGAGGGAGAGAGGAGAGGGGGAAGGACACAAACACAACATTTGAGAGCAGGGACAATGGGAGAAATGTGGGAGGGGGAGGGCTTTGGGGGAGGTGGGAGAGGTATAAAACATATGAACACTGCAAGGACTTCCAGGAAAGAAGTTGGAATTTCAAAAGAAAAAGAAAAAAAAAAGTGTATCTGGGGTGAATTAGCGGGGGTAGAAAAGATCAAGGTTTTGGATGGGGGAAGATAAGAGATGGTTGTGAACAGCTGTTTTAAAGACCTGGAGGGAGGAGTGGGATTGAAGAGAGTGAGGGAGTTTGTTCCAGAGGCGGGAGAAAAGGGGAATGAAAGAGTGAAGGTGAGCAGAGAGCCTAGATTTTCGCAGTTTAACCATAAGAGGGTTGCAGGCAGATCTTGTGCGACCTGAAGGAATATTGGGGGGACAGAGCACAGAGAGAGCTGGGGGAGCAAGGACGGAGAGCAGTCGGTAGAAGACAGAAAGGCCACCAACCTGCCTGCGGTGAGTGAGTGAAAGGCCCTCGGAGTTAACTTCATCGCAGGAGATTCCAATGATTCTGTAAGCTTTGGTTTCAACAGCGTGAAGCCGAGCTAGGTGTGAGGCAGGAGCACCAGCTCAGAGGGGGAACAGTATTCCATTGAGATGCGGATGAAAGCCTTGTATGTGGTGAGGAGCTCAGGTGTGCCAAGTCAGGACTTCGCACGACGGAGGATGCCCAGTCGGCGACTGGCTTTGGAGGCCAGCTTGGAAATGTGGTTTTCCCAAGAAAGATCATGGCAGATAGTGAGACCCAAAAGCTTGAGCGACAGAACTTCTTGGAGAGGATTGTTGAGAAAGTAGATGGGAGGGTTTTCCAGTCTGTCCTTTCGGAGAGACATTGTAAGAGTGTGTGATTTGTCAGGATTGAAAGATATGTTGCACTTGTTTGACCAGTCTGTGATTTTTTCCAGGTCTGCAGAGAGTGAGGAGGCTGCAGACTGCCAATCTGAGGGATGAGGAATGGAGCGGCAGATAGTGGAGTCATCAGCAAAGAGATAGAGAGGATTTTCCAGAGAGTCGGAGAGATCATTGATGAAGACCAGAAATAGCACAGGGCCCAGAACACTACCTTGGGGAACTCCAGCCAGAACAGGAAGGGGAGATGAGAGAAATCCATTCAGGGCCACATGTTGCCTTCGACCAGAGAGGAAGTCCGCAAGCCAGGAGTGGAGATTTCCATGGATACCATCGGAGGAGAGTTTGGTGAGCAGAGCTGGGTGCCAGACCGTATCGAAGGCACGTGATATGTCAAGTGAGACAGCTCTGATTTCCTGTTTGGCATTGAGGACCTCCATCCATTGTTGAGACAGCAGAAGCAACATGTCCAGAGTAGAATGACATGGTCTCAATCCAAATTGATGATTAGAGATCAAGCCATTGGTGAAGAGGAAGGATTTGATATCCGAAGCAATGATGGATTCCATGACTTTGCTGATAATTGGAAGCAGGCTGATTGGTCTGTAGTTGCAAGGATATGTTTTTGCACCTTTTTTGTGTAAAGCGGTAATGTTTGCTGAATTCCAAGAGGTTGGCAGATGACCTTGAGCAAAAGAGAGGGTGAAAAGAACAGAGAGAGGGTGAGACAGAGCGGCAGAGCAGGATTTTAGGACCCGTGGGCTGATGGCGTCTGGTCCAGTTGCAGAATCAGAGTCGAGGTTTGACAGAAACTTCTCCACCTTGTCAGGGGAGAAGGACACAGAGTCCAGGAGCAGTTGGGTTCGACTGGGAAAGGTGGGAACAGAGAGAGATGAGTTTGGGACACAAGATTTTGAGGCAAACACAGAGTTGAGGCATTCGGCTTTGTCACGTGCGGTGTCAACTGTGTAGCCATTTGAGGTAAGGGAGGGGATGGAGGGGGAACAAACACCAGAAACGGATTTGACCAGACGCCACCAGGATTTGGAGGAAGGAGACAGGTTTGAGAGTTCAATCTTGAGTGTGGAGACATCGCGCTTCCTGGCACTCCTGAGGGTAGACACACACTTGTTCCGAGCTTGGTGGAAGGAACTGAGATTGCCTTCAGTTGGATTTGCCTTCCAAGAGGCAAAGGCAATTTGTTTCAGGGCAACTGCCTCACCACAAGATTCAATGTACCATGGACGGGAGGAAGGGTAAGACAACTGAAGACGAGATGGGATAACTCTGTGCATGAGAGAGAGCAGTTTGCTTTGGAAGAATTCCCAGGAAGAATTTATGTCAGAGGCAGTAGAGATGGGAGACCAGTCCAGATGATTGATGGATGCTTGCAGACCATGCCAGTCAGCCTGAGTGAAATGCCAGACTCGTCAGCGCTGAGGAGGCTCTCTGAGAATGGCCAGAGAGATGTCCACTTTAACAAGCACATGATCAGGTAGAACCAATTGGAGCAGAAGAAGAGCAGCAGACATTTGCAGGGAAGTTAGTCATAACCAAGTCCAGAAGAGAAGATGCTCCATTGACTGAGATCCGGGTTGGGAAATTGACAGATTGTGTCAGTCCCAATGAGTCGCAGAAGTCCTTTGCTGAGGTGCCATGTCTGGTGAGAGAGGAGCCCACACCCAGCCAGCTGGCATGATGACAGTTAAAGTCGCCACACATGAGGGAGAGAGAGTTTGGATGAGTTGATAGAAGTTGGTCCATGTTGTCCGACAGCGAAATGTAAATGGAGTCATCACTGTTTGGAGGACGGTACAGAACACATATACACAAAAGGTGGGAGCGGAGAGGAAGCCGTAGCCAGAGGTACTCCTGGAGGTGGGGTGGAGAGAGGGCAGTACAAGGAGAGTGAGGAAGAGAGTTTTTGATAAAGATAGCCACCCCACCACCAGGACGAGGCTCAGGTCCATCATACCGGAGGAGGGAGTAACCAGGAAGAGATATTAATGAATCAAAGACATCTTGAAGGAGGAAAGTTTCTGTTAAGCAGATCAAGTCTGGATTGTCAGAAGCAACCTGAATGGAGAGATCAATCAGGTTTGAGCGAAGGCCCCGGATGTTTGAGGTCCATACCGTTAATGAGGAGAGAGGGGGAGCATCGGGTGCAGGACAGGGGAGGGGAGGGAATGGTGAAATGAAGGATGAGAGGGGGAGGTAGGAAGAGCAGTTGATAGTGTGGCAGAGATTACAGAAGAGTTACAAGTGTTAGGCCCCCCCCCCCCTTTCCTCTGGTCTCGGTGGACCTCCGAACCCCGAGAGGGTCCCCGGCAGAAAGATGTGTTATCCCTGGTTGAAACCCAGCAGATAACATCCCTCAATGGAACCAGCAAATGAAACAGCCGACCCAATGATGCAAACACACCAAGTTATAAGCAAACCATACTATATTATAAATCACACACAAAGAGCCATACAGCAATGGGGCAATCACCCCTACTTTCAAATATTACGATAATATCCTTGTCAAACCCCTTAACCCCACTCACGGCACCTCCCCCAATGTCTCTGCTCTCCTCCAAGGCGAAGTCCCAATGTCTCTGTGCACTCCCGCGATCGGGGAGTCAAGGCCCGGTGGTCAATTGAGGCATAGATGAGCGAGACGACCCCGAGGTCACGTGCTCAGCCCCAAGCAGCACAGCGGTGGCGAGGAACCTCCCAAAGGTGCTCCATCCCACGATCGGGGAGTCAAGGCCCGATGGTCAATTGAGGCTTAGACGAGCGAGACGACCCCGAGGTCACGTGCTCAGCCCCCAGCAACACAGCGGTGGCGAGGAACCTCACAAAGATGCGCTCCGACGTACACGTTGCGGTTCAACCCGCGAGCCTCCGTATAATTCTCACATGTCCCTTTCTGGCACAGCCGTTCCCGGCAATCCACCAGGGAATAATGTCCAGCCGACACGACGAAAGCCGGTTCATGGCCAGGTGTTCGCGTGGCCAAGATGACGGACGGCTTTCGCTCCAACCCGGATTCTCAAGGGCTAGATCCTCCGGAACCTCAAGGAGAATACCCGATGACACCGGCTCCACACACTCCGGCGATATTTCTTACCGACTGAACTTCCCTTCAAGGACGCAAAGTTCCCTCGCCCAGTACGTCGAATGCTCAGCCCGGAGCTTCAACCACCACCTCTCTTTTTTCCTTCGCTCCACCTCTTCCGGTCTCGATCTGGATTTCCGGCCACATTTTACCAGGAGCGCTTTTAAATCTTTTACTCACAACAACCCTTTCCCTTAAGTCACAATAAGCATACTATCTAGAATACTTCGAACCAGCAACACTACTCATAACAACAATCATTAAGGCCGAGTCCGTAACACTTCCCCCCTTCAGGAAAGAAAGTTTGACAACAGTGAAAACTTTCTTTGCAGGCCAACTTGTAAACAAACCACCTATTGCCTCCTGTTAGCACGTTTTCCCGGGAGGCCGAGCTGAGTATTCCCGACATGGACGCCTTTAGGAACGTGAAGTTCACGGTTAGTCCGTGCAGGAACGTTTACTACATGGACACCTTTAGGAACGTCGTGTTCATGGTTAATCCGTGTCGGAAAGTTCACTACCTGGACGCCTTTAGGAACGTGCTGTTCACGGTTAATCCGTGTAGGAATTTTGACTCGGCTGCTCCGCAGCATTCAGTGCTTCAACTCTTTCTAATTTCCCTAAGATTCACAGTTGGACCACCTATCACTGTAGTCACGTGAATAACGGTCTCCTTCTCGGCCGCTACCCTGATAGTCGTCCTTTCGGGAGCTGCCGTAACTCTGGGAGCCTCCATGGCAATATCGGCTGCGGCCACCACCAACACTACCGCCAAGTTGTCCTCTTCTGTAGCCCCCTCGACGCCGACGAAATGCCTTCCCTACTGTTATGGTCCGACCCTCCAACTCCTGGTTATTCAGAGCCTTTTCTGCATTCCTGGTGTCCTTTGAGTTTTAAAATGTGACAAAGCCAAACCCTCTTGACTTTTGGCTCTCCCTGTCTTTTATCAGCAGCACTTCCAAAAGCGGTCCATATTTGTTGAAGATAGACTCCAGAACCTCTTCCTTTGTTTTGAAGTTCAGTCCACCTACAAAAAGCTTGCCAACTTTGCCTCCATCCCTGACTGGTGTGGTGTTATTTCCCATATCGGACTTTTTCACAACCATCAGGTTACTCGAAACTTGACCCCCGGCCAAATCATTCACAATCACAACTGATACTCCCTCTACAGGAAGAGTGGCTTGCAACCCCACGGTGACCGGTCCTGACACCAAATCAGACTCTAGATTGATGACATGAAGGGGAGCGCTAACCCAGCCACCGATCCCTTGTAACCGAACACTATCACCAGTTGCTGTACTCTCCGACAATGGCAAAATTCCTTCAAGCATTAAGGATTGATGTGCTCCTGTGTCCCTCAATACCCTAACAGGTCTTGGGTTAGTCGAGTCTCCCTCCAGTGAGAAAAACCCCTCATAAATAAATGGTTGGTAACTCTTCTGCAGGCGATTTCTCACGTTTGCCATCGTATTCGGAGTTGTACTAGTCGGACTCCGCTCCTGATTTTCCTTTCCCAAAGCATGACAGTGGGACATCAAGTGTCCTGGTTTATGGCAAAAAGTGCAAGTAGGCCCGGAGGAGAACCTCGTGGTCTGCCTCGAGCCCCCCGGAGGATACATCTGCCTTGAAACCGTTGACTTCTGACCTCTAGAAGTCGTGATACCAGAGTGGTCCTCCTCTTGAGGCTGCCCCCATAAATTTTCGTTCTCCGCCCCTGCCGTACCATAGCTCCCCTGGCTATGTGTAGGCGAGAAGTTAGGGTTGCGGAACCCCATCCTGTGGGTTAAGGCATAGTCATCTGCCATGGTCGCTGCCTCATACAACTTTGGTACTTTCCTTTCCTCCAGGTGTATTTTAATGTCCTCGTGGACACACTGTTGGAATTCCTCCACCAGGATCAATTGTCGCAATAGTTCGAAGTCTTTCCCAACTGCTTTCGAATCGCACCACCGATCAAACATGGTTTCTTTCAATCTGGCAAACTCCACGTGGGTCTCACTCTCCCTCCTCCTGGCATTCCGGAATTTCTGCCGGTAAGCTTCCGGGACCAATTCATAGGCTTTGAGAATGTGTTTCTTCAATACCTCATAATCTGCACACTGGTCAATCGGTAAAGCCGAATAAATCTCTTGAGCTTTACCCATCAGAACACTTTGCACTAGTATGGACCAGTACTCCTCAGGCCATTTTAACTGTCGAGCCACTTTCTCAAAGTGTGGAAAAAACTTGGCTACCTCCTTCTCATTGAAGGGTGGGACCAGCCTCACATGTCTGCCAACATCCCAGGTGTTCTGACTAGGTGTCGAACCAGTCAGCAGGGATGGTACCTCTCCCCATTCTCTCATTAACTCCAGCTCCTTGACTTTAATTTCCTGCTGACGCGCCAAATCACGGTCCTTTAACTCCCTTTTGGCTCTTCTCTCCTCTGCTTCGAGGTCTCTTTCCACTCTCCTTTCCTCTCTTTCCACTCTCCTTTCCTCTGTTTCTTTGTCTTCTAACCTTTCCTGGAGTTCTCTTTCCAATCTCCTTTCCTCTGTTTTTTGTCTTCTAACCTTTCCTGGAGTTCTCTTTCCACTCTCCTTTCCTCTGTTTTTTTGTCTTCTAACCTTTCCTGGAGTTCTCTTTCCAATCTCCTTTCCTCTGTTTTTTGTCTTTTAACCTTTCCTGGAGTTCTCTTTCCACTCTCCTTTCCTCTGTTTTTTTTGTCTTCTAACCTTTCCTGGAGTTCTCTTTCCAGTGCTTTTTCTCTTTCCTGGCTCCGTGATTGCATCTCCAGTTTCCGGAGCTCCACATTTTCTTGTTCTTCTGGTAACCAATCCCAGGCTACCTCTTCCCATGCTTTTAATCCCACCATAGATTGTATCACCACTGTCTGCAACTCTGCCTTCTTCATATTAGTTCAGACCTCCAAGCTAAAATGTTTGGCCAATTTCCAGAGGTCCGATTTTACTAACGCTCTGAACTGTGCTTCACTCGGGGTCACCGTAAACTTCCCTGCATCAAACGCCATAGTGACTACTGGTAACACCTGTTAACCTTCACACAAGAAATTTCTAACAAACAAAAACAAAAGTATTATTTTTTGTTGTTGTTGTTGTTGTTGTTGTTTGTTTTTGGAAAAAAATTGGGAATGTTGGAAAAAGTTCCAAACTTGGGAATTCTTTCCCGGACTAAATTTCGGAATTTTTTTAGCTCCCGGACGCAGACCCAATTGCGAGTCCACGAATATCAATTGGACGAGCCCTCAATTTCTGTTACGGGCCCCCCCCCCCCCTTCCTCTGGTCTTGGTGGACCTCCGAACCCCGAGAGGGTCCCCGGCAGAAAGATGTGTTATCCCTGGTTGGAACCCAGCAGATAACGTCCCTCAATGGAACCAGCAAATGAAACAGCCGAACCAATGATGCAACCACACCATGGGTCTCACCATACCACACCACAACCACACCATAAGCAAACCATACTATATTATAAATCACAAACAAAGAGCCCTACAGCAATGGGGCAATCACCCCTACTTTCAAATCTTACGATAATATCCTTGTCAAGCCCCTTAACCCCACTCACGGCACCTCCCCCAATGTCTCTGCTCTCCTCCAAGGCGAAGTACCAATGTCTCTGTGCGCTCCCGCGATCGGGGAGTCAAGGCCCGGTGGTCAATTGAGGCGTGGATGAGCGAGACGACCCCGAGGTCACGTGCTCAGCCCGCAGCAGCACAGCGGTGGCGAGGAACCTCCCAAAGGTGCTCCCTCCCGGGATCGGGGAGTCATGGCCCGGTGGTCTATTGAGGCGTAGCTGAGCGAGACGACCCCGCGGTCACGTGCTCAGCCCCCAGCAACACAGCGGTGGCGAGGAACCTCACAAAGATGCGCTCCGACGTACACGTTGCGGTTCAACCCGCGAGCCTCCGTATAATTCTCACGTGTCCCTTTCTGGCACAGCCGTTCCCAGCAATCCACCATGGAATAATGTCCAGCCGACATGACGAAAGCCGGTTCATGGCCGGGTGCTCGCGTGGCCAATATGACGGACAGCTTTCGCTCCAACCCGGATTCTCAAGGCCTGGATCCTCCGGAACCTCAAGGAGAATACCCGACGACACCGGCTCCACGCACTCGGCGATATTTCTTATCGACCGAACTTCCCTTCAAGGACGCAAAGTTTCCTCGCCCAGTACGTTGAACGCTCGGCCCGGAGCTTCAACCACCACCTCTCATTTTTCCTTCGCTCCACCTCTTCCGGTCTCGATCCGGATTTCCGGCCACATTTTACCAGGAGCGCTTTTAAATCTTTTACTCACAACAACCCTTTACCTTAATTCACAATAAGCATACTATCTAGAATACTTCGAACCAGCAACACTACTCATAACAACAATCATTAAGGCCGAGTCCGTAACACAAGAAAGGGAAGGATGAGGAGGACGAAAGGTTTGATGGTGATGGGATGAGGCACAGTGAGGGGTTGTTTGAGGGGGGGCAGAGGAAGGTCGAAGGTTGGGGGAAGTGGAGGTATGAGATTGAAGGGAGACGAAGTGGGGAGGAGGCAGCTTTGAGAAGGAGGTGGGAGGAGGGAGAATTTGGGAGGGATGGTTTGGGGGGTAGATTTGAAGGGGAGGGGTTGTTGGGGGGGAGTTTTGAATGGGAGGGGCAAGGGGGGAGTTTAGGAGGGGAGGGGCAATGGGGGAGATTTGGAGGGGAGGGGCAAGGGGGGTTTGGAGGGGAGGGGCAAGGGGGGATTTGGAGGGGAGGGGCAAGGGGGGATTTGGAGGGGGCAAGGGGGGATTTGGGGGGGGGCAAGGGGGGATTTGGAGGGGAGGGGCAAGGGGGGAGATTTGGAGGGGAGGGGCAAGGAGGACGTTTAGAAAGTGGATGATTAATGAAAGATGAACATTTATAACAAATTGGGTTTGTTGTGATTTTCAAGTTAGCGATCCATTTAAGAACGATGGAGGAGGGGTGGAATGAATGAGAATTTAGAGCATGAAGTGAGAAAGAATTATAAGAGATTGAATATTTTTTTGAAATGGAATGAGTTGAAGAGGAAATTGAAAGGAGCCTTTTAAATAGGAAGAAAAACAGCGTGTTGTAATAAACCACTGAATAAAACACTGAAGGGGAAAGTTTAAACATATTTAAACAGAACCGTGAAGAACAATCTTATATTCACAAAAATACCAACGGGGAGAGGGAGCCGAGAGGGACACCACGATTCACTTGAACAGGGCAAAAGGTGGAAGGCAGGGCGATAATGGGGGCGGGGCGGGACAGCGCACATGGACAGAGGCGCACGATGGAACAAAAGCACACGAGGAGAAAGGGAAATAAAAGTTTGTTTTTTTTGTTTTTTTTGGGGGGCGGTGTGGGGTGGGGGGTTACAACATCAGACAAAGAGTAGATATTTGGTGAAGTTTGGGGGAGAAGGGAAAATCAAAAAACCTAGCAAAACAGCGAAGGAACAACCTTCGACGGGGGAAGCCTGAGGCTGCAAGGCCATGCTCGAGCAAGCAGCAAACAAACGATTAATTTATGAAAGATAAACACCGAGAAACTTCCAAGGGGCACACTATAAGTTCACACACCGAAAGATAAATACAGTTTCGACAAAATACAATTGTGAACAGACTTAACTTTGAAAACGTGGAAACTTTGAAAATGGGGCGGGACAGCGCACATGGACAGAGGCGCACCTTGGAACAAAAGCACACGAGGAGAAAGGGAAATAAAAGTTTTTTTGTGTTTGTTTGTTTTTGGGGGGGATGGAGGGGTGGTGGGCGGGCGGGGGGGGGGGGGGGGGTTACAACGTTAGACAAAGAGTAGATGTTTGGTGAAGTTTGGGGGAGAAGGGAAAATCAAAAAACCTAGCAAAACAGCGAAGGAAGGAACAACCTTCGACGGGGGAAGCCTGAGGCTGCAAGGCCTCGCTCGCGACGCGGCAAAGAAACGATTAATTTATGAAAGATAAACACCGAGAAACATAAAAAGGGCACACTATAAGTTCACACACCGAAGGATAAATACAGTTTCGACAAAAAACAATTGTGAACAGACTTAACTTTGAAAACGTGGAGACCGTGTGGAGCTTCGAAAATCCCTGCCGTCGTCTCCAAGATCTCGCGAGATCTCCTATTGTACTCCTAATTTGGAGTTGTACTAGTCGACCTCTGCTCCTGATTTTCCCTTTTCATGGTGTAACACTGGGACATCAAGTATCCAGGTTTATGGCAAAAAGCGCAAGTAGGCCCGGAGGAGAACCTCGTGGTCTGCCTCGAGCCCCCCGGAGGATACGTCTGCCTTGGAACTGTTGTCTTCTGATTTCTAGAAGTCGTGGTATCAGAGTGGTCCTCATAGTCCTCTCGAGGCCGCCCCCATGAATTTTCGTTCTCCACCCCTGAGGTACCATAGCTCCCCTGGCTAGGTCTAGGCGAGAATTCAGGCTTGTGGAACCCCATCCTGTGGGTTAAGGCAGAGTCATCTGCCATGGTTGCTGCCTCATACAACTTTGGTACTTTCCTTTCCTCTAGATGTACTTTAATGTCGTCGTGGACACACTGCTGGAATTCCTCCACCAGGATCAATTGTCGCAGTAGTTCGAAGTCTTTCCCAACCCCTTTTGACTCACACCACCTATCAAACATGGTTTCTTTCATTCTGGCAAACTCCACATGGGTCTCACTCTCCCTCTTCCTGGCATTCCGTAATTTTTGTCGGTAAGCTTCCGGGACCAATTCATAGGCTTTGAGAATGTTTTTCTTCAACACCTCATAATCTGCACATTGGCCAATCGGGTAAAGCCGAATAAATATCTTGAGCTTTACCCACCAGAACACTTTGCACTAATATGGTCCAGGACTCCTCAGGCCAGTTTAGCAGTTGAGCCACTTTCTCAAAGTGGGAAAAAAAATTGGTTACCTCCTTTTCATTGAAGGGTGGAACCAGCCTCACATGTCTGCCATCATCCCAGGTGTTCTGACTAGTTGTCGAACCAGTCGGCATGGATGGTACCTCTCCCCGTTCTTTCATTACATCCAGCTCCTTGGCTTTAATTTCCTGCTGAAGCACCATTTCGTGTGCCTTTAACTCCCTTTCAGCTTTTTTCTCCTCTGCTTCGAGTTCCCTTGCCACTCTCCTTTCCTCTGCTTTCATCCTTTCTAACCTTTCCTGGAGTTCTTTCCACTCTCCTTTTCTCTGCTTTTTCCTTTTCTACCCTTTCCTGGAGTTCTCTTTCCTCTCTCCTTTTTTCTGCTTGTTTCCCCTCTCTTCTCTCTTCTGCTTTCCTTTCCTCTGCGTTTAACCTTTCCTGGAGTTCTCGTTCCTGTTCTGCTCTTTCCTTTTCTGCTTTCCTTTCCTCTGCTTTTAACCTTTCCTGGAGTTCTCGTTCCTCTCTCCTTTCCTCTGCTTTTCTTTCTTCGAGTTCCCTTGCAGCTCTCCTTTCCTCTGCTTTTTCCCTTTCCTGGCTCAGTAATTGCAACTCCAGTTTCCGGAGCTCCACATCTTCTGGTTCCTTGGGTAACCAATCCCAGGCTACCTCTTCCCATGTTCCTAATCCCACCATAGATTGTATCACCACTGTCTGCATCTCTGCCTTCCTCATATTTGTTCGGACCTCCAAGCTAAAATGTTTGGCCAATTTCAAGAGGTCAGATTTTACTAACACTCTGAACTGTGCTTCACTAGGGGTCACTGCAAACTTCTCTGCGTCAAACTCCATGGTGACTATTGTTAACACCTGTTAACCTTCACACAAAAAAATTTTTTTTAAATTGTTTTGTTTTTGGAAAAATTTGGGAATTCTGGGAATGTTAGGGAATTCTTTCCCACACTAAATTTAGGGAATTTTAGATCCCGGACGCAGACCCAATTTCGAGCCCACGAGTCAATTGGACGAGCCCCCAATTTCTGTTACGTGTTCCTCCCCGACCTCCTGGTCTCGGTATACCGCCGAACCCCGGGAGGAATCACGGCAGAAAAATAATATATTACTCCATGTCAAAATCAAGATCGAAACCACACCAATGGGTAAACCAAAAGAATGTATTAAAAATCACACGGGAATAATACAATACAATACCATAAATACAATACAATACAAGCAATATCTTAAGATGGTAACTTAACCCCAAACTCACGGCCCTCCCAGGAAACGGAACCGAGCCCTCCTCAATGTCTCTATAACCCTCCATGTTGAAGTTGATGCGCTCCGGCGATCGTTGGAACAATGTCCAATCAAGAGCAACTGAGGCGTAGACGGTCGAAGCGACACAGAAGTCACGTGGTCCAACACCCAGCAAACTCGCAGTAGAAAGGCAACACCCAAAGACGTGATCCAGACGGGCACCTGCACCTTTCAATCAGCGAACCGCAGTGCAATCTTCAGACGCCGCTTTATTGTACAGCTGTCCCCGGCAAACCACCGGAGGATAAGCCCAGCCGACGCGACCAAAACCTTTTACGATGAAGGTAGAGCACGGGGCGAAATGGCGGACGGCCCTCATTCGAGCCAGAGCTTCTAGGCAAGGATTCTCCGGAATCTCAATGCCGACACCCATCTACGCAGGCTCCACAATACTCCGGCGATATCACCTATCGCTCGAACTTCCTTTCAAGGACTCAAAGTCCACTCGCAACGTTCGCTCAACCACGCTCCGTACAGAGCTTCAAGGCAAGTCTTTCACTGTCCTCTCCCTTCTTCTTCTTCCACGCCATTTCCTTCCGGGTCACGATCCGATTTCCTGTCTCATTTTTACCATGAGCGCTTTTAACCTTTTAACCACAATAACCATTTCCCTTAAACAACAATACCCATAACAATTAGAACCCACAATAATAATAATAACAGCAATAATAATAATAAGTGCCGAATCCGTAACACTTCCCCCCCTCAAGAAAGAAAGTTTGAACACAGCGAAAACTTTCTTTGCCGGCAAACTCTTTAAACAAACAGAAGTAAACTCACAACCCCAAATCACCAATTCCCGTGAGCAGCAATTAATATATCCCAAAAATAAAGCAACAAACTTCGACCAACCCACAGAGATATCCAACATTAACTGACTCTGGACAAAGCATCAGCCACGACATTGTCCCTGCCCTTTACATGTTCAATTTCCCCGTTGGACTCCTGCAAAGCCAAGCTCCATCTCATCACCCTCTGATTTTACTTTTCGTTTCTTTTGAATGAAGGTTAAGGGGTAGTACTCAAAAACCCAAAGTCAAGCAAATCTACAGCACTTTTCCCCGGGAGGCTGAGCTGAAAGCCAGGTTCCATGGTGGTTGAGTGGTGAGGCCTGGAAGTATTCACCACATGGATGCCTTTAGGAACGTGGAGTTCACTGTTAGTCCGTGCAGGAAAGTTCACTACATGGACGCCTTTAGGAACGTGGAGTTCACGGTTAATCCGTGTAGGGAAGTTCACTACAAGGACGCCTTGAGGAACGTGGCATTCACGGTTAATCCGTGTAGGGAACTTCACTACCTGGATGCCTTTAGGAACGTGGCGTTCATGGTTAAACCGTGTAGGAATCTTGGCTCGGCTGCTCCGCAGCATTCAGTGCTTCAACTCTTTCTAACTTTCCTACCAATCACGGTTGGACCACTTGTCACGGTAGTCACATGAATAGCGGTCTCCTTCTCGGCCACTGCTCGGATAAACCTTCCTTCGGGGGCTGCCGTAACTCTGGGAGCCTCCATAATAATAACGATTGCGGCCACCACCAAAACTACGACTCCATGGTCCTCTTCTGTAGATCCCACGACACCTATGAAATGCCTTCCCTACTGTTATGGTCCGACCCTCCAACTCCTTGCTATTCAGATCCTTTTCTGCCTCTCTGGCGTCCTTTGAGTTTTCAAACGTGACAAAGCCAAACCCTCTTTACTTTTGTGTCTCCGTGTCTTTTATCAGCAGCACTTCCAAAAGTGGCCCATATTTGCTGAAGGCAGACTCCAGAACATCTTCCTTTGTTTTGAAGTTCAGTCCACCTCCAAATAACTTGCTAAATTTGTCACCATCCCTAACTGGTGTGGTGTTATTTTCCCTACTGGGCTTTTTAACAACCATCGGGTTACCATAAATTTTACCACCGGCAAAATCATTCCCGATAGCAACAGATACTCCCTCCACAGGAAGCGTCGCTTGCAAACCGACCGTGACCAGTCCTGACACCAAATCGGACTCCAAATGGATGACATGAAGTGGAGCACTAACACAGCCCCCAATCGCCTGTAAACGAACACTATCACCAGTTGCCGTCTCCTCTGACAATGGCAAGCTGCCTTCAAGCATGAAAGATTGATGTGCTCCTGTGTCGCTCAATGCCCACACAGGTCTCCGGTTAGTCGAGGCTCCATCCAGTGACACAAACCCCTCTGAAATAAATGGTTGGTAACCCTTTTGAGGGCGATTTCTCACAATGGCCATTGCATTTGGAGTTGAACTAGTCGAACTCCGCTCCTGATTTTCCCTTTTCATGGTGTAACACTGGGACATCAAGTATCCAGGTTTATGGCGAAAAGCGCAAGTAGGCCCGGAGGAGAACCTCGTGGTCTGCCTCGAGCCCCCCGGAGGATACGTCTGCCTTGGAACTGTTGTCTTCTGATTTCTAGAAGCCGTGGTATCAGAGTGGTCCTCATAGTCCTCCCGAGGCCGCCCCCATGAATTTTCGTTCTCCGCCCCTGAGGTACCATAGCTCCCCTGGCTAGGTCTAGGCGAGAAGTTAGGCTTGTGCAACCCCATCCTGTCGGTTAAGGCATAGTCATCTGCCATGGTTGCTGCCTCATACAACTTTGGTACTTTCCTTTCCTCTAGATGTACTTTAATGTCCTCGTGGACACACTGCTGGAATTCCTCCACCAGGATCAATTGTCGCAATAGTTCGAAGTCTTTCCCAACCCCTTTTGACTCACACCACCTATCAAACATGGTTTCTTTCATTCTGGCAAACTCCACATGGGTCTCACTCTCCCTCTTCCTGGCATTCCGGAATTTTTGTCGGTAAGCTTCCAGGACCAATTAATAGGCTTTGAGAATGTTTTTCTTCAATACCTCATAATCTGCACATTGGTCAATCGGTAAAGCCGAATAAATATCTTGAGCTTTACCCACCAGAACACTTTGCACTAATATGGTCCAGGACTCCTCAGGCCAGTTTAGCAGTTGAGCCACTTTCTCAAAGTGTGAAAAAAAAATTGGTTACCTCCTTTTCATTGAAGGGTGGAACCAGCCTCACATGTCTGCCAACATTCCAGGTGTTCTGACTAGTTGTCGAACCAGTCGGCATGGATGGTACCTCTCCCCGTTCTTTCATTACATCCAGCTCCTTGGCTTTAATTTCCTGCTGAAGCACCATTTCGTGTGCCTTTAACTCCCTTTCAGCTTTTTTCTCCTCTGCTTCGAGTTCCCTTGCCACTCTCCTTTCCTCTGCTTTCATCCTTTCTAACCTGTCCTGGAGTTCTCTTTCCTCTCTCCTTTCCTCTGCTTTTTCCTTTTCTACCCTTTCCTGGAGTTCCCTTTCCTCTCTCCTTTTTTCTGCTTGTTTCTCTTCTCTTCTCTCTTCTGCTTTCCTTTCCTCTGCTTTTAACCTTTCCTGGAGTCCTCGTTCCTGTGCTGCTCTTTCCTTTTCTGCTTTCCTTTCCTCTGCTTTTAACCTTTCCTGGAGTTCTCGTTCCTCTCTCCTTTCCTCTGCTTTTCTTTCTTCGAGTTCCCTTGCAGCTCTCCTTTCCTCTGCTTTTTCCCTTTCCTGGCTCAGTAATTGCATCTCCAGTTTCCGGAGCTCCACATTTTCTTGTTCTTCTGGTAACCAATCCCAGGCTACCTCTTCCCATGCTCCTAATCCCACCATAGATTGAATCACCACTGTCTGCATCTCAGCCTTCCTCATATTAGTTCAGACCTCCAAGCTAAAATGTTTGGCCAATTTCAAGAGGTCCGATTTTACTAACGCTCTGAACTGTGCTTCACTAGGGGTCACTGCAAACTTCTCTGCGTCAAACTCCATGGTGACTATTGTTAACACCTGTTAACCTTCACACAAGAAATAAAAAAAATAAAAAAAATAGTTTTGTTTTTGGAAAAATTTGGGAATGTTGGAACATGGTCCAAATTTGGGAATTCTGGGAATGTTAGGGAATTCTTTCCCAGACTAAATTTAGGGAATTTTAGATCCTGGACGCAGACCCAATTTCGAGCCCACGAGTCAATTGGACGAGCCCCCAATTTCTGTTACGTGTTCCTCCCCAACCTCCTGGTCTCGGTATACCGCCGAACCCCGGGAGGAATCACGGCAGAAAAATAATATATTACTCCATGTCAAAATCAAGATCGAAACCACACCAATGGGTATCAACCAAAAGAATGTATTAAAAATCACACGGGAATAATACAATACAATACCATAAATACAATACAATACAAGCAATATCTTAAGATGGTAACTTAACCCCAAACTCACGTCCCTCCCAGGAAACGGAACCGAGCCATCCTCAATGTCTCTATAACCCTCCAAGGCGAAGTTGATGCGCTCCGGCGATCGTTGGAACAATGTCCAATCAAGAGCAACCGAGGCATAGACGGTCGAAGCGACACAGAAGTCACGTGGTCCAACACCCAGCAAACTCGCAGTAGAAAGGCAACTCCCAAAGACGCGATCCAGACGTGCACCTGCACCGTTCAATCAGCGAACCGCAGTGCAATCTTCAGACGCCGCTTTATTGTACAGCTGTCCCCGGCAAACCACCGGAGGATAAGCCCAGCCGACGCGACCAAAACCTTTTCCGATGAAGGTAGCGTGCGGGGCGAAATGGCGGACGGCCCTCACTCGAGCCAGAGCTTCTAGGCAAGGATTCTCCGGAATCTAAATGCCGATACCCGTCTACGCAGGCTCCACAATACTCCGGCGATATCATCTATCGCTCGAACTTCCTTTCAAGGACTCAAAGTCCACTCGCAACGTTCGCTCAACCACGCTCCGTGCAGAGCTTCAAGGCAAGTCTTTCACTGTCCTCTCCCTTCTTCTTCTTCCACGCCTTTTCCTTCCAGGTCATGATCCGATTTCCTGTCTCATTTTTACCATGAGCGCTTTTAACCTTTTAACCACAATAACCATTTTCCTTAAACAACAATACCCATAATAATTAGAACCCACAATAATAATAATAATAAGTGCCGAATCCGTAACAGTAACATCACCAGTAACAACACCAGTCACCAGTGTATTCACCACATCTGAATCCCGCATATGGAGATAACAACCAATAACACGTGCAGTAACACTAATATTGTGTAAGGATTGCTCAATAATGAATGTACGCTTGAGGTGTATCTCAGGTGGACTGCCAAGTCGGCTGGGGAACTCGAATAGGTCCTTCTGCTTTATTTTATTCCAATTTTATTTTCCTTCTTCTGTGAAAAGACCTTCCTTAACTACCTTCTCCTCCCCCCACCACCACACTCACCATAGCCAATCACCTCTGCAGACTCCCTCCACAAACATAACCAACTCTTGTCTCCAAATTGTTCGCAACCATCACTTCCTGAAAAACAGCTATCAGTTTCTTTATAGTATTTATAAAGATCTTCAGGTGTGACATTCCTCCACATTTCGTGCATGCACTTCCAAAGAAATACACTACCCCACTAATCCACTACCAACACTACGACAACCTCAAGAAAAACGAACAAAACAAACCTGACACTAAATCATGACAGCAAATACTAAAAACAACAAAAATAACCATGCTTATCTCCATTGACCAACCCATCTGACATCTCCCAATATCCAATAAGGATATTTTGAACTGAGGAATTCCGCTGAAACTGCCTGAGATGAGCTCTGCTCGTGCTTGGTTGTTGCAAAATTGGTAGGGTAGATCTGAGTAGGAATTTGGATTGATGTGCCTTTCATTTTCATATTATAGGTATTAGGTATCCCATCTGCTGGAGGTTCGAGAGATATATGCCCTCTGCTGGTTATGGCAGCAATTTGGAATTTGACTATGACGTCATCCTCACTGACTTTCAGCGAATTTGTGATGAAACACTTATTGCATCGGCCTGTACTTCCGTGCAGATGTGTCACCCACACCCCGAGAAAACAACAACAGATGTAGGATATAAGCCGACATTGTACCAATGTGCTGGAGGAGACGAGGCAACGGACGCCTCTGGTACAGGATCACAAGTTCTTTCTTTGTTTTACAACGTCATCACCATAGTACCACAGCATCATCTTCATGGTAACATCTGCTTTCGCTAGCATCACGTGCACCTTGACATCAGAAGTTCAAGGACAACGTTATGTATATGTATACTGTATGTATATGTATATATGTACACGACATGACCAAAAGTATGCAGACACTGTTGTGGAAAACCATTCAGGTCCGCACAACTTTTAGTCCAACGGTTTGGTTTAATTGCATTTAGATCATCACATCATTCCTGTAAGTAGAAATACACAATAAGCATACGATGCGACATCTCATAAAGCCATTCATATCAGTCAATGCAAGCAAGCTAGATATTCTATAAAGGCGTACCATTAACGAGGCTACCGATGTAACATGTCACAAGGGAGAAGTCTCGGAGCACTGACACAGCAACGGGTCTTATAGTCACGCCCCTAGTGGGGGACAACAATGACAGCGAGCAGCGAGCATCCCCACCCGGGTTCAGTACGGATACGATTTCACTACATTCACCCCCCGTCAGAATTATACGGCCGCGCGGCTAAAAGCGAGTGAGCGTCAGCATGGGCGCGGAGTATTAGTCGGCCCAACCGTAGCGGGCCGGGCGGCGAATTTCTCTGCCAGCACGCGTTCGAAATTCCCCGGGTACGGCGTCTCGTAACCCTGTATCCCCGGTGTCAGAGGCGTCAACAGGGTCGGGTGATGAAGGGGGTAACGCCAAGTCGTCGGACCCGGGCAGTCTCGACGGGGGGAGGGTCGGTGGACTGTCGGCGATGGGAGCGTCGGGAGAGGTCATAGTCTCATAGACGGGTTCGACTGGTTCGTCCGATTCCCTACTAAGGTCGTCGACCCCGCAAGGGGCAAGATGACGAACGGAGACAGTAGTCTCACGACCATCAGACGTCATCACACGAGCATGCTCAGGATTAGCCTGGAGAATCTGCACTTTGTCCACAAGGGGGTCGTACTTGCTCGCGCGAACTGCCCGTTTAAGGTAGGCCGGCCCGGGCCCAGCGAGCCAACTGGGCAAAGACCGTATACACCCCGAGCTCCTGGGGTGGTGGAAAAGACGCTCGTGGGGAGTTTGGTTAGTTGCCGTACTCAGGAGTGCCCGGATTGAGTTCAACGCCGCAGGTAGCGACCAAGCCCATTTATCGAGGCCCCGGCCGTGGGTCCGGAGATGGAGCATGACGGCCCTCCAGATAATCCCGTTGAAGCGTTCGATCTGCCCATTAGCCTGGGGTCTATACGGCGTGGTGTAACTAGACGCAACGTTGTTTTGGAGCAGATAGCCGCGCACCTCCTGAGACAAGAAGACAGCACCCCGGTCGGTATGGACATAGGCCGGGTAACCGAACATTGAGAACAAGTTCTGTAAGCAACGCATCACCGTGGCAGCAGTCATGTCCGCGCACATATAAGCAAAGGGGAATCGTGAGTACTCATCAACGATAGTGAGCAGATAGCGAGAGCCGCTCGACACCGGCAAAGGGCCCTTGAAATCCATCGCCAAGCGTTCCCACGGGCGTGTAGCCTTCACCAGAGTCCCCATAGGGGGGTTATAGAAACGCGGTTTGATTTCCGCGCAGATAGCGCAGTCGCGACAGATACGGCGGATATCGTCAATCGAGTAAGGGAGATTCCCACTCCGCACGAAATGAGCGAAACGCGTTACGCCGGGATGGCCCGCAGTAGCATGCAGCACCCGTAGGCCCTCCAACGAGGTGATACCAGCACATGTAGTGGGGCGCGATAAGGCATCGGCGGCCTGGTTATCCTTCCCTGGGCGATATTTGATGGTGTAACAGAAGTCGGCGAGTTCGATACGCCAGCGAGTGATTTTCTCGTTCTTAATGCGCTGGGCGTGTAAGGTGTCGTACATGAACGCAACGCTTTGCTGGTCCGTGATGATTTGGAAGCTCCGCCCGAGTAGGTACGGGCGCCATCGCCGAATAGACTCGACGATCGCATACGCTTCCTTTTCAACGGACGAGTGCCGCCGCTCAGCGGAGGTAAGAGTCCGTGAAAAGAAAGCCACGGGACGTCCCCCTTGGGAGAGGGTCGCCGCGATGGCCTGATCCGAGGCGTCACTTTCGAGGACGAACGAGCCGCTCTCGTCAATGGTTGCTACGGCGGCTCGGGCGATGTCGGTCTTAAGTCCTTCAAAGGCCGTCAATGCGGCCGAACTCAGGGGAAAGGTGTCGCAGGCCACAAGGGGGCGAAGTTTCGCGGAGAAATTTTGCACCCATTTGGAGTAATGGGCGAACAGCCCAAGGGCGCGTTTCAGGGAAGCCCGATCGCAGGGAGGGGCCATGTCGAGCAAAGGTCGCAGACGTTCCTTATCCGGAGAGACAGAGCCATGGGTCACGGTGTACCCCAGAAGATCTATGGTGCGTAGGGAGTATCGGCACTTATCCTCGTTCATAGTTAAGTGATACCGTTGCGCGACCTCAAGGAAGCGCTTCAGATTAGCGTCATGGTGCCCTTGGTCATATCCACAAACCGTAAGGTTATCGAGGTAGACGAAAACATCGGTTAAGTGCTCCCGCGCAACGAGGTCATCCATGGCCCTCTGGAAACAAGCGACCCCGTTCGTCACCCCAAAGGGCAATCGTGTAAATTGGTACAACCGCTGCCCCGACTCGAAAGCGGTATAGATACGATCCGCCCTAGAGATAGGGATCTGGTGGTACGCACTACGGAGATCGAGAGTACTATAGACCGAATACTGGGACACCTGTTGCACTAGCGCGTCCATCCCCGGAAGGGGGTAGGCATCCAGCTGTGTAAAGCGGTTAATCGTTTGGGAATAGTCGATTACCATGCGTTTGCGATGGGCCTCACTGCGCACCACTAAGACCTGGGCACGCCACGGTGACCTACTAGGTTCTATGATGCCGTCTTTCAAGAGCTGAGTCGTTTCGTCCGCAATGAATTGCATGTCCGCGCGGGAGTAGCGTCTCGATTTTACCGCGACAGGGGTACAGTCGGAGGTTAGATTGGGGAACAGCGAAAGTGGACGGACGTCCATTTGCGCTAAGGCGCACACCGTTAGCGCGTCGTCCGCCCCCACAACAAGAGTGTCAGGCCCACCGAACTCCATTACCAGACGTCCATGCAGCTTAAGAAAATCGTGTCCTAGCAGAATATCAGCACATAATGCGGGTAAAACCATAAGGTGTACATCAGGGAAAACCCGTCCCTTTAGCACTAGTTTCAATCGGCATTCCCCTTTTGTGCTAAGCCGGAGTCCCTGGGATGCCATGAAGATCCGTCGTGTAGACCGCCCGATCCGCCATCCATGCCTGAGCACAAGTCGCTGGTCGATAAAACTATCCGTAGATCCGGTGTCCACCAAGGCCTGAACACAATGGCCCTCAACCATAAGGAGAATAAGGGCTTGAGCCAGGCCAGACGAGGCAGCTGGGAGCGGGACTGAGCCCCCCGAATGGGTCGGACCAGCCTCGCGGGTGGATCCTACACCAGCAGCAGTTTTGCGATCGTGGCCGGAGTCTGCGTTGACCATGGGGAATCCATTATCGTCATCAGAGGGCTTTCCCCAGCATTCCGGTGTTTCGCGATTCAAAATCCGATGAGAAAAGGCCTCAGTAGTATTTGACATCGCCTTTTGACACTCCTGGCAGATAAAGGCTTCCGTTGTAGCCGAAATCGCCTTTTTCGTTTGGTCGCTTTGACAAAAGGCTTCCGTAGTATTCGAAATCGCCTTTTTCGTTTGGTCGCTTTGACAAAAGGCTTCCGTAGTAGTATTCGAAATCGCCTTTTTCGTTTGGTCGCTTTGACAAAAGGCTTCCGTAGTATTCGAAAGCTGTTTCTTCCCTTGCGTGGCTCGAGGTTTGGCCAAGGACGCGGCCTTTGTCCCCGATGGAGAATGAGACGGTGGTGGCTTTCCGGTGGCGCCAGTCAAGGTTGTCTGAGCGCCCAGCGGGCCGCAGCGAGGGGCCCTCCCCTTCGAATACGGGTAAGGCGCTGGGCTCGTGGGTTCTGCTACAAGCCCGTTCAAGGTTGCCGCGCCTGCGCGACCGCGGCTGCGCGGGTCGAAGGGCCGCGAGCCGCGTGCCGATTTCTTGCACACTTTCGCGTAATGTCCCTTTAGCGAGCACAAATGGCAAATAGCGTCACGTGCCGGACACACGACTCGGGCATGACGAGGCCCTCCACAAAAAAAACATGCGGCCCCGCGCAAGGCCTTGGGTCTGCTGGTCGTAACGGCAGCTGTCAGGGTAGGGTCATCCTCCGGAGCATCCCGGAGTTCAGCAGGCGGATCCACGTCCTCGTCAGTGGTCCTCTCCGGCCGGGCGTGTAGTGAGGTGCCCGCCAAAAGGCGCGTGCGATCATAGGCGTTCGATTGCATCCGTGCTTCAGTATACACCGTCGCTTGCTCAACCGCCGTAGCGAAGGTCAGGTCGGTCTTCTCCAAGAGTTTGAGACGTAGTTCCTGAGAGGAGACCCCTGCTATGAAGGCATCTAAAAGTCGATCATCTTTAGCCTGCTTGGGAGTCCGTGGCTGGGCGCTGTCCAGCATGAGCTGCCGGAGCTCCTGGGCGTAATGATCCATAGGCTCGTTGGGTTGCTGCCGTCGCGTCTGCAGCAAATAACGCGCATACACAGGGCTTTTTTCTTTTATATAAAGCCGCTTGAGCTCCGCGACGGTAAGATCATACGTCGTGCATTGAGCGACCGAGTGGTAGACCCGGTAGTCGATTTTTGAGTGTAATATTGCCAGCTTCGCGGCAGGCGTCGGAGCGGTATCAGGCTCATTAAAGAGATGCTCCAGTTGCTTGAGCCAGTGCTTGAGTTGCAAGCCTCCGTCCGTGGCTTGTGGGTCGGCGCTGAAAATGGACACCGTCAACGTCTTGTTGCCAGCCATGTCAGCAGATCATAAATGCAATTAAGTGTTGTGGAAAACCATTCAGGTCCGCACAACTTTTAGTCCAACGGTTTGGTTTAATTGCATTTAGATCATCACATCATTCCTGTAAGTAGAAATACACAATAAGCATACGATGCGACATCTCATAAAGCCATTCATATCAGTCAATGCAAGCAAGCTAGATATTCTATAAAGGCGTACCATTAACGAGGCTACCGATGTAACATGTCACAAGGGAGAAGTCTCGGAGCACTGACACAGCAACGGGTCTTATAGTCACGCCCCTAGTGGGGGACAACAATGACAGCGAGCAGCGAGCATCCCCACCCGGGTTCAGTACGGATACGATTTCACTACAGACACCATTTCTAATTAGTGGATTCGGCTGTTTCAGCCAAACACATTGCACACAGGTATATATAATCAAGCACACAGCCATGCAATTTCCATAGACAAACATTGGCAGTGGAATGGGCCATACTGAAGAGCTCAGTGACTTTCAATATGGCATAGTCATAGGATGCCACCTTTCCAACAAGTCAGTTTGTCAAATTTCTGCCCTGCTAGAGCTGCCCTGGGCAACTGTAAGTGCTGTTATTGTGAAGTGGAAACGTCTAGGAGCAACAACAGCTCAGCCGTGAAGTGGTAGGCCACACAAGCTCACAGAACGGGACTGCCGAGTGCTGAAGCGCGTAGAGCGTAAGAATTGTCTGTCCTCGGTTGCAACACTTACTACCGAGTTCCAAACTGCCTCTGGAAGCAACGTCAGAAAAACAACTGTTCGTTGAGAGCTTCATGAAATGGGTTTCCCTGGCCGTGCAGCCACACACAAGCCTATGATCACCATGCGCAATGCCAAGCGTCGGCTGGAGTGGTGTAAAGCTCACCACCATTGGACTCTGGAGCTGTGGAAATGCGTTATCTGGAGTGATGAATCACACTTCACCATCTGGCAGTCCGCCAGACTTATCTGGGTTTGGTGGATGCCAGGAGAACACTACCTGCCCAAATGCATAGTGCCAACTGTAAAGTTTGGTGGAGGAGGAATAGTGGTCTGAGGCTGTTTTTCATGGTTCGGGCTAGACCCCTTAGTTCCAGTGAAGGGAAATTTTAACGCTACAGCATACAATGACATTGTAGACGATTGTGTGCTTCCAACGTTGTGGCAACAGTTTGGGAAGGTCCTTTCCTGAATGCCGACTGTGATCTAGGCCTAACTGCCCAACATCATTGCCCGACCTCACTAATGCTCTTGTGACTGAATGGATGCAAATCCCCACAGCAATGTTCAAACATCTAGTGCATCGGTTCTTAACCAGGGGTACCTGTACCCCCTGGGGGTACGAAACGTCCAAGCTGGGGGTACGAGACACGCCGCCCCAAAATAAATTTCAATTAAAAAATAAGGGTATAACAGTATTTAAAGAAAAAAAGAAGGGTTAAAATGTTTTTATTTAAAAATTACAAGGGTTTGGGTTTTTTATAATAATAATTTGAACGGAGTTTGAATCAATGCAGCTAGACATCTTCTGGTGTGCACAACTCAAAACGTTCCCACAGTTAGCAGAGAGACCTCTGGAGACCCTCGTGCCATTTGCGACCACCTATGTGTGCGAGACAGGTTTTTCAACACTTCGACACATGAAAATAAAGGTCAGGAACCATTTGGATGCAAGTGACGACATGCTGTGGTTATTTCAAAGAAAGAACCTCGTTTCAGCATCATCATTGATGAAAAACAAAAGAGCCACTAGAAATGTGTCTGTGTACTGTGTAGTATGTTTGTAGTATGTTTTTGTGTGTGTAGTATGTTTCATACTGTGTAGTGTGTAGTATGTGTAGTATGTGTGTAGTATGTGTACTGTGTAGTATGTTTTTCTACAAAAGTTATTACCCTCGCCAGAGGAGAGGGTATTGCATTTGAGTCCGTTTGTCTGTCTGTCTGTTTGTTTATCCGCACAGAATAAATATGATTTTCTCTGCAACCTTTGGTCCGATTGACAGGAAATTTTCACCATAGGTGCAACTCCACCTGTATAATTTTTTAATGATATTTATGACGTCATATGTCACGTGGTTCGGCCGCCATCTTGGAAAAACAGAAAAACTTTGCACCTCTATCTCCGAAAGCGCTGAATAGAAAAAATTGAGACATGGCTCACTGTAAAGACTCTCGATGGGGAATAAAATATGTTAATGATGATGTCATAGGTGTCTCCATTATGACGTCATAATTCGACAAGTACAAAACTTCATCCAATCAAGATGAAATTTCTTGAGCGTCATGTCGGCATAAACTGTTGGAGAAAAAAATAATGATGACGTCATCAGTCACGTAGTTCGGCCGTCATCTTGGAAAAACCGAAAAACTTTGCACCTCTATATCTCCAAAAGCGCTGAATTTAAAAAAAGGAGACATGGCTCATTGTAAAGAACTCTCCATGGGGAATAAAATATGTTAATGATAATTTCATAGGTGCCTCCATTATGACGTCATAATTCGACAAGTACAAAACTTCATCCGATCAAGATAAAATTCCTTGAGGATAATCTAGGAATAAATTAGTTTAGAAAAAAAAATAATGACGTCATCGGTCACGTGGTTCGGCCGCCATATTTGTTTTAACACAAAAGCCTTAAAACCCACTGAAAATACATCCTGGTGAGGGTTTGCAATCTCTGATTGCTCTTTTCTTGTTATTGTACTGTAATCTACTTCAACAAAGTGTCAACCCAGTGTTCCCCATGCAGGGTGGTTCATCATTGTGTCTGCCGGAATTAGTTGGTGGACATTAAGGATCCCAAGGTGTCCTTTGCAAAGAGTAGGCGAGCTATCACCAGTATCGTGAGTAAATTCCGAATTCCTATCGAATGTTAGTGCTGGCCAGCTGGTTCATGAAAGACTTTGGCAAAGCTTTGCCTGGCCAACTCCACAAGAACGTGGGAGTGATTGTGGCTGCTAAAGAAGAAGAAAAAGAAAAGTTCTGCCTCTGTATGATAATTTTGGAATAAACAACTTGCCACCACAATATCACTCGCAGATCAAAACACAAAATTCTGTTCCCTGGGCCAGATATTAATAACATCAATTAATTCTATTTATTCCACCTTTGGTGAATCAAGTTCGTTCCATGAGCCTTGACATCTGCACGGAAAAATAAAATCGAAATAGTAAAACATAGACTCGTCTTTACAATCTACAATCTGATGGTGAGACGACCTGCCATTTTCCTTTTCCTTCAGGGTCTAAGGCTCTTGGAGGATCTGTAAGACAAAACACGCACACACAGGCAGACAAATTCATGAGACAACACCGGACTTGACTTCAGACAAACACGGCCACTGAGCTTGTGGGAAGTGATGTCACTTCCGGTTCCAGAGTTCTCTGGTTCCCGAGGACCTTTCTCTCTGCACTCATCGGAGCAACTATGGAGGGAATTTCCTCCTCCCCATGGATAGCAAACTATGGTTGTTTGTCTGTGCTCTATCCTCTAAATGCCGAGCATCAATCAAGGAAGTAGCACGTACCATTATCAAAGACTTTGGTATGACTCAGACTATTGTAAGGCATGGTACGTACAAACGCATCCATGAGTATTTTCTTTGGAAGCCTCGAGGTTCTCCAAATGCTGGGTCCTGACATAAACAAAGTGATTACAGATACATACTGCATAACATATCACAAATTTAATGAACATTTGATCCCCCCCCCCCCATCCCCCCTCGCCCCTCCCCCAGGATCAATTCCCCATTCACCCCAACTCCGTGGATCAGTACCAAGTGTACACAGAACTTAAATAGCTCACGCAGTTTCTCTTTTCAAAATAGCTCTGTTGACCCAGTGCCTTTGGGGACACTGGCTTGGGGAGCAGCTTAAATTAGTGCAATCCAGCTCTGGTAATGCCCAGGGTGAGGGGATTGGCGTTAATTGGGTAGATAAGAGCAACTGTGACGTCAGAAACACGAGTCAATCCAATTGGAGATTCAGTACCTTGCTGATGATGGCTCTCACTGGAGATTCGTGTCCCAAATGCCTTGGTGCATGGCTACAATAGTGGATACACTTTTACACAGATGAAACAAAATGCCCTCAATTAAAAAAAATGAACTGAATGAAAAGACACCGATGGTTTTATGTTGTAGCAAATAGTCTTGAGGACCTGCAAAAACCTGATTTTCACATTATATCATGCACTTAGATTTGCAATGGTTGAGGAAGCAAGACAAAAATGGCATATTTTCGAAATAAAATGTTACATTCTCACTATGTGAATTTTTATTTCAGTCTTTAAATAAAAATATGCATTGATGATTAAAATTGTAATTAAATGGAATGTTTGATGTCCAGTATGTCTCCTGGTGTTGTTTTTTGCATTTTCTAAAATTACTTGAGATGTGCAATGCGTGGAAAAATAAGTGATTCGTGCATAACGCTTGGTGTCCACCAAATTCACAATAATTGTGATGTCAGTTTCATTTTGAAATCACGAAGGACTCGTGAAATGAACTAGGTGCGTCAGTTAGGAAATACCTTAAGAAGATTGCCCTTGATGCTTGTTCAATCGATCAATCAGAAAGTTAATTTTTTTCACGATAATCTTGTCGTATTCTTTTTAGTGTCGTCCCGTTATGCACGAATCACATCCCAACAAATGTGAAAAGAAACCCGCATCGCTCGAAACTTGATTATGTGTAACGCGGGTCCCGTTTGTTGTGATAGCAAAGCAGTCACTCGCTGGCAGACGCCCACTCGTTTACGGATGACGTCAGAACTTGTTTTTGTGTCCGTGTCCTTCGGTGCTGCGTTATGCACAAATCCATCGTGCGAAGTGCACTCTCGTTTTAATTTTGGTGAAAACGACGCATGCAGCAGGTCTGATGCTTCAAACTCAGATACTCCAATGTATAGGCCTACAGAACAACATAATACAGCATACTTACCATTTCCTGAAACTTTATTTTTCCACTAGTGTACCCATTATTGCAGCAATGCACCTTGGCTTCCCAATACGACATTGGCTTCACGGTAACTATAACATTTCACGACCTTAGCAACAAAATCTGTGCAAACTCAAGATTTTTCTGTATTAAAATTCTGACATTTTTTTTTTCCCCAAATCTCATTTCCAATTCCAACATCATGAAAGCAGCAAATGTTAACGAGAGCGCTCCGATATGATGGTGGAGAGGAGGAACCCGAGCTTGTCTTCCAGCAGTTGCCATTTTCTGATGAGGCAACGTATACATCAGAAGTAAAATGAACCACCACAATTACCGCATATGATTCCCCAACTATGACGATTAAATCTTTCACATGTGACCTTGTACCAGCAAGACGAGGCTCCATGCGAATGTGAGATGGTTCTTGAATGATGTCTTCCCAGACAAATGGATCAGTAAATGTGGACCAATTCCTTGGCACCTTTCTAACCTGACCTGGACCTATTGAACTACATTTTATGGGGAAAAATAAAACTTTTGTTTACTCTTCAAAACAACATTCTTTGGATTAACTTAGGGCTATGATGACAAAGGCAATTTATGAAATTACTCAACAGCAAATGGAGAATGTTTTCACCAATTTGGAAAATCGGATTAAACGATTTATTACGAAAGATAGTGGTTTTGTTGAAACCTAAAAATTTGTACCTGCATTGAGAAAAAAACCTGATGAACTAGAGCGGCACTCAGTGGAGAACATACCTCCACCAGGCTGAACAGTTTGCGTTTTGGATCCCACTGATAGGCCAGATCTGGATTCGGACCGGAACCAAAATCGAAGTTTATTTATAACTCGTCCATAACTTTTTAAAATATCATGTTGTATATCGCTTTTCACCCGATCTCTCAATGGTGAAGATTCACTTGAAAATTAAATAACTCTCGTATCCGAATCCATATTGATATCTTCACCAAAGTCGAATCGATTAGTCCTCATCACACACCAAACCGGTCCACCAAGTTTCGTCGAAATCCGTCCACAACTTTTTGAGATATCTTGTTAACAGACAAACAAACAGACAGAGAGACAAACAGACAGACGACAGGGGTGGAAACATAACCTCCAGCTACCTTCGGTAGTGGAGGCAATTATGCTTTCATGCATCATTTATAGCTTGTTTCTGCCATGTGTACATCAAGTTATAAAAGTTTTAAAAAGATGCCCCTGGAATCCATAATGATGATGATGACAACTCATTTTGCATTGCGATGATGCATATGGCTGCCGAAACAGTTTCTAGACTATTGGGTACAATATTGGATGGATCGCAACTTCGACACAATATACTCAAATGGCTCATTCATCCCATTAAGCTGATACTCATTTCACCAACATCGGAAGGATGACAGGCTTGCTCTACACACCTAGTGTTAATTCAACGATTATAGTGTAGCGGTTGCCGCTGAGCATACACAATCGCCTTACACCTGCCGAAGACGCAACCAGGGAGCGATCACTGTACCGGGCTCGCCCAGGCCGCCCGGACATGCCCAGGCGCGCCTTTCCCGGGCATGTCCAGACTCGCCTTTCCCGGGCTCGCCCAGGCCGCCCGGGCACGCCCGGTCTCGCCTTTCCCGGGCATGTCCAGACTCGCCTTTCCCGGGCTCGCCCAGGCCGCCCGGGGACGCCCAGTCTCGCCTTTTCCGGGCATGCCCAGACTCGCCTTTCCCGGGCTCGCCCAGGCCGCCCGGGCACGCCCGGTCTCGCCTTTCCCGGGCATGTCCAGACTCGCCTTTCCCGGGCTCGCCCGGGCCGCCCGGGCACGCCCAGTCTCGCCTTTCCCGGGCAAACGCTCCGGCATGACGTGTTTGATTGCATATATATATTGCTGCCCGATAAACGGGCTTTTCAGAGTACCCGAGTTTTCGTTTTGCTCAATAAAGAAACTTGGACGAATTCCCGTCTTTTGTTGCGTCAATCCGTTCAACTCACGTAGGAGCACAGCTCCTTCACTGGTGACCCCCGACATAGACACGGCAGTTGCCCTTAAACTGCCTACCTTCTGGGAGGCTCACGTGGTGGTTTGGTTCGCCCAGGCGGACTCCCAGTTTGCCCTGCGAGGCATTACCGCCGACGACACCCGCTTCCACCATGTGGTAGCAGCACTCGGCTCCGCCACCGCAGCCCGCGCCCTGGGCCTCCTCCAGCACCCGCCAGCCACTGAAAAGTATGGCGCGATCAAGACGCTCCTCCTCGATGCATTCGCCCTCTCACCGGCAGAACGCGCACGACGCCTGCTCGACCTGCCCGAGCTCGGCGACACGCGCCCGTCCGAGCGAATGGACTACATGCTCTCGCTGCTCGGTGAGCACTCCCCGGATTTTCTTTTCCGGGAGCTGTTCCTCTGCCAGCTGCCTAACCAGGTACGCTTCGCCCTGGCAGGCACGCAGATCACGGATCCCCGCGCCCTCGCCAGGGAAGCCGACAAGATCTCCTCGGCAGGCCAGCACATCGGGGCGGCTACCTGGAGCCTGCCGCCGTCCGAGGCGACGCCCATGGCACCCGAGCGCCCGCTGCGGTTGGAGGCCGAACTGCCGGTGCAACTGGCGGCCGCCACGCCACGCCGACCGCTTCCAACACGACGGCCGGGGCCTCCACCTGACCAGGCGTGGTGTTATTACCACGCCAGGTTAGGACAAAAGGCTCGGACATGCCGACCCCCGTGCACTTTCGGCAAGTCGGGAAATGGCCGGGCCCGGTGCGGCATTCATTACCAGCCATGAGCGCCGGCCACTCGGGCAACTTGCTTTTCATCAAGGACAAAGCGTCCGCCGGCGTTTTCTTTGTGACACCGGCGCCCAACTGAGCGTCATACCCGCCTCCGAGCAGGACAGGCAGACCGCCGTTTGCGGCCCCTCCTGGGTCGCTGCCAACGGATCGGCCATCCGCACCTTCGGCCCGCGCAACGTCACCCTCTGCTTCGGCAGCCAGCGCTTTAATTGGACCTTTGTGACGGCAAGCGTGCCCATGGCTTTGCTAGGCGCCGACTTCCTCTGCCCGCACGGGCTGCTGGTCGACGTAAAACGGCATCGCCTTGTCAACGCCGAGACTTTCAGCTCCCTGGCATGCATGATGAGCAGCTCCGCGCCGACCGAACTAGCATGCGCCCTCCCGGCGGCGAACGAGTTCGCTCGCCTGCTCGCAGAGTTCCCGGCCCTCACGCGGCCGACGTTTTCGGCCATCGCAGTGAGACATGGTATCGAGCACCACATACCAACTACGGCCCACCGGTCTACGCCAGAGCCCGCCGCCTCGACCCGGCCAAGCTCGCCATGGCAAAGGCCGAGTTCGACGCGTTGGAGCACTTCGGCATCGTGCGGCGCTCCGATAGCGCGTGGGCCTCGCCACTGCACATCGTGCCAAAGCCGGGGGGCGGCTGGCGCCCATGTGGCGACTACCGCCGCCTCAACGACGTTACCACCCCCGACAGGTATCCGGTCCCGCACATCCAGGACTTTTCCGCCCGTTTGGCGGGGTCGGTCATTTTCTCGAAAATTGACTTAATACGGGGATACCAACAGGTACCTGTCAGGCCGGCCGACGTCCCAAAAACGGCCGTCATCACACCGTTCGGCCTGTTCGAATTCCCGAGGATGCCGTTTGGCCTCAAGAACGCGGCCCAGGCGTTCCAGCGCTTGATGGACGGCGTGCTGCGCGACCTGCCGTTCCTCTTCGTCTACCTGGACGACATCCTCGTCGCCAGCACGTCCCGGGCCGAGCACCTCCTCCACCTCCGAACACTGTTCGGGCGCCTCAGCGAGCACGGTTTAATCGTCAACCCGGCCAAATGCCACTTCGGCACGATGGCCGTTGACTTTTTGGGCCACCACATCACCAGGAACGGGGCCGTGCCGCTGCCAACCAAGGTCGAGGCCATCACCGAATTCCCGCGTCCCTGCTCCATCAAGGCCCTGCAGGAGTTCCTCGGCATGGTGAATTTTTACCACCGTTTCGTGCCCCGCGCTGCTCAGCTCATGCGGCCCCTTTACGAAGCCCTCCGGGGCAAGCCGGCCAAGCATGACGTCGTCTGGTCCGCAGCCATGGACGCGGCATTCACAGGCGTAAAGCTGGCCCTCGCCGACGCAATGCTGCTTGCTCACCCGGTGCTCGACGCTCCCATCGCCCTCACTACGGACGCCTCCGGCTACGCGGTGGGCGCTGTACATGAACAATGGGTGAACGGGGTTTGGCAGCCACTCGCTTTTTTTAGCCGGCAACTCCAGCCGAACAAGCTAAAATATAGCACATTTGACCGCGAGCTCCTCGGTCAATACCTGGCCGTTCGCCACTTCCGCCACCTCCTGGAGGGCCGCCCGTTCACGGCTTTCGTCGACCACAAGCCGTTGGTTTACACAATGGCCAAAGTCACAGAGCCGTGGTCGGCCCGCCAGCAGCGCCACCTCTCCGCCGTGTCGGAGTTTACCACGGACATCCGGCACGTCGCCGGAAAAGACAACGCCGTGGCCGACTGTCTTTCTCGGGCCAGCGCGAACGCGGTCCACGTCGGCGTGGACTTCACGCTTATGGCGGCCGACCAGACCACCGACACCACGGTGCAAGCCCTCCGGGCGGCGGACACGGGCCTCCGCCTGGCCGACGTCCCCTTCGTGGACACTGTCCTGCTCTGCGACGTCTCCCAAGGCCAGCCTCGCCCCGTCGTGCCCGTTACCTGGCAGCGCCGCGTTTTCGCCTCCCACCACGGCCTTTCCCACCCAGGCCGGAAAGCTTCCCAGAAGCTGGTGTCGGCGCGTTTCGTCTGGCACGGACTTCGACGGGACATCCGCGACTGGGCCAACGCCTGCATGGCCTGCCAGCGGGCCAAGGTCCACCGCCACACCCAGGCCCCGCTGGCACCTATCACCGTGCCCGAACGGCGTTTCGACCACGTCAACGTGGACCTGGTGGGCCCCCTTCCCCCATCACGAGGTTTCACACACCTGCTCACCATGGTGGACAGGACCACCAGGTGGCCGGAGGCCGTTCCCCTCGTTTCCACCACCACCGCCGACGTGGCGCAGGCTTTCATCGCCACCTGGGTCGCCCGTTTCGGCACACCGGCAGACATCTCTTCGGACCGCGGTCCGCAGTTCACCTCCGAGCTATGGGGCGCAGTCACCCTCAACCTGGGGGTCAAGCTCCACCGTACCACGGCCTACCACCCCCAAGCCAATGGGTTGTGCGAGCGTTTTCACCGCTCCATGAAGGCCGCGCTCATGGCCAGCCTTCAGGATGGCGGCTGGGCCGGCCGGCTGCCGTGGGTCCTTTTGGGCCTCCGCACGGCCCCCAAGGAGGACCTCCAGGCATCCACCGCCGAGCTTGTCTCCGGCCAGCCGCTACGCGTCCCAGGCGGGTTCGTGCCCGACGCTACCAGTCGCTGGTCCGCAGCTCGCCAGCGCTCGGACCTCCAGGAGGCCGCCCGATGGTTTGCCCCTGCGCCAACGTCCCACCACGGTGGCCCCCAGTCCTACGTCCCCCCAGCGCTTCGCACAGCGGAGTACGTTTTTGTGCGTCATGACGCACACCGGGGGCCACTCCGGCCACCGTACGACGGGCCCTTCCGGGTCCTGCGACGGGACGACAAGTCTTTCGTCATCGATGTCGGCGGCAGGTCGGACCGGATTTCGGTGGACCGCCTCAAGCCGGCGCACTTGGACGTCGACCAACCACCACGGTTGGCCCTTCCTCCGCGGTGAGGCCGCCCCCCGTCCACGGTTCCCCCTGCTCGACCACCCACCACCACAACGGACCCCCCCCCCCCCACGACCCTCCAGGGGTCGCTTCGGCCGGGTCATCAGGACCCCCCTTAAATTGACCCTGCCGGTGCAAGTCGATTCTGGAGGGGCACGTGTAGCGGTTGCCGCTGAGCATACACAATCGCTTTACACCTGCCGAAGACGCAACCAGGGAGCGATCACTGTACCGGGCTCGCCCAGGCCGCCCGGACATGCCCAGACGCGCCTTTCCCGGGCATGCCCAGACTCGCCTTTCCCGGGCTCGCCCAGGCCGCCCGGGCACGCCCGGTCTCGCCTTTCCCGGGCGTGCCCAGACTCGCCTTTCCCGGGCTCGCCCAGGCCGCCCGGGCATGCCTGGTCTCGCCTTTCCCGGGCATGTCCAGACTCTCCTTTCCCGGGCTCGCACAGGCTGCCCGGGGACGCCCAGTCTCGCCTTTCCCGGGCATGCCCAGACTCGCCTTTCCCGGGCTCGCCCAGGCCGCCCGGGCACGCCCGGTCTCGCCTTTCCCGGGCACGCCCAGTCTCGCCTTTCCCGGGCAAACGCTCCGGCATTACGTGTTTGATTGCGTATATATATATTGCTGCCCGATAAACGGGCTTTTCAGAGTACCCGAGTTTTGGTTTTGCTCAATAAAGAAACTCGGACGAATTCCCGTCTTTTGTCGCGTCAATCCTTTCGACTCGCGTAGGAGCACAGCTCCTTCAATAGGACCTTGAATTCTGAGATATCACACCTCTCATGGGACTCTATAAACAGCCTGTATATTATATACACAGTGCCTTCAGAAAGTATTCATACCCCTTTTTCACATCTTGTTGTGTTACAGCGGACTTAAAAATGGATGAAATTGAGATTTTTGTCACTGATCAATGCATAATACCCTATAATGTAAAAGTGGATTTATATATACATATAGGCTGTTTTTGCAAGCCATGGCGTTACAGTAGACAGAGCTCCCTTTTTGTTTCTACGTCCCCATTTTTTTTATTGACTAACATTTTTGTGAGATATACTAACCCTTCCCTCGCTCCCACTCCCTTCTCCCATCCCCCGCCTCCCTCTCACTTCTCTCCCTCCCCTCTCTCTTCATATAGGCGCCCGCAGAACTACGTAACTTCCGGTTAGTGCACCCTTTGCGACAACAGTCACGTGATTGGATACGTTGAAAACAAACCACAAAAGGGCACGTGTTACAGCTTACTTCCGGTAGTCTCGCCCTCACCTATTCTCGTCAAGAAGCGACTCATTGTTACCCGGGAACGTTGGGATTCTTGCTAGTATGTATGTGTATATACATACATACATACATACATACATACATACATACATACATACATACATACATACATACATATATATATATATATATATATATATATATATATATATATATATATATATATATATATACATATACATATTGTTACAGATTTGGGAACCCCCTTCACTTGTAAATATCCCCCTGAGTAATATACCTTACAGGAGGAGGTACAGCTCCGCAGTGCCTTTGAAAAGAGGACACGTAAGACAGCGGGAGAAACAGCCAGGTCGCAAGCCACAGTGTTGTATGTCCTGGGGTTGTACTTCAGCAGGGAAAGGATGTGAGGAGGAGAGTGAAATGGCCAGGTATGGGAGAAAGGGAAGTATAAAGGTGGGTCTTTGAGTGTTCCACCATGTTTGTTTGGTACTGTGGATTCTGGATGTGGAGGCGATTTTGTTATTGTAGTCTGCATTCGCACTGGCTGGGGGTGGGGGTATGTACGCATCCAGGTGTAGTTGCTGCATGTGGATGTGTATGTGCCCCTGCTGGCCCACCTTAGCTGACCGTATCGAGGTTGAAGGGCCGAAACAGGATGATGCTGAGGACCTCGACTGAGGACCCGGTCAGTGCGGCACACTTGTGACCAGGTGTGTTTTGAACTTATATATATATATATATATATATATATATATGTATATAACTGTGAGAAATAGTAGAAACTCCACAGTACGAGCAGGGCGTCTCATTTGCATTGAATAAATAATCGGGAGATTGAATAAGACGCGGACGTAGGTAGCTTCAGGGCTTCGATCTTTAATTCGACAAGCTTTCGACCAACAAAGGGCTTCTTCTAAGTCTACAAAAACATCAGGCATGTATATCAGTCAAGTATGTGTAGTGATATGTGTGTAAGATGTGTGATATGTGTAGAAAATGCATACAGAAGGAAGAGCCATGCCAAAGCTCACTCACCGGCCCCAAGTTCAACGGAAGTGAAGCGCAGCTTACAGTTACGGTTTGCGTTACATTTCCGGTGCACGTGCATATACAAATATAGGGATACATACATACATAAACATACAAGCATATATTCATATGCCATTTATATTCATATAATATATTTATATATTTATATAAATGACATACAAAGGTAGAATGAATGAATGGGTGAATGAATGAATGAATGAATGAATGAATGGGTTACGGTTAACAATTTGATTGGGTTGATGTAGGAACATGCTTTGATGATTTTGATGATTTTGATGATTAAATTTTGATGATTAAAGCATGTTCCTACATCAACCCAATCAAATTGTTAACCGTAACCCATTCATTCATTCATTCATTCATTCATTCATTCACCCATTCATTCATTCTACCTTTGTATGTCATTTATATAAATATATAAATATATTATATGAATATAAATGGCATATGAATATATGCTTGTATGTTTATGTATGTATGTATCCCTATATTTGTATATGCACGTGCACCGGAAATGTAACGCAAACCGTAACTGTAAGCTGCGCTTCACTTCCGTTGAACTTGGGGCCGGTGAGTGAGCTTTGGCATGGCTCTTCCTTCTGTATGCATTTTCTACACATATCACACATCTTACACACATATCACTACACATACTTGACTGATATACATGCCTGATGTTTTTGTAGACTTAGAAGAAGCCCTTTGTTGGTCGAAAGCTTGTCGAATTAAAGATCGAAGCCCTGAAGCTACGTCCGCGTCTTATTCAATCTCCCGATTATATATATGTATATATATATATTGTTGCGGATATGAGGACTATTTTTTTTGATTGTGTTGTATTGTGGTAAATTGGTGATGAATATTGCTTGAGTCTGCGCCTCCTGCCTCCGGAGCTGTGTAAAGGTCAAAAGGGCGTCCCATAATTAGTCCACAAGCATACACGTCAGCCAATCATAGAATACCCCTGTTCGATAGTTATATCTTATTCTGTGTTTTAGGGTAAGGCTGTGTCTCCCATTAATAGAAGTACTCCATTGCACCAAGTGAAAGAGATAGATTCCCTTCATTCCCATTCCCAAAACCTCCATTCCCCCTTTTCGTCAATTGCCAACTGCATTTTGGGCGGTTTTCCCTTCATCCGCCATTGACCACGAGGCAGGGTTGGGGAAGAAAGGCGGGTCCCCACCTCGTCATAGAGGGGAGGAGTGAACCAGCCCTTGCCGACCAACCCAGAACAAGGGGTTGGCTTTAGAGGGCGGAGAGAGAACGTTTTGGGGAGGTTCGCAAAGGGTCAAGGGTGGGGCTTATATAACCCGAGGCAGAGGCCCCCGGGGAGAGTCGAGGAGGGAGGAGATCAGAAGACAGAAAGGCCTTGAGTTGGACTAAGCAAGAGAGGAAGTTGTTGGACTGGGTGGGACTAAGAAAGAGAGAGAAAGAGTCCTGAAGCTTGTGAGGGAAGGAGAGAACCCGTCACACCAACCCCCCACCAGCCGCGTTGGCTCCACCAAGCGTTCACCTCCACCAAGGCTCCACCAAGCTCCGCGTTGGCTCCACCAAGCGTTCACCTCCAGCCATCCACCTCCTGCGATTCCTGTCATCATTCCCCACGTGAGTCTGTCTTTTGTTTGTTCTGTCCTGGGTTAAGTAAGACTGTAGGTAAGCTAGTATTTTCACTGTGTCACCTGCGTCTTATGTGCTGTAAATAAACGTGACTGCTTTCTTTTTGCTTATGTGTGTAAATAGTAAATAAATTTAGTAGTATTTCTAAACCTTTCTTTGCCTTCGTCTTCCTCTTTGCATTCGTCGTTTTAGTCTTTTCCCTCATTGAGCAGCCGCGGTGCGATCCGGCCAACGTTTGGGTGGAATCGGGTTCTAATCGGGGAATAACTGTTCGGTCGCGGTAATACCAACCGCTCGGTAAAATAACATCTTTAACCGCGTCCGCAACAATTGGTGTCGGGGAGTGAGATACGGACCCGAAGCGCGCTTAACGCGCTCAAAATTACAAGCTGCTGGAAATTTGTGTTGTTTTACAAAAACCCGAATTTTGAAATCGTGCCATGGCTGGTCAAGGCGATCGGATGCCGGTGGGTGAGCTAGAGGAGGGGTTAGGAGTAACCCAGGATCAGAGGGACGAAGTCGAGGAGAACATTGGCAATGTGGTTGAGGGGGTGTCAGACGCACAAAATGGCGCTCTCGCGCACGAAGTCGGGGCGGCTGCGGCCGCACACTTTGTACTACCAACGGTGGCCCAAATGCAAGCCTTCATGGCCCAATTCATGGTGGAAATGCAGAAAGAAAACGACAGTATGGAACAAATGGAAAACAGAATAAGGGCTAATATTGAAAAAATGGAAAACAGAATGATGGGGGCCCTTATGGGACAAATGGGGAACCGGATGGATGCTCAGAGTGAGCAAATGAGGGCTCAGAGTGAGCAAATGGGGGGCAAAATGGGAGAAATGGGGGAACGGCTAGAAGCTAAATTTGAGGGGTTAGACAATAATCTTTAGGGATTAGACAAGAAATTTGAGGGGTTAGACAATAATCTTAAGGGATTAGACAAGAAATTTGAGGGGTTAGACAATGGGTTAGAGGGGGTGAAAAATGGGTTAATGGGGTTAGAAAATAGGATGGAAGACAAATTGCGGGAAATAGGGGAGCAATCCGCCCGGGAAATCGAACAGATGGGGAACCAGATAGAGGAGGTGAGAATCGGGGTAGAAACCAAACTGGATGCTCAGAGGGATGAATTGGGACAGATGAGGGTGGCATCTACAAAAGAGAGAGAGGAGATGAAAGAGGGGATATGACGAGGTGCAAGTGAGGAGGTTTCGGGGCTACGCGAGGAGGTAAAGCGAGGTGAGAAGCGTATGGAGAAAGAGGTGAGGAATAATACGGCTAGGTTACAGGGGGGCATAGAGGGTCTGACGGAGGAGGTGGAACAGCTGACGGAGGGACAGACGGAGTTAGTGGAGCAGGTTCAAAGGAACACTGCAGTACGAGGAGGGTTAAAGGCGACACAAAAAGAAATTAAAAATGACTTGATAGCGACACAGAGGCAATGTCAGATGGTACGTGAGGGACTGACAATGAGGTTGGACGAGGTGACAGAGGTAATGGAGACAAAGGACCGGCAGGTGAGGATGCACATAGAGACGGTCACGGTAGCCTTAGAGGACGAACTTGAGGAGACGCACCGGGAAATAAAAGAGGTGAAGCAAAAATTAGAGGAAGTGGAAGAAGAGGTGAGTGAAATTAAGAAGGGACGGACAGAAACTAAGAGGGAGATAAAGGAGGAAGTAATGGAATATGTACAAGGTCTGTGCTCAACTCATGATGTGCTGCTCACTAACCAAATAAAGAGTTTGCAGGTGGCAGAGGAGGTGCGGAGACGAGGTGCCAAGGTGAGTGGCGATATACGAGGAAATGTACATGATGTGAGGAAAGCTTCAGTCGGCTTGGGGATTGGTTTGGACCCGGGTGTTCGTGAGAGGCCGTTGGTGAAGTGTGCGACAGGTCTGGTGTGCGAAGGAAGAGGTGTGCGAGAATGTCCGACCATGGGGTGTGTGAGGAAAAGGTGCGCGCCAAGGAGTGAGTGTGCCGTCAAGAGTGAGTTGGTCGAAGCGCGTGTGCGAGGGAGCACATGGAAGCGTGGTGTGGTGAGAGTTACAGAGGATGTAACGAAAGAGTGTGCGCAAGAGGATGCGCGAGAAAGGTGTGTAACGGACAGGTGCATGGGGAAAGAGTGCGCTGTCAAGAGTGAAGGAGAATGCACGCCTGTGGTGAGAGTTACAGAGGATGTAACGAAAGAGTGTGCGCAAGAGGATGCGCGAGAAAGGTGTGTAATGAACAGGTGCATGGGGAAAGAGTGCGCTGTCGAGAGTAAGGGTGAGTGCGCTGTCAAGAATGGAGGTGAAAGTAGTGAGAGTGACACGGAGCGTGAGTTGGTTGTGACAGGGGAGCGAGGATGTACACCTGGAATGGAAGGAAGCACACCTGGAATGGTAGAGCGTGTGTGGGAATGCACACTTGAGTTGGTCGTAAGGCACGTGGTTGGGTGTGCGAGTGAGAGCACACCTGTGATTGTCACAGAGGAGGTGACCGAGGAGGGGGCGCGAAGAGGTGTGTTGGTAAGGTGTGCGAACGGTGAATGTGTGCCAAAGTGTTCGGTGGTCAGGTGTGTGACCAAGTCTGTGAGCGGAATGAGTGTACCGAGGTGTGTAAGAGAAGGTACGACGAGGAGCATGGGAACAGCTGGATGTATGAGCAAGAAAGGGGTAGCGTATGCGTGTAAGCATGCAGGTGAGGCATCGACGGTAACCGGGTTAGCGGTTAGAGCGACTTATAGCCGAATCGGGCCCACGGTGCGTGCCGGGCTTCGCGTGCCGCGAGAACCAGCGGGGGTCCGAAGCACGGCGGGTTCGAAAGGACCGCCGTACGCGATCCACGCTGTGCCTCGCTTGGAACGGCCGCGTCCGGGCTCCACTAGGCGAAGCGGGCAGCCCGATAGGAAGGGTCGTCATGGCGACCACTTTTTATTGAGACGTTCCGGCAGGTCGAGATCGGGCAATTGGATGGCTCCGCGCCGAGGTGGTGCGTGGGATCTCGGCACGGGTAAGCCCCCGTCCCTGCACCGAGTGCCGGACGCATCCAGCCGCCGGCACCAAAGAACCCTCGTTCATTGCTCGGCTGTACGAAGCCGTGCTTTAAAAGGGAATTGGCGCACCGAGAGGATCTAATAAGTAGACGGGTGATGAGGTTAGTGTTCTGGACCCGAAATTAGGAAAACGAAAGTTGATGATTGGCAAAGTGATTGGTAATGGTACAGTGATTGGCAGATGATTGGCAAATTTTTGATTTGTTGGATTTGGTGAGCAAAATTGATAGTGGGACCTCCCCGATGTGGTGGGATGGGCAATCCACCATCCCTCACAGGCGGGGGGCAAAGGAGCACTAGACTTATGGGGTTTATGGCAGTGAAAACTAGCCCGGGTGGGTTAGGATATTGTGTGTAGGGCCCTAGAAGATGACATTAGGTAACGTTAAGATTAGTTAGTGACAAGGATACCTGTAGTGGGGACGCAGGGAGATTAGTGTGGATGATAATGACGTGGTATGTGCTTAGTTTAAAGGGAAGACGGGGAGCACTAAGTTAGAGGGGAGTAGTTAGTTCAGATGATGCCGTGTGTTTGAGGATTGAACAGGTGTGATTGCACAGGTGTGCAACTGAACAGGTGTGCAACTGAACAGGTGTGTGGAGCAGTGTATGAGTGAGTGAAGGTGATTGTGTATTGTGTTGACCAACTGGTCCAGGAAGAGGAGGAGGGTGCAGGTGGCACCAGGTGTGATTGCACAGGTGTGCAACAACAGGTGAATGGAGAATGGTTGTGTGAAATACATGGAGTGTGGAGTATATGGAGTATGGGAATGGATGGTCGTGGAGTGAGTATGGTGGAAACTATGGAGTGGAGTGGATGGTGCGAAGGTGTGAATGGGGGAAGAGTGGACCCCCATCACGGATACCCGGGGCGGGTAGTGTAAGTGTTAGGTAGAGGGTATAGGTAAATTGTGGTTGGATATTGGCATCTGTGGTGCGGGTGAAAGAATGGTCTTTGGATGGGTGCATTAGTGTTGTGGAAATGGCTGGGCTTGTAGCCTGTTAGTGTGTGTAGTTGGTTTGGGCACTCCACCACTGTGAGGATGTCGGCCAGGTGAGGCCGCAGGTGGGCTCTGGGAGCCGGTAGAGTTGTTGTGGATGGGGCCCGCGAATCCGGAGGACGGACCCGGGTAGCCCAGTGCCAGAGGGCACCGAGTGGGGTGACAGAGCCAGGAGGGGCCTTCCCCAGCTAGATAGGTTAGGGTGAGGAGCTAGGTAAGCTCGGGTGGCAACTGCAGTGGTGGAGGTGTGCAGGTGGGTAGACCTGCTGGGAGAGCTACACGTCGCAGTCCAGAAATTGTGCGAGGGCACCGGGAGATGAATCGGGGGAGTGAGACCCCAAATTGAGAAGCACCACAGTTTGGTCAATGGGAATTGGTTTTTAGAACCCATCGTGTAAGTTGGCCAATGGATTGGCAGGGAAAGACCCCGGGTAGTGTAAAGTGTGTTAAAGTCATTTAGAGGATAGTTAGGATTAGGAAGTCTCCTCGCACCATCTGCATCCACTCACCTGAGGTGACAGGTACTCCACACCATGCCATGTTTTGATTATTTTTTACTGTGCAAATGTTTGGAATGTGAGACGCATCATGACGTGGGTGTGACATTGTGCTTGATGTTCCATCTCTTCCTCCTTATGAGGATTGATGATGAATTGGGTGATGGCAAATTTTGGATAGAGGGATTGTGGAGACGAATTTGGTATAGGGGAAATAAGGGGAAGACGTGACAGTAGCGACGAATTTGTAAATGTGTAGATTTTGTACATATGGGGTAAGGGCAAGGGTAGTGTAGGTGGGGGTGACAGGGGGGTGACGTACGGTAGGGACGAGCTTTCTCACTTCGCTCTCCGTACGCATTTCGCCTTGCATTGCCTTATTGATGTGTACCCTTGTGTCCTTACCCCTCGCTCATTTGTCTCTTTTGTCTCCCACATGACCTGTGCGCCATTGGGCGCCGAGGGGAACGTGCGTGAGTCGGCCATTGTGCGCCCGGCACTCTCAGAACCAGCTGTCTGCATCGATGCACCACATTATGGACCACATGCCTGTGGCCGAGCACCACTGATGGACCCCATGGGTTGGGGCATGGCCCCTCTGCTGGAACCGGCCATGAGGGCCCGAAATCTTGCTGGCGGACCTTGGCCACAGGGCACCGATGCCTCACAGGTGAACCACACGTAGTCGGCCCTGTGGGCCATAAATAAAGAAAATAAAATGGACACGTTGGGCACACTTTATTGCAAATAGGCCGCCAGTAAGAAAATGAGAGAGAATGACAACAACTGGAAGACATAATAATAGCCAGCAGAGGGAGCCGAAGAGCAAGAGATCACCTGCAGGGTTAGGGGTTGTTGGTTTTATTTTCTTGAACAATGGTGACTGCACCGATTGGTGCTTGGGTGTGTATTGGTGCGTTTTTGGGTGCTTTAATGGTGCATTGATGCAGAGCAGACTGTCTCCCCCCCAGAAAGAACAATTACAGGTCCTGGGTTAGTGTTGTAAATAAAAGCAGAGTCATTGTAAATAATGCTCCCCACCGTCAGTGTGTAGTTTGAAGACCATTCCGCAATTCGGTTAACTGTGGGCGTAAGTCTGTTAGGCAGGGTGCAATGGAGCAGCGGGACACATTTATTTATGTTTTAAAAACTGTCGCACTCAGGGTCAGGTTAAAAGTAGAGGGAACTACACCTACGTGTCACACTAAATAAAAAGTTGTAGGCCCGGGCCGTGCCTAAGAGGAGGAGGGTGCAGTGTTGTGGATATGAGGACTGTATTTTTTTGATTGTGTTGTATTGTGGTAAATTGGTGATGAATATTGCTTGAGTCTGCACCTCCTGCTTCCGGAGCTGTGTAAAGGTCAAAAGGGCGTCCCATAATTAGTCCACAAGCATACACGTCAGCCAATCATAGAATACCCCTGTTCGATAGTTATATCTTATTCTGTGTTTTAGGGTAAGGCTGTGTCTCCCATTAATAGAAGTACTCCATTGCACCAAGTGAAAGAGATAGATTCCCTTCATTCCCATTCCCAAAACCTCCATTCCCCCTTTTTGTCAATTGCCAACTGCATTTTGGGCGGTTTTCCCTTCATCCGCCATTGACCACGAGGCAGGGTTGGGGAAGAAAGGCGGGTCCCCACCTCGTCATAGAGGGGAGGAGTGAACCAGCCCTTGCCGACCAACCCAGAACGAGGGGTTGGCTTTAGAGGGTGGAGAGAGAACGTTTTGGGGAGGTTCGCAAAGGGTCAAGGGTGGGGCTTATATAACCCGAGGCAGAGGCCCCCGGGGAGAGTCGAGGAGGGAGGAGATCAGAAGACAGAAAGGCCTTGAGTTGGACGAAGCAAGTGAGGAAGTTGTTGGACTGGGTGGGACTAAGAAAGAGAGAAAGAGTCCTGAAGCTTGTGAGCCGTGAGGGAAGGAGAGAGAACCCATCACACCAACCCCCCACCAGCCGCGTTGGCTCCACCAAGCATTCACCTCCACCAAGGCTCCACCAAGCTCCGCGTTGGCTCCACCAAGCGTTCACCTCCACCAAGGCTCCACCAAGCTCCACGTTGGCTCCACCAAGCGTTCACCTCCACCAAGGCTCCACCAAGCGTTCACCTCCACCAAGGCTCCACCAAGCGTTCACCTCCACCAAGGCTCCACCAGCCGCGTTGGCTCCACCAAGCGTTCACCTCCACCAAAGCTCCACCAAGCTCCACGTTGGCTCCACCAAGCGTTCACCTCCAGCCATCCACCTCCTGCGATTCCTGTCATCATTCCCCGCGTGAGTCTGTCTTTTGTTTGTTCTGTCCTGGGTTAATTAAGACTGTAGGTAAGCTAGTATTTTCACTGTGTCACCTGCGTCTTATGTGCTGTAAATAAACGTGACTGCTTTCTTTTTGCTTATGTGTGTAAATAGTAAATAAATTTAGTAGTATTTCCAAACCTTTCTTTGCCTTCATCTTCCTCTTTGCATTCGTCGTTTTAGTCTTTTCCCTCATTGAGCAGCAGCAGTGCGATCCGGCCAACGTTTGGGTGGAATCGGGTTCTAATCAGGGAATAACTGTTCGGTCGCGGTAATACCAACCGCTCGGTAAAATAACATCTTTAACCGCGTCCGCAACAATATATATTGTTATGGAACCCAACGTCGGCCTCGGATCCCTTCTCGAGGGGGGATTAGTCCCCTCGTTTGTGACTGACCGACGTGGTCCCTGAAGCTGCATAAGCTCCCTCCAGAGGCAGGTGAGCAGCTTCGTTCGCGACCGTGGATAAGATGTTAATGTGCCGAGCGGATGGCAGCCGCGGCACGAACCGTTAACAAAAACTAACCCGATCCTGAACGTTGGCCAAATCGTGCCACAGGTATTCGATGGGGAAAAGACAAAGACGACGGATGTGAAGAAGAAGAAGACGAAGGCAAAAGGTTGGAAATACGACTATTATTTATTATTACTATTAACACAATGAAAGAAACCAAGGAAGAAGGAAGGATAATAAAATAATGTGGAAAGGGGGACGGACCAGAAGGACACAGTGCAATTTCTAGCTTATACAGACTTACCTATAACCCAGGACAGAACACACAAAACAAACTCACGTACACAAAAGGATGGAAGGACAGGAATCGTTTGGAAGGATGAGCAGGTGGAATCACAGAGCACAGCGAGCAGGTCCACTCCGGGCGGGAAGCGAGGAGCCGGCAGCTCCTTGTATTCAGCTTTACACCGCACACCGGCAGGGTCACTCGCTGCCCCGTCAGGGCTTCACGCGGCTGGTTGAAACGGGGCTGATTGAAGCGGCTCTCTGCAGAAATCAGCTGGGTCACGCATCTGCCGTATCTCTGACGCAACTCTTTCCAAAGGCTTCCGCGCGCGCTTACATCTCCCTCGGGCGATCAAGCCGCCGGCCTCCAGGACACGCCCATCGGTGAGGTCGCCTCGGCCCTGATTGGTCGCGAGGGCTCACCGATCCCGCCCTTAGAGGAGGCGTTGGCAAGGCCACGCCTTGTTCCCGGTGCTGGGCCGACTCCTCCCACCTTCGGCTCCGAGATGACCTCGTGGCTAATGGAGTCTTGCAGCGAAAACAACAACCCACTGCTGCAGCAGAATTCAGCGAACCGCTCAATGCAGTTGGCAATTGAGGAAAGGGGAATCCAATGGAGGTTCTGGGGAAATTGAAAGGGGATACTACCTTGTCTGGATTCGGTGCAATGGAGTGTCAATTAATGGAAGACACAGCCTTAATCTAATACACACAATAAGGAGATAACTACTGAACAGGGAGATCTATGATTTGGCTATGTGATTGTATATGACCTAACTAAGGGACACCCTTTGACCTTTATACACAACAACTGGAGGAAGGAGGGTGATATTTTACAACACAAAAAAAACACCATTCTCAAATTCATAACAATATATATATATATATATATATATATATATATATATATATAATATATATATATATATAGATATATATATATATATATATATATATATATATATATATATTGTTACAGATTTGGGAACCCCCTTCACTTGTAAATATCCCCCTGAGTAATATAATCCCCTTTTATTAATTATTAAATATCGCACCCTAGGCCATCACAACACGCAGCCAATCTTTGAATCATCTTGCTAATTATTTCCTATTCTATGTTTAATTAAGGCTCTGTGTCCACTAGATTGACACTACGTTGCATTAACAAATAAGGATAGCTCCCATTCAATAACTCCATACCCCAGCAAACTCTCTATCTCTCTGCAAAGCAGCTCGACAAGCGTGGGGTGCGCGCCCTCTCAACTGGCCTTGGTTTGAAAGTGGCGTTGGCCGCCATTTTGAACATGTGCTCTGTATTGGACAAGAAGGGTGGGGTCGCCGAGAAGAGGCATGACCGTGGCTCGCCACAAGGGCGGAGCTGTTCAGCTCCGTTACCAAATAAGGCTGCAAACAGAGCACGGGGCGGGACCCAAATGGCCGAGGGCGTGTCACGACCCCGCTTAATATATGCGTTCGAGGATCGCGCATGAAGAGATGGGAGGAGACGAGCCGTTGAGCCAGCAGAGGCGAAGAGAGCGCAGCAAAAGAGGGTTGCCTGACGCGAGAGATCGTCCTTGCCTGAGAGAGGAAATCCCATTATTACTGACAGAGAGAGAGAGAGAGAGAGAGGGTCGTGGCGACGACGCGGCAATATCTGTTGCAGCGGTTGGCGGGTTCGCTTTAAACCAACGGTGCGAGGTCGGAACGGAACCTCGACGGCTGAACGAGCCGAGCCGGCCGCCTTTGCCAGCTGAACGGACCTTCTCCTGCCATTCTTGTCATCATCCCCGTGTGAGTCTGTCTTTGTTTGTTCTGTCCTGGGTATAAGTAAGACTGTATAGATAAGGCTGCCCTGTGTTTTCTTTTACATCCATCTATCTTTGTACAGCTTTGATCTTTCTTTTCCTCTGGTGGTTGTTATAATAAATATGTGCTCTTTCTCCAAGCTTTGGTTTCGTCTTCATCCAGTTGCTTTAGTCTTTTCTTTCCATTGGTCTACGTGGCACGATTAAAACCGCTATAATCGGGTTAGTAATTGTTAACGGCCTGGGTCGTGACTCGCTTTGCTCGGCGTGTCCATTACCGCCGCGACTCGGGCAGGGCTGTCTCCTCGCTGGTTGGGAGGTTACGGTAAGCAGGTATTCGGGGGGTCTTTTTTTGGGGTCTCTGGCCCGATTACCCTGGTCGTGGCTGACCATCAGTGACGTCACAGACCCCCAGGATCGGCGACGGCCAGTATAACGGACAAGGGGTTAATCCCCCTTGCTAACGGGAGAGTCGTCGTCCCAGATCTGTAACAATATATATATATATATATATACATACATATACAATTATACATATATGTATAACCACTGGGAACTTATCCCCCTTTTCCCATTGAAACAATGGCCCCACATTGGCATAATTCCACATTCGCGCCATTTTCCAGGAACGTATCCCCCACGAATGTCGGATAGACATATGTTGTTACGTGTTATCTCCCCAAACTCCGGTTATGGTGCCCTTCAGAGTCTCGAGAGGGAACGCGGCAGAAAGATTTGTTATTTTGAGGGTTCTAATAAACCATGGGAAGACCACACCAATGCAATTGTTCAGAACAAAATAAGTAATTGTATTAAGAACTCTCACATACACAATAATAACACCATTGAAGAAAGTACAATGTAAATATCACTTGCATCAAATGAACAATACATATTGTTGCGAATATGGAATTTGGCCTCCATATCCGCTTGTAAATATTCCCCTATTTCCCCAATACTCCCCAACTATCCCCAATCCCCCATTCCCTAGTCCCATTGCCGGTAAATAACACTCTGTAGAACCGACCTTCCCCTTTTTCCCCCATTAAATGTCGTGCCCAGGTCCACCGCATCACACGTAGACAACTTTCGGACATCTTGCTAGTTATTCTTAGTCTATGTCAGTTAAGGACTCGTTTCCATTAATTATGACTCTTCGTTGCACCAGAATGTGATTATATGGCACCAGTAGTGAGTTTAGGACCTTTCCCATACCTCCTTCCATCTTCTTCCCCAAACAACAACAACAACAACAACTACAGCTACAACAACAACTACAACCACGGCGCGCGGGGGGAGTGTGCGTCCTCCCACCAGCTCGGTTAGCCGCCATGACCATGCGCTCCACGGGGTTACCACGAAGGGGCTGGCTGTCAGCTCCTCGTCGAGCCTGGTAAACCCCCCGCACGCACCCAATGAGAAGCAACGTGCCGATTCCACGAGGCGGAGCTAACGAGCCGAGGGCGTGTCACTCCCCGCCGGATATACGAAGCGACTCACCGGATGTGAGGTCAGATGCGCCCCCAGCTTGAAGAAGAGCAAGTCACTACCTCGAGCGCTGTGAGACCTCCCGCATCTCTGGACCGGACCGAGTCGATTCTGTCCCTGAGCCCAGGTGCACCTGGAGCCATCGATCCTGCCTTTCCTAGCCATCAATCCCCGTGTGAGTCAGCCTTTTGTCCCGTTTATCTGTCGTCTGTTGGGGTTAATATAAGATTGTGTCTAAGTGCTTGTCTTTCTATGCTGTACCTCTCGTCCCTGTAATCTGACCTTCCGAACGAATATAATCTCCTCCGGAGGTCTTGAGAACCGTATCCATGGTGTCGTGTCATTTTAATCCCAGCCGTGTGTCTTTTCCTTCATTGACCTAGCGTAGCGCGATTAGTCAACGTTCGGGTATAATCGGGTAACTTGTGCAGACGTGGTCATACCAAACCGCTCGGTAAATAACATCTAAGCCACGTCTGTAACAATTGGTGTCGAGGAGTGGAATTCGGACCTGGGACTAAATTTATTAGGCCCAAATTTGTAGTAGAGTCGATTCGGAGCGCGTTTCCCGCGCGAAATTATAACGGCGAAATTTGAATTTGTTATACGGAAATAAAAACCCGAATTTTGAAAGTCGCGCTATGGCAGACCAAGCCAGCTGGGGTCCGGTAGTGGAGAGTGAGGCAGGGTCGGTCCAGGACCAAATTGAGGGACATGAGGAGAGCGAAGCAGTGAGGGTAGCAGACGCACAAAATAGCGTCGTTGCGCCCGACGTTGCGGGCGCGCAAAATGGCGCCTCGCAAGAGCGCGCGGTAGCCGAGCCCGCTGTATCAACGGGCTTTAACATGCAGCCGATTGACATGCAGGCCCTCATTGCGCAGCTACAGGCAGCTGTACAGATGAGTATGGGGAGCCAAATTGAGCGATTGGGTGAGCGGTTGGGAAACCAAATTGTGGGAATGAGGGCTGATAGTGAGCGATTGGAGGGCCAAATGGGGGTAATGGGAAACCAAATGGGGGTAATGAGGGACGAAGCGAGGGGTACTGGTGAGGGATTAGACAATAATTTTAGGGGATTAGACAATAATTTTAGGGGATTAGACAATAATTTTAAGGGATTAGACGAGAAATTTGGGAAATTAGACAATAGAATAGGGGAAATACAGGAGGGGTTAATGGGGGTAGAAAACAGAATGGCCGCTCAAGAGAATCAAATGGAAGGGATGCAAAAGGGGTTAGAGGGGGTAGAAAATAGAATGGCTGCCCAGGAGAATCAGATAGAGGGAGTGAAAAATGGGTTAATAGGGTTAGAAAACAGTATGGAAGGCAAATTGAGGGACATGAGGGACCAAGCGGAAAGGGAAGTTAAACAAATGGAGCAGCAGATAGAGGGGGTCAGAATGGGGGTAGAAACCAAACTGGATGCTCAAAGGGAGGAAATGGAGCAGATGAGGGTGGCATCTGGGCAGGAGATGCAAGTGATGGGGGAGGAGATCAGAAGAGGAGTGAGTGAGGAGGTCGGAGGAGTGCGCGAGGAGGTGAGGCACTGTAAGGAGCACATGGAGAAGGAGGTGAGAAAGGGGACTGTAAAATTGCAAGGGGGCATAGAGGACCTGACGCAGGAGGTGGAGCAGCTGACGGTGGGACAAACGGAGTTAGTGGAGCAGGTTCAAAGGAACACTGCGGTATTAGGAGGGTTAAAAGCGACACAAAACGACATAAAAAACGACTTGATAGCGACAAAGAGGCAGTGTCAGACGGTACGTGAGGGACTGACAACGAGGTTGGACGAGGTGATAGAGGTAATGGAGACGAAGGACCGGCAGGTGAGGACGCACATGGAAACGGTCAAGGTAGCCTTGGAGGACGAGCTTGAGGAGACGTACCGGGGAATAAAAGAGGTGAAGCAGAAATTAGAAGAAGTGGAAGAAGGGGTGAGCGAAATTAAGAAGCGACGGAGAGGGGATAAGAAAGAGATAAAAGAGGAGATAAAAGAATTGGTCCAAAGTCTGTGTTTGGATCGTGATGTGCTCATTAACCGGATGAGGGATTCGCAGGTGATGGAGGAGAAGCGAAGAGAAAGAGGACCCGGTGTAAGTGGTGACCAATATGGTCGTGCGTATGATGCGCCAGGGGATTTAAGAAGCTTGGGGGTCGAGATGGACCCGGGTGTTCGTGAGAGGCCATTGGTGAAGTGTGCGACAGGTCTGGTGTGCGAAAGAGGAGGTGTGCGAGAAAGTCCGACTCTGGGGTGTGTGAGGAAAAAGTGCGTGCCAAGGAGTGAGGGTGCTGGCGAGAATGAGTCGGTCGTAGCGCGTGTGCGAGGGGGCACATGGAAGCGCGGTGTGGTGAGTGTTACAGAGGGTGTGACGGGAGAGTGTGCGCGAGAAAGGTGTGTGACGGACAGGTGCATGGGGAAAGAGTGCGCTGTCAAAGGCAAGGAAGAATGCACACCTGTGGTGAGTGTTACAGTGGGTGTAACGGGAGAGTGTGCGCGAGAAAGGTGTGTGACGGACAGGTGCATGAGGAAAGAGTGCGCTGTCAAGAGTAAGGGTGAGTGCGCTGTCAAGAATGGAGGTGAGAGTAGTGAGAGTGACAAGGAGAGTGAGTTGGTTGTGACAGGTGAGCGAGGATGTACACCTGGGATGGAAGGATGCACACCTGGAATGGTAGAGCGTGAGTGGGAATGCACGCTGGAGTTGGTGGTGAGGCACGTGGTTGGGTGTGCGAATGAGGGCACACCTGTGATTGTCACAGAGGAGGTGACAGAGGAGGGGGCGCGAAGAGGTGTGTTGGTGAGGTGTGCGACCAACGAATGTGTGCCAAAGTGTTCGGTGGTCAGGTGTGTGACCAAGGCTGTGAGTGGAATGAGGGTACCTGGATGTGTAAGGAAAGGTACGAGGAGCATGGGGACGGCTGGATGTGTGAGCAAGGAACGGGCTGCGGGGTGTAAGCATGCAGGTGAAGCATCGACGTTACACGGGTTAGAGGTTAGGTCGACTTTTAGCCGAATCGGGCCCTCGGTGCGTGCTGGGCCTCGCGTTGAACGGCCGCGTCCGTGCTCCACTAGGCGGAGCGGGCAGCCCGATAGAAAGGGTCGTCATGGCGACCACTTTTTGTTGAGGCAGTCCGGCAGGTCGAGATCGGGACATTGGATGGCTCCACGCCGAGATGGTGCGTGGGATCTCGGCCCGGGTAAGCCCCCGTCCCTGCACCGAATGCGGGACGTGTCCAGCCGCTGGCACCAAACAACCCGCATTCATGGCTTGGCTTTACGAAGCCGGGCTTTGGACAGGGATTGGCGCACCGAGAGGTATTAGTGAGTCGACTGGGTGATGAGGTTAGTGTTTTGGCCCCAAAATTAGAGAAAAACAAAATTTGATGATTGGCAAAGGATTGGCAGCAGTGATTGGCAGATGATGGGCAGTGATTGGCAAATTTTTGATTTGTGGAAATTTGATGTGCAAAATTGGTAGTGAGCGATGGGCCCAGTGGGTAAGGGTGGCATCCTTGCCCCCCTTCCCATGTGGGGGCAAAGGAGCTATAGTTTATGGGGTGTATGGCAGTGAAAACTAGCCCGGGTGGGTTAGGTTATATGGATAGGGCCCTAGAAGATGACATTAGGTAACGTTAAGTTTAGTTAGTGACTGATACCTGTAGTGGGGACGCAGGTAGATTAGTGTGGATGATAATGACGTGGGAGCGCAATAGTTTAAAGGGACGACTGGGGAGCGCAAGTTTCAGAGGGGAGTAGTTAGCTGAGATGATGCCGTGGGTGTGAGAATTGAACAGGTGTGATTGCACAGGTGTGCAACTGGACAGGTGTGTGGAGCAGTGTGTGAGTAATGAGTGTTGTGGATCAGCGCGAATGCGCTTGGGGAGAGAAGGGTGCAGGTGGCACCAGGTGTGAGAGCACAGGTGTGCCAGTACAGGTGTGTGGAGAGAGTTGGAGTAAGTGGTACGGAGTGGTGTGCATGGTGCGAAGGTGTGGATGGGGGAAGAGTGGACCCCTATCACGGATACCCGGGGCGGGTAGTGTAAGTGTTAGGTAGAGGGTACAGGTAAATTGTGGTTGGATATTGGCATTTGTGGTGCGGTTGCAAAATGGTGTTGTGAATGGGTGCATTAGTGTTGTGGAAATGGCTGGGCGTGTAGCCTGTTAGTGTGTGTAGTTGGTTGGGCACTCCACCACTGTGAGGATGTCGGCCAGGTGAGGCCGCAGGTGGGCTCTGGGAGCCGGTAGTTGTGAGTGGGTGCCTGAGGATCCCGGGTGTGGATCGGGCAGCCCAGTGCCAGAGAGGGCACCGAGTGGGGAGAGCGCCAGAGGGCCTTCCCCAGGTAGTTAGGTTAGGGTAAGGAGCAGGTAAGCTCGGAGGCAACCGCAGTGGTGGAGGTGTGCAGGTGGGTAGACCCGCTGGGAGAGGTACACGCCACAGCCCAGAAATTGTGCGAGGGCACCGGGAGATGAATCGGGGGAGTGAGACCCCAAATTGAAAAGCACCACAGTTGGCCAATGGGAATTGGTTTTTAGAACCCATAGTGTAAGAGGGCCAATGGTTTGGCCGGAGAAAGACCCCGGGTAGTGTAAAGTTGTTAAAGTCATTTAGGAAATAGTTAGGATTGATGAACCTGTCGCACCATACGCAGCCACTTACCTGTGGTGATGATGATGACTCCACACCTGTGTTTTCTTTGTTTTGTTGCAGGAAATGAAATTGCTGTGTGGATTGTGAGACGCATCACGACGTGGATGAGACATTGGGGTGATTCCATCTCTCCCTCCCTAGGAGGGACTGATGATGAATTGGTAATGGCAAATTATGATGTTGAGTTGGAGATGGCAAATTATGATGTTGAGTTGAAAATGGCAAATTTGATTGGTTAGGAGGGAGAGAAGACGAATTTGGTATATGGGAGGAACGGGGAGGACAGTAGGGATGTTTGTTGATTTGTAAAGTAGATGTTTATGGGTAGTGTTGTGTTTTGTGGATACAGTAAGGGGTAAGGGAGGGGCCATGTAGGTTACCTGGTGGGGGGGGGGAGCGTACGGTAGGAACGTACCTGTCTCACCTGGTTCCCATGTGCCCCCAGTGTGCATTACCTTGCATTGCGTGCACTTTTGCGCCCTTACCACCTTACTCACTTGTCTGCTTCTTTTGTCTCCCACCTCCGAGGATCTGGCTTTGGGGTAGAGAGAGAGGAGAGAGAGGTGCTGGCTTCGCAGTTGTGGGCCTGCACTTTCGCTGCTTGCTGCCTGGATCGATACACCATATGGACCGCAATTTTTGTGGCCGCCCACCATGGACCGCAGTTCTTTTGCGGGCAAGCACCACCCATTGATGGACCTCTGGGTCAACGTGGCACCGATGCCATACAAGGTGAACCACTAACAGTTGGCCCCCTGACGGCCACAATAGAGAAATGGACGCGGTTGGCGCCTTTCTTTATTTTTGAAAGAAGTAAGAAGGCCAAGTGCACCACACGAAGGCAAGACCAGCGGCAGAACATCGGCCGGCTGCGACACCACACAATGATTTATAGACACTTTATTGGTGCACCGGATGGTGCTCACTGTGTGATGGGGGTGGTGCTTGATGCTTGGAAGGGGTGCTCTGCACATTATTAAAGGCCGTAGGCCACAGAGCACTCGTGGGTTGGTGTATCGATGCTAGCATGCGTGCTCTCTCTATGCATAACATCTGCATGTGTTCCTCCAAAAACAGGTCCTGGATCGTAGTGTAAATATCAGCGTAGTCTTGTGTAAATAATGCTCCCTACCGGCTGTATGTTTAGTTTGAGGATTCTTTCCGGATTCGGTTATCCTGTGGGTGTGTTTCTGTGAGGAGAAGGGTGCAACGTCGCAGGGGGACATATTTACTCATTTGTGAATATCTGTAAAACTGTCGCACTCAGGGTAGAGTTAATAGTAGAGGGAACTACATTGCGTGCCACACTAAAGTAGGTAAAAATTTATCGGGTCGGGACGCCCCGAGGGTAGAGAAGGGTGCAATGTTGCGAATATGGAATTTGGCCTCCATATCCGCTTGTAAATATTCCCCTATTTCCCCAATACTCCCCAACTATCCCCAATCCCCCATTCCCTAGTCCCATTGCCGGTAAATAACACTCTGTAGAACCGACCTTCCCCTTTTTCCCCCATTAAATGTCGTGCCCAGGTCCACCGCATCACACGTAGACAACTTTCGGACATCTTGCTAGTTATTCTTAGTCTATGTCAGTTAAGGACTCGTTTCCATTAATTATGACTCTTCGTTGCACCAGAATGTGATTATATGGCACCAGTAGTGAGTTTAGGACCTTTCCCATACCTCCTTCCATCTTCTTCCCCAAACAACAACAACAACTACAGCTACAACAACAACTACAACCACGGCGCGCGGGGGGAGTGTGCGTCCTCCCACCAGCTCGGTTAGCCGCCATGACCATGCGCTCCACGGGGTTACCACGAAGGGGCTGGCTGTCAGCTCCTCGTCGAGCCTGGTAAACCCCCCGCACGCACCCAATGAGAAGCAACGTGCCGATTCCACGAGGCGGAGCTAACGAGCCGAGGGCGTGTCACTCCCCGCCGGATATACGAAGCGACTCACCGGATGTGAGGTCAGATGCGCCCCCAGCTTGAAGAAGAGCAAGTCACTACCTCGAGCGCTGTGAGACCTCCCGCATCTCTGGACCGGACCGAGTCGATTCTGTCCCTGAGCCCAGGTGCACCTGGAGCCATCGATCCTGCCTTTCCTAGCCATCAATCCCCGTGTGAGTCAGCCTTTTGTCCCGTTTATCTGTCGTCTGTTGGGGTTAATATAAGATTGTGTCTAAGTGCTTGTCTTTCTATGCTGTACCTCTCGTCCCTGTAATCTGACCTTCCGAACGAATATAATCTCCTCCGGAGGTCTTGAGAACCGTATCCATGGTGTCGTGTCATTTTAATCCCAGCCGTGTGTCTTTTCCTTCATTGACCTAGCGTAGCGCGATTAGTCAACGTTCGGGTATAATCGGGTAACTTGTGCAGACGTGGTCATACCAAACCGCTCGGTAAATAACATCTAAGCCACGTCTGTAACAATATGATGGTACCATCATTCCCCAAAATAAACTCAAAGCAATAAACTCATGATACGCCAAACGTGAGTGGAATGTAACAATCCTAAAGTCCGTGCACGAATCCCAACGCTGGTTGAATGTCAAAGTCGTGCAGAATGACGAGAACAGGCAGGTATCGGCACGGCAGCGGACGAGGAGTTACAAGGTGAGAGGTAGATATGGGAATTAAGCCGACATGGAAACCAGCGGCGATCAACACAATGATGTCGATATGGGAATCCCAATGACAAAATAAGATGCACCAAACGGACAGCCTTCCCGAGGACAAAATGGCAAATCAGCCTGAAATGGAGGCTCTTGCTTTCCCTCCAACAACAACTCACACTTGGTAATAAAACCTGAGACGCAGGTTTAATTGCAATCGCAATTTCGGACAATGTCGCCGGCAATTCCTTTCACGGGAAACCTCAACTCATTCGCGACCAATATTTAAAAAGTCCACTCGTAGCCTCGATGCGATTCACGGCTGTCTCCTCCTCTCTCTGGTTTTTCTTTTTTGCGTTTTCCTTTTTCCTTCACAAGCATTTATTTTTACCTTTTACGAGTGACATCTCCATTTCACACAAAAATCTTAACAACAATATGACCTGAAACGAAAATTGCTACAAGTACATAATAACAACAATGGCAGAAGTGATGGATCCATAACAATGTATATACATCAACACACAACATGCATTTTAAGGCCATTTTCCCTGTTAGAGCGGGGGTTAGCCTTGCGGTCCCCATGACAATCTTCTCAATCTTGCCCTATTTTCTGCATCTCTCCTTGTTAACCCCCTTGCCCGCATTTCTTCTTCCACCATCTTTAGGCAATTCTTTCTCGGTCTTCCCCGTCCTCTACTTCCTTCTCCATTCATTTCCATCACTCTTCTCAACCAGTCACTTTTATCCTTCCTCAACACATGACCAAACCATCTCAACCTGTTCCTCTTCACAGCATCAATCACAGGCTCTATTCCCATCATTTTTCGCAATTCATCATTTGTCTTCCTCTCTCTCAACGATACTCCGCACATCCTTCGAACCATTCGCATTTCCACCCTTTCCAACCCTCGTGGCTGCTCTGGTGCTCTACGTTCATTACCCATGTCTCGCTCCCATAAATCATAACACTTCTCACACATGCAGCATACACCTTTCCCTTCAGCTTCAACGACACTCCCCTCCTCATCAGCACGCCACTCAGTTCCTGTAACTTCTTCCATGCACATCTCACTCGAGCAACCGTTGCCGAGTCTGATCCACCTTCTCCATTCAGCATGTCTCCGAGGTAGCAAAATGTTTTCACACCTTCCAGATTCACGCCGTCTCCAAGATCCAACTCAACATTTCCTCCATCTGCAGCTCCCTCTGTGCACACCTTACATTTGAATGTAGCTGCCACACTGGTTAATGACCCTCTCAGACCACTACATTTTTGATGAACCCACTCAGCGCACATTGTACATTGAATGGAGTTCACTCCGACACCCTTCCTGCACACAGCACAGGGCCACTTCCCAGTTATTTCCACCTCACCACATGCTTTACCACTTGCCATCACCTTCGTCTTTCCGATATTCACCTTCAGACCTTTTGTCTCCATACATTCCTTCCACTTGTTCATCTTTTCCCTTCAGTCCATCCATACTTTCCGCAATCAACACCAGATCATCTGCATACAACAACTCCCACGGTAAGCCCTCCTTTACGTTCTGAGCCAAAACCTCCATCACAGCTACAAATAGTAGTGGACTTAGTACCGACCTCTGATGCACTCCCAACTTTTTTCTTTTTTTTTTGTATACAGAGTCTAGGCTCATGAAAGAGCTAACATTTATCAAACAAACAAATCAAACAAACAAGCAAACAAAGTATATAAAAAGGGGAGCGGTCGACAAGATGGGGTGAGAAGGGGAGGAAGCACACAAACACAACATTTGAGAGCGGGGACATCCAGAGATGTTTAGGAGGGAGAGGGCCTGGGGGGAGGCAGGATAGGTATAAAACGGAAGGACACCAAGGACTTCCAGGAAAGAAGACAAAAGTCACCTCCAAAAAGTGGGTTTGGGGTGAAATTAGCAGGGGTAGAAAAGATCAAGGTTTTGGATTGGGGAAGATAAGAGATGGTGGTGAACAGCCGTTTTAAAGACCTGGAGGGAGGAGTGGGATTGAAGAGAGTGAGGGAGTTTGTTCCAGAGGCGGGAGAAAAGAGGAATGAAGGAGTGAAGGTGAGCAGAGAGTCTTGATTTTGGCAGTTTAACCATAAGAGGGTTGCAGGCAGATCTTGTGCGACCTGCAGGAATATTTGGGGGACAGAGCACAGACAGAGCTGGGGGAGCAAGGCTGGAGAGGAGTCGGTAGAAGACAGAAAGACCACCAACCTGCCTGCAGTGAGCGAGTGAAAGGCCCTCATAATCAGCTTCTTCGCGGGAGATTCCAATGGTTCTGAATGCTTTGGTTTCAACCGAGTGAAGCCGAGCTAGGTGTGAGGCAGGAGCACTAGCCCAGAGGGGAGAGCAGTATTCCATTGAGCTGCGGATGAAAGCCTTGTATGTGGTGAGGAGCTCAGGTGTGCCAAGGAAGGACTTCGCACGACGGAGGATGCCCAGTCGGCGACTGGCTTTGGAGGCCAGCTTGGAAATGTGGTTTTCCCAGGAAAGATCATGGCAGATAGTGAGACCCAAAAGCTTGAGTGACAGAACTTCTTGGAGAGGATTATTCAGAAAGTAGATGGGAGGGTTGTCCAGTCGGTCTTTTCGGAGAGACATCGTAAGAGTGTGAGATTTGTCAGGATTGAAAGACATGTTCCACTTGTTTGCCCAGTCTGTGATTTTGTCCAGGTCTGCAGAGAGTGAGAAGGCTGCAGACTGCCGATCTGAGGGATGAGGAATGGAGCGGCAGAGAGTGGAGTCATCAGCAAAGATATAGAGAGGATTTTCAAGAGAGTCAGAGAGATATCATTGATGAAGACCAGAAAAAGCACAGGGCCCAGAACACTGCCTTGGGGAACTCCAGCCTGAACAGGAAGAGGAGATGAGAGAAACCCATTCAGGGCCACACGTTGACTACGACGAGAGAGGAAGTCCGCCAGCCATGCGTGGAGATTTCCATGGATACCAAAGGAGGAGAGTTTGGTGAGCAGAACAGGGTGCCAGACCGTATCGAAGGCATGTGATATGTCGAGGGAGACAGCTCTAATTTCCTGTTTGGCATTGAGGACCTCCATCCATTGTTGAGACAGCAGAAGCAGCATGTCCAGAGTAGAGTGACCTGGTCTGAAACCAAATTGATGATCAGAGATCAAGCCATTGGAGAAGAGGAAAGATTTCATATCCGAAGCAATGATGGAATCCATGACTTTGCTGATAATTGGGAGAAGGCTGATTGGTCTGTAGTTGCTAGGATCTGTTTTTGCACCTTTTTTGTGCAAAGCGGTTATGTTGGCTGCTTTCCAAGCAGATGGCAGTTGACCTTGAGCAAAAGAGAGGGTGAAGAGAACAGAGAGAGGGAGTGAAAGAGCGGAAGAACAGGATTTTAGGACCCGTGGGCTGATGCCGTCAGGTCCAGTTGCAGAATCAGAGTCGAGGGTTGACAGAAACTTTTCCACCTTGTCAGGAGGAAAGGACACGGAGTCCAGGAGCAACTGAGTACGGTGGGTACAGAGAAGGATGGGTTTGGGACACAAGATTTAGAGGCAAACACAGAGTAGAGGCATTCAGCTTTTTCACGTGCGGAGTCAGCTGTGTAGCCATTTGAGGTAAGGGAGGGGATGGAGGGGGAACAAACACCAGAAACAGATTTGACCAGACGCCACCAGGATTTGGAAGAGGGAGACAGATAAGCGAGTTCGGTCTTGAGAACGGAGAGATATTGTTTCCTGGCTCTCCTGAGGGTGGACACACACTTGTTTCGGGCTTTGTGAAAGGAAATGAGATTTCCTTCCATTGGATTTGCTTTCCAGGAGACAAAGGCAAGTTGTTTCTGGGCAACAGCCTCACCACAAGATTCCGTGTACCATGGACGGGAGGAAGGGTATGACAACTGAAGACGACATGGGATAAATCTGTGCATGAGAGAGAGCAATTTACTTTGGAAGAATTCCCAGGATGAGTTGATGTCAGAGGTGGTAGAGATGGGAGACCGGTCCAGATGATTGATGGCTGCTTGAAGACCGTGCCAGTTGGCCTGAGTGAAATGCCAGACTCGTCGACGCTGAGGAGGCTCCCTGAGAATGGTCAGAGAGATGTCCACTTTAACAAGCACATGATCAGATGAGCCGATTGGAGCAGAAGAAGAGCAGCAGACATTTTCAGGGAAGTTAGTCATAACCAAGTCCAGAAGAGAAGATGCTCCGTTGACTGAGATCCGGGTCGGGAAATTGACAGATTGTGTCAGTCCCAGTGATCGCAGAAGTCCTTTGCTGAGGAGACATGGCTGGTGAGAGCGGTACCCACACCCAGCCAACTGGCAGGTTGACAATTGAAATCACCACATATGAGGAAGAGAGAGTTAGGATGAGTAGACAGAAGTTGGTCCATATTATCAGACAGCGAGATGTAGATGGAGTCATCACTGTTTGGTGGACGGTACAACACACATATGAACAAGAGGTGGGAGCGAAGGGGAAGCCGTAGCCATAGGTATTCCTGGGGGTGCGATGGAGAGAGTGCAGTGCAGGGCGAGTGAGGAAGAGAGTTTTTGATAAAGATAGCAACCCCACCTCCAGGACGAGGCTCAGGTCTATCATACCGGAGGAGGGAGTAACCCGGGAGAGATACTAAGGAATCAGAGACATCATGAAGGAGGAAAGTTTCTGTTAAGCAGATCACGTCTGGTTTGACAGAAGCAACCTGTATGGAGAGATCAGTTGAGTTTGAACGAAGTCCCCGGATGTTTGAGGTCCATACCGTTAATGAAGAGGAAGGGAGAGCATCGGATACAGAACAGGGGGGAGGAGGGGTAGGGTAAGATGTGGAAGAGGTGGAAGAGGTAGGGAGAGCTGTTGAAGGTATGTCAGAGATTTCAGAATAGCTCGGAGAAAGGGAAGGATGGGGCGGACAAAAGGTTTGATGGTGATTGCGTGAGGCACAATGAGGTGTTATTTGAGGAGGGGGAAGAGCGAGGCAGAAGGTTGGGGGAGATGGTGGTGAGAGTTGGAAGGGGGAAGAAGCGGGGAGGACGCTTTGAGGAGGGGGAGTGAGAGGGGGGAAATTGAGAAGAAATGAGGATGGGGAGATTTGAAGGGGAGGGGGGAGTTTAGGAGGGAATGGACAAGGGGAGGGATTTGAAAGGGATGGGATATGGGGGAGATTTGGAGGGGAGGGGTGAGGGGGGAGTCTAGGAGGGGAGGGGCGAGGGGGAGTCTTGGAGGGGAGGGGTGTGGGGGGAGTTTAGTAGAGAAGGGGCAAGGGGAGAGATTTGAAAGGGATGGGTGATGGGGAGGATTAGGAGGGGAGTGGCAAGGGGGAAGATTTGGAGCGGAGTGTTGATGGGGAAGATTTGGATGGGAGGGGTTATGGGGAAGATTTGGAGGGGAGGGGTGAGATTGGATTTTAGAAAGTGTACGATTAATGGGAAACGAACATTTATTGCAAAATGAGTTTCTTGTGACCTTTGAGTCAAAAATACGTTTGAGGACGCTGGAGGGAGGATGGAGTGCAGGAGAGTTTAGGGAATGTAGAAAAGAGGCACTGAAAGAGATGGAATTTTTTTTTGGATGAATAGATTTGGTGAGCAAGTCGAAAGCAGCCTTTTAAAGAAGAAGAAGAAGAATGTGTTATAATATATGACGGAATACAGAACTTGAGGGGAAAGTGTAAACATTTCAAGGTTAATAACAGTGAACGTTAACAGTGAACAGTAATAACAGTAATAACTGTTATTACAGCAACAGTAATAACAGTGAACGTCGTTCGAAGAACGAATGAATAAGAACGAATAAACGAATGAGAACAAAGAATAAGAACAGAGAAGGAAATGTTTTTTTTTGGTTTTTTTTTTAGTTGATTTTAAACAAGGAAGTAGGCTATGGGGTGAAAAGACTGGGAAAAGCAGAGAACGAAAGTTATTGGAGCACAAACGATGGACCGCTGAGAGGAAAACAAAGCCTCAAGGTTGGACACTGTACAATAGTGGGGCTGCTTAACTGATGAATTGTGCCTTTTCCCTTAAAAGCATGAAACTTGGCACATGGCTAGAATACCCCAAAAGAAAGATTTTTAGTTCAGGGGGCATCTCCAATTTCACCCCATATGGCGGCCATCTTGAAATTCAAGATGGCCATCATACAAGACCTGTTTTGATGAATATCTCCATAATTAGAACAGATATCAAAATGGTTGAAGTGCCTATACCTACATTTTTAGGGTCTAGGAAACCAATGGCAACATAAAATATTAAGCAGTCATATGAAAATATTAATTTTGCATAGTATCATGCATACTGGGAATGCATATGAATACTCTTAACAGGTTGGCATTCTTCAGTGATTAAAAGTGTCTATGACATCGCAGACTGTAACTGTGCCATCTTGTGGTTTTCTAGTCTTTGCTGCATTCTCCATCACATGCGCAGAGAGAAGTACAGGGAAGTGCAGCTTTCTTACACCGGCAACGACCAGGACATCCTTTTTTGCACCCACACTTAACAAGTTCATTGCAGATCTTTGCAGCCTCTGGAAGTGTTGTCCATATTGGTTTGAACTGGCCAGCAGACGTTTTTTGCCAACCCCATTCAGTGGGGCTTGGTAGATCAGGCTTAGCATGCAATGCTTGTCCCCAGCATAGTGCGCCTTGGTATACTGCCCGCTTTACGTGCTGCACAAGGGCATCATGTGTTGGTGGAATTGATTCCACAGGTCTGCCCTTCTTTGCAAACAGTTTCTTTCGTACAATGTTAATGTCAGTAGCAGTACTTGTGCGATCATACAACAGAATAACAAATCTCTCAATGACGTTCATGCAGGTTTCAGTTATCTCTGTGCTCTGGTGGCAAATTTCTGCTAGTACCTCTGTGAGCTCAGGGAATGATTCCCACACATTCCATGCAGTTACCTTTCCACGCCCATTAAACGCTGAAGAAGTGTCACATCCTGTTAGTGCATGAAACATGGGGAGGGCTTTAGATTTCTCAGGGCCAAGAGCTGTGGCTATATCATGTGCAGAGATAAATCGCATGTTCTTGCCTGTCCCAAATTGTAACCATATCATCACTGAAAGCTTCTGGGATGCTGTAACTGCAAGCACGACAACATCTGTGTCCACAGTTTGTATGAGGACCTTACTATGCCCTCTCTGTGTTGCATCAGCAGCATGTAGGAACATCCGACCATCTGTCTCTTCCTGAGTGCACGGGGAGAGTGATTCTAGATCAATGCGTGGTGGAGCAGTAAGAACCTCTGTATCAAGTGTGACAACTAGCTCCTTGCGCTGGTCTTCAAATGATTTAATTGTTTCATTGGAAAGGAAGCTGAAGAGTTCACGCTTGTTTTCATCATCTCGAAGAAAGTTCTGCCACTGTCCAGGAATTGCAACTGAGGTATCTACACGCCACATACTGCTTAATATTTTATGTTACCATTGGATTCCTAGACCCTAACAATGTAGGTGTAGGCACTGCAACCATTTAGATAGCTGTTCTAATTATGGAGATATTCATCAAAACAGGTCTGTTATGGCGGCCATCTTGGATTTCAAGATGGCTGCCATATACTATTGAATATTTTATATTGCCATTGGATTCCTAGACCCTAAAAATGTAGGTATAGGCACTTCAACCATTTTGATATCTGTTCTAATTCTGGAGATATTCATCAAAATAGGTCTTGTATGACGGCCATCTTGGATTTCAAGATGGCCGCCATATGGGGTGAAATTGGGGATGCCCCCTGGACTAAAAATCTTTCTTTTCGGGTATTCTAGCCATGTGCCAAGTTTCATGCTTTTAAGGGAAAAGGCACAATCGATCCGAATTTTTTAGCTAAGCCGCCCAGCTACAAGGCCTCAAAAGACACGACACGAATTTACACGATTTTCGTGTAAAGGTATGAAAGATTTGCACCGAAAATCTTCCTCGGGACACACGATACGTACAACACCATAAAATAAATACAGTTATAAAGAAAATACAAATGGGAACAATTACTTAACTTCGGTTTCGATGGAGAGCGTGGAGAGCTGCGAATAAACGAAAACCTCGCCGGCGAAAACCTTCACCTCAAACTCACCACTATTCCCGTCCTTCGTCCTTACAGGTGTGTGCGCTCTTTTGTACATTGCCATCACTACTCTGATCAACCATTCCTCCACTCCTAACTTCCTCATTGCCCATGTCAATACTTTGTGTGGAACCCGATCGAATGCTTTCTCCAGATCAACAAACCCAAGAAACAACTTCTTCCTCTTCTCCATGTATTTCTCCTGCAACTGCCTCACAATAAAACGTGCGTCTGTCATACCTCTTCCTGGCATAAATCCAAACTGCATTTCGTCGATCTTCACTTTCTTCCTTATCCTCCTCTCCAACAACCTTTCTAATACCTTCATTCCATGCTCCAATAACTTTATCGCTCGATACGAGCCACAGTCCAGAGGGTCACCTTTCCCCTTGTATAGAGGGATGAGGGTACTCAGCTCCCAATCCACTGGAATGCGGCTTTCTTTCACCGCCAGATTACAGATCTCTGTCATTCTCTTCACACCCCAACTTCCTGCTGCCTTCAACATATCTCCCACAACTCCCGTCGGCCCTCCCGCTTTTCTACTCTTCATTGCTTTTATCGCTTCCTCAACTTCCTTCTCAGTTATCTTCTCTGCCGGTCCTAAAACTGGGTTACTCTCTATGTTGCCATCCCATTCATTCTCTGTATTCAACAGCATTTCCATATATCTTTTCCATCTTCCTTTAATTCCATCTGGGTCCACAACGATTTGTCCCACTTCATCCTTCAAGCAACTCACCCCCATCACATCACACCTCTCTTTCGCTATCTGCTTTGCAATCCTGAATACCGCTCTCTGACCCTCTTCCGAATACAAGCGTTCTCCGAACATTTTCCTGCATGCCTCCTGCACCTTTGCTACCTCTTTCTTTGCAGCCTTCTTGGCTGCCTTATAACTTTCATGCTCTGCTGTTTCTATGCACATAAAAATGCACATAATGTATATGCACATAAAAAATATATGTATATATCAGGAGAGCGTGAATGAGGAAGGTGGGGGCAGTGTTGTGGGAATGATCCTTCGGGGTTAATAAAACTGCTTAGTATAGCTAAGTTATCTCCTTAATACTGTATTTGTTTAGGATAAGCATAACATAATGAATTGTGCGGTTAGATATGCGTCGCAATAAAGATTTTTTTATCCCCCCATTAAACCTCTGGCTGTGTTTTTATGTTATTATCTTTTGTTTAAATGCTCTGCTTACAGAACACACACATATGAGCCTTGCAGCTCCAGCCATGGAAGAATGTGTGGCGAATCCACATTGTGAAATCCGGCAATTAGCTTCGACACGGGAGGCCCACACAACATGGCACAGGGCTTATCAGCTGCTCATGCTGATTGGCAGTTAACAGATGCTCACATGGTGAGACGTTAACACCTGATGCAGCGGGAGCTTTGGATGAAGCAGGGTCTCTTTGAGTGTGCAGAGCTGAGTGTGTCGGAGCTATGAACGCTTGATAATCACAGAAAGAAAGAGCTTCAGGAGATCGGAAGAGACCGATAACTCGGACAGTATGCACAAAGCAAAGAGGACTATGAGGAGATTGGCAGAAAAGGATCTTTGTAGTTACTTTTATGCCGAATATGCCAGACAGCTGCCGACACGTCTATCTATGCCCAGAACTTGAATTCTTGTCATCTGGATGAACAGGCCCTAAGATAAGAATGGTTAAGAAATCAGTGTCGCTTGGTTGGTTTCTTGGCGGTACTAATCAGTAGGGATTAATGTGTTTTGTTACTGATTCATTTGACACTGATTCAAAAGATCAATAGGTCAACATAGGGCCAAAGTATTCAAAGCATTCAAAGTATTCATAGGCAAAATATTCTTGTATTCACCACATACAAGGCTTTCATCCACAGCTCAATGGAATACTGCTCTCCCCTTTGGGCTGGTGCTCCTGCCTCACACCTAGCTCGTCTTCACGCTGTTGAAACCAAAGCGTTCAGAATCATTGGAATCTCCCGCGATGAAGCTAACTCCAAGGGCCTTTCACTCACTCACCGCAGGCAGGTTGGTGGTCTTTCCGTCTTCTACCGACTCCTCTCCGGCCTTGCCCCCCCCCCCAGCTCTCTCTGGGCTCTGTCCCCCAAATATTCCTACAGGTCGCACAAGATCTGCCTGCAACCCTCTTATGGTTAAACTGCCAAAATCAAGACTGTCTGCTCACCTTCACTCCTTCATTCCTCTTTTCTCCCGCCTCTGGAACAAACTCCCTCACTCTCTTCAATCCCACTCCACCCTCCAGGTCTTTAAAACAGCTGTTCACCACCATCTCTTATCTTCCCCCATTCAAAACCTTGATCTTTTCTACCCCCGCTAATTTCACCCCAAATCCACTTTTTTGAAATACCAACTTCTTTCCTGGAAGTCCTTGGTGTCCTTGTGTTTTATACTTCTCCCCCCCCCCCCCCCCCCCCTTCCCACGCCTTCCCTCCCCAAGCCCTCTCCCTCCCACCCATCTCCCGATGTCCCTGCTCTCAAATCTTGTGTTTGTGTGCTTCCCCTTCTCTCCCCATCTTGTCTACCGCTCCCTCTTTTTATATATTTTGTTTGTCTGTTTGATTTGTTTGTGTGATAAATGTTAGCTCTTTCTCGAGCCTCGATTCTGTATACAATAAAAAAAAAAGAATTAAAAAAAAGGTCACCAACTTTGTCAAATTTCTAAAATCCTCAATTTTTATCCAAATTAACTTGAAATTTGAAAAGGACTTGCATATCTGGTCACTGAATTCAACCCCCATCTATTTTTGAGTTCAACATAGGCCAAAAGGTCAACATAGGCCAAATTTCTAAAATCCTCAATTTTCATCCAATTAACTTGAAATTTTAAGAGGACTTGCATATCTGGTCACTGAATTTAACCCACAACTATTTTTGAGTTCAACATAGGCAAAAAGGTCAACATAGGCCAAATTTCTAAAATCCTCAATTTTCATCCAATTGACTTGAAATTTGAAGAGGATTTGTACATCTGATCAGTAAATTCAACCACCAAGTATTTTTGAGGTCATCATAGGCCAACAACTTATTTTAGGGATTTTGCAAGTATCGTGCTATGCACGACATATTTCTTGTATTTGTTTATTGATTATACTAGCGTGACTCGGCGCGCTCCGCATGCCTCACCACACGTCATTTCAGAGGGGTAGGCATCTTTGACCATTTCGGTGTCTTTTGGGTCTTCATGGTGTTTTGGGTCTTCGGGGCCATTTGGGTCTTCAGGGTATTTTGGATCCTCTGGGCCTTGAAGGGCATTTTGGGTCTTTGAGGTGTTTTGGGTCTTCAGAGTCTTTTGGGTCTTTGGTGTCTTCAGAGGCTTTTGGGTCTTAAGGGTCTTCGGTGACTTTTGGGTCTTCAGTGGCTTTTGGTTATTAAGGGTCTTTTGGTTCTTATTGGTCTTCATGGGTCTTTTTGGGTCTTCTGGGTCTTTGGGGTATTTTTGGTCTTTGGGGTCTTTTGGGTCTTCGGGGTCTTTTTGGTCGTCACGGCCTTTTGGGTCTTCGGGGGTCTTTTGGATTTTCAGGGTGTTTTGGGTCTTCGGGGTGTTTTGGGTCTTCGTGGTGTTTTGGGTCTTCGGGGTGTTTTTGAGCCTTTGGGGTGTTTTGGGTCGTCGGGGTCTTTTTGAGCCTTTGGGTTTTTGGGTATTCAGGGTCTTTTTGAGCCTCAGGGCCTTGAAGGGTATTTTTTTTTTTTTTTTTTTTTTGTTGTATACTGAATCGAGGCTCGTGAAAGAGCTGACATTCCAGAACCCCCCATGCCATTTACTTCACAAACAAATCAACCAGACAAACAAAATATATAAAAAGAGGGAGCGCAAGACAAGAGAATGGGAAGCACATAAACACTTGAGAGCACACAACATTTGAGAGCAGGGAGATGTGTGGGAGGGAGAGGGCTCGGGGGGAGGAGGCGTGGGAAGGGGTGGGGGGGGGGGGTGGGGGGTGGGAGAAGTATAAAACACAAGGACACCAAGGACTTCCAGGTCAGAAGTTGGTATTTCAAAAAGTGGAATTGGGGTGAAATTATCGGGGTGAAATTATCGGGGATAGAAAAGATCAAGGTTTTGGATGGGGGAAGATAAGAGATGGTGGTGAACAGCTGTTTTAAAGACCTGGAGGGTGGAGTGGGATCGAAGAGAGTGAGGGAGTTTGTTCCAGAGGCGGGAGAAAAGAGGAATGAAGGAGTGAAGGTGAGCAGACAGTCTTGATTTTGGCAGTTTAACCATAAGAGGGTTGCAGGCAGATCTTGTGCGACCTGTAGGAATATTTGCGGGACAGAGCCCAGAGAGAGCTGGGGGGGCAAGGCCAGAGAGGAGTCGGTAGAAGACGGAAAGACCACCAACCTGCCTGCGGTGAGTGAGTGAAAGGCCCTTGGAGTTAGCTTCATCGCGGGAGATTCCAATGATTCTGAATGCTTTGCTTTCAACAGCGTGAAGACGAGCTAGGTGTGAGGCAGGAGCACCAGCCCAGAGGGGAGAGCAGTATTCCATTGAGCTGCAGATGAAAGCCTTGTATGTGGTGAGGAGCTCAGGTGTGCCAAGGAAGGACTTCGCACGACGGAGGATGCCCAGTCGGCGACTGGCTTTGGAGGCCAGATTTGAAATGTGGTTTTCCCAGGAAAGATCATGGCAGATAGTGAGACCCAAAAGTTTGAGTGACAGAACTTCTTGGAGAGGATTATTCAGAAAGTAGATGGGAGGGTTGTCCAGTCGGTCTTTTCGGAGAGACATTGTAAGAGTGTGAGATTTGTCAGGATTGAAAGACATGTTCCACTTGTTTGCCCAGTCTGTGATTTTGTCCAGGTCTGCAGAGAGTGAGGAGGCTGCAGACTGTCGATCTGAGGGATGAAGAATGGAGCGACAGAGAGTAGAGTCATCAGCAAAGAGATAGAGAGGATTTTCAAGAGAGTCGGGGAGATAATTGATGAAGACCAGAAAAAGCACAGGGCCCAGAACACTGCCTTGGGGAACTCCAGCCTGAACAGGAAGAGGAGATGAGAGAAACCCATTCAGCGCCACACGTTGACTACGACTAGAGAGGAAGTCCGCCAGCCATGCGTGGAGATTTCCATGGATACCAACAGAGGAGAGTTTGGTGAGCAGGACGGGGTGCCAGACCGTATCGAAGGCACGTGATATGTCAAGGGAGACAGCTCGAATTTCCTGTTTGGCATTGAGGACCTCCATCCATTGCTGAGAAAGCAGAAGCAGCATGTCCAGAGTAGAGTGACCAGGTCTGAAACCAAATTGATGATCAGAGATCAAGCCATTGGAGAAGAGGAAAGATTTCATATCTGAAGCAATGATGGATTCCATGACTTTACTGATAATTGAGAGAAGGCTGATTGGTCTGTAGTTGCTGGGATCTGTTTTTGCACCTTTTTTGTGCAAAGCGGTGATGTTGGCAGATTTCCAAGCAGATGGCAGATGACCTTGAGCAAAAGAGAGTGTGAAGAGAACAGAGAGAGGGAGTGAAAGAGCGGAAGAACAAGATTTTAGGACCCGTGGGCTGATGCCGTCAGGTCCAGTTGCAGAATCAGAGTCGAGGGTTGACAGAAACTTTTCCACCTTGTCAGGAGGAAAGGACACAGAGTCCAGGAGCAGCTGGGTACGACTGGGTACGGTGGGTACAGAGAGGGATGGGTTTGGGACACAAGATTTAGAGGCAAACACTTTGTCTGTTGAGGCATTCAGCTCATTCAACACAAACACAGAGTTGAGGCATTCAGCTTTTTCACGCGCGGAGTCAGCCGTGTGGCCGTTTGAGGTGAGGGAGGGGATGGAGGGGGAACAAACACCAGAAACAGATTTGACCAGATGCCACCAGGATTTGGAAGAGGGAGACAGATAAGAGAGTTCTGTCCTGAGAACGGAGAGATATTGTTTCCTGGCTCTCCTGAGGGTGGACACACACTTGTTTCGGGCTTTGTGAAAGGAAATGAGATTTCCTTCCATTGGATTTGCTTTCCAGGAGACGAAAGCAAGTTGTTTCTGGGCAATAGCCTCACCACAAGATTCCGTGTACCATGGACGGGAGGAAGGGTATGACAACTGAAGACGAGATGGGATAAATCTGTGCATGAGAGAGAGCAGTTTACTTTGGAAGAATTCCCAGGATGAGTTGATGTCAGAGGCGGTAGAGATGGGAGACCAGTCCAGATGATTGATGGCTGCTTGAAGACCATGCCAGTTGGCCTGAGTGAAATGCCAGACTCGTCGACGCTGAGGAGGCTCTCTGAGAATGGTCAGAGAGATGTCCACTTTAACAAGCACATGATCAGATGAGCCGATTGGAGCAGAAGAAGAGCAGCAGACATTTTCAGGGAAGTTAGTCATAACCAAGTCCAGAAGAGAAGATGCTCCATTGATTGAGATCCGGGTCGGGAAATTGACAGATTGTGTCAGTCCCAGTGAGTCACAGAAGTCCTTTGCTGAAGAGCCATGGCTGGTGAGAGAGGTACCCACACCCAGCCAACTGGCATGGTGACAATTGAAATCACCACATATGAGGAAGAGAGAGTTGGGATGGGTAGATAGAAGTTGGTCCATGTTATCAGACAGCGAGATGTAGATGGAGTCATCACTGTTTGGTGGACGGTACAACACACATATGAACAAAAGGTGGGAGCGAAGGGGAAGCCGTAGCCAAAGGTATTCCTGGGGGTGACGTGGAGAGAGGGCAGTGCAGGGCGAGTGAGGAAGAGAGTTTTTTATAAAGATAGCAACCCCCCCCCCCCCCCCCCCCCTCCAGGACGAGGCTCAGGTCTATCATACCGGAGGAGGGAGTAACCTGGGAGAGATACCAAGGAATCAGAGACATCATGAAGGAGGAAAGTTTCTGTTAAGCAGATCACGTCTGGTTTGTCAGAAGCAACCTGTATGGAGAGATCAGTCAAGTTTGAGCGAAGGCCCCGGATGTTTGAGGTCCATACTGTTAAAGAAGAGGAAGGGGGAGCATCGGATACAGAACAGGGGGGGGGGGGGGGGGAGCGGTACGGTATGATGTGGAAGAGGAGGAAGAGGTAGGGATTTGGGTCTTCAGGGTCTTTTTGAGCCTTTGGGGGTGTTTTTGGGTCGTCAGGGTCTTTTTGAGCCTTTGGCGTCTTTTGGGTTTTTGGGTATTCAGGGTATTTTTGAGCCTCAGGGCCTTGAAGGGTATTTTGGGTCTTTGGGGTCTTTTGGGTTTTTGGGTATTCAGGGTCTTTTTGAGCCTCAGGGCCTTGAAGGGTATTTTGGGTCTTTGGGGGTCTTCAGGGTATTTTGGGTCTTAAGGGTCTTTTGGTTCTTCTTAGTCTTTAAGGATCTTTGGGTCTTCGGGGTATTTTTGGTCTTTGGGGTCTTTTTGGTCTTCGGGGTCTTCAGGGCCCCGTCAGACGTGCACCAATGGGAAATGTAGCGTGGGGTCAATGGATTCTCACATGAACCTTGCTCCCTCTAAGCCAAGCCCAGTGTGGCTCAGTTTGGGGATGTTGTGTGTGTGTGTACCAGGGACACATCAAGAAGAAAACTGTCTGCTCGAGGTGTCGACTGCTGGGCCAAAACTGCGCTGTTCCAAGTAACAGAAGGAACAACTTTCGGGCCAGAATAAGCTTTGCTGGGTCCAGACTCCAGAGGGAGGCTAGGGCACGGTGATACCGAGCAGCCGAGGTCCGCAATGCACCGCTTGGCTGCACATATACTCATGCTATCTTTTATTTGCTTTCTCTAGGAACTGCTAACATGTACTTTGGATGCACAAAGGGAATCAGCATTCCTAAGTCATCAACAATTACCCTCTGTCCCCACGTAGGTGAGGCATTGTTCGGACCTCACACCCTTCTTTTACGCCTGCGCTGTCACTACGCTGCACTCTCATCGACACTCCACCGCCCATCTCCCCCCCCCCCCCCCCCAAATATTTGGACCACACAAATAATAATTATTTATGAATAATGTGCTTGCAGTAAATACGTGCTTATATTTTATAAATGTTTCAACCCTGCTCGTTTGTGTCCTTTCTTTCATTGATCCGATATAGTGTGTACGTAATAGATAGACGGGAGTACAGTCCCACTGTTTCCTTAGGCAGTGCTTAGCCATCGTTCAGCCACGGTTCACTCGGCTGAAGTAGTTGGAAGCTGGGTGAACGCTGAGGGCGTGAACCTCAGCTCAGAAAGTTGGACCATGTAATGCGACTGAGTAGGTAATGCGACTATGGATGTGAGGAGCCTGCTCGATGTAATTGCTTTTGTCAGCATCTGCGCGCGTGATTGGTTGACCCTCCGGGCAATGGAGTTATCCATGGTCTGGAGGCCTCAGGGTCAGAAGTGGTGGCGGGTCCGAGCCCCGAGGACGCACCTCGTGAGCCCGGTGAGTGTGCCAAACCTGCAACGTACTATGTAGGCCTATTCCACACTTATTTACAGGTAGGAAGTGGATTTAGAGGGAAAGGCTTTCATCTCACCTCCTCACCTCACCACATAAAAGCTCCTCACCACATACAAGGCTTTCATCTGCAGCTCAATGGAATACTGTTCCCCCCTCTGGGCCGGTGCTCCTGCCTCACACCTAGCTCGGCTTCACGCTGTTGAAACCAAAGCTTTCAGAATCATTGGAATCTCCCGCAAGAAGCTAACTCCGAGGGCCTTTTACTCACTCACCGCAGGCAGGTTGGTGGTCTTTCTGTCTTCCACCGACTCCTCTCCGGCCTTGCTCCCCCAACTCTGTCTGTGCTCTGTCCCCCAAATATTCCTACAGGTCGCACAAGATCTGCCAGCAACCCTCTTATGGTTAAACTGCCAAAATCAATATTCTCTGCTCACCTTCACTCTTTCATTCCCCTTTTCGCCCACCTCTGGAACAAACTCCCTCACTCTCTTCAATCCCACTCCACCCTCCAGGTCTTTGAAACAGCTGTTCACCACCATCTCTTATCTTCCCCCATCCAAAACCTTGATCTTTTCTACCCCCGCTAATTCACCCCAGATCCATTTTTTTTTTAATTTCAACTTCTTTCCTGGAAGCCCTAGCAGTGTCCATGTGTTTTATGCCTCTCCCACACCGCCCCCCCCCCCCCTTTCCTCCTCCGCCCAAGCCCTCTCCCTCCCACAGATCTCCCGATGTCCTTGCTCTCCATCTTGTCTCCGGCTCCCTTTATCATATGTTTTATGTGTCAGCTTGTCTTTTTGTGATCAATGTTAGCTCTTACACGTCAATGTTATCAATGTTAGCCTCAATGTGATTGATTGTGATCAATGTTAGCCTCGATCTTGTATACAAAAAAAAAAGAGAGATATTAAACTTTAAGGAATACGAAATGTAATCTTCCTTCCTCTTTCTTATGTCAATGCATTAACGAGAATGATGGTGATCTTCCTTTCGATGCTTTGCGCCAAACTGTGTAAATATGAGTTGGGTCGTGAGAAGTTTTGCGAATTTCGCATTTGTTGGTCTTGCCCCCATGGGGATGCAAGACTATTGCAATGCCCTTGTCAGTGTGTGTCTGCGTCTAAATATTTTCACTTTAAAATAGTTTTCTCTGCAACCCGTTGTCCGATCAATGCAACACTTCAAACATAGGAGGGACTCTCCATGGAGAAAATGTAAATGCTAACTCTGACATCATAGGTCACAGGGTATGGCAGCCATATTGGATTAAAGGAAAAAAAATGGAAATAATTTTGTGCAAAACCACAACAAAACAAATTTGATACTTGGCAAATGTCATCAACTCCCCATGGGGTATATGAGGTGATAACGATGACATAATCGGTGAAGTGGTATTCCAGCCACAATTGATCGAATTGAAATCCTTCTCCCTAAAATCTGAAGCTTCGTATATCCGATCGATGACCCGATGTAAGTAATTAAATTTATGACGTCATAGGTCATGGAGTATGGCAGCCATATTGGATTAAAGGGAAAAAAAATGGACATAATTTTCTCCAAAACCGCTCAAATAAAATTTTTCAAACTTGGCATATGTCATCAACTTCCCATTGGGTTTATAGGTGATAATGATGACGTCATAGGAAAAGTGGTATTCCAGCCATAATTGGGTGAATTGAAATTCTTATCCCAAAAAAATCTGAAACTTCATATATCTGATCTATGACCTGATGTGAGTGAACAATTAAATAACTAGATTGTATTCTAAGAATACTTATCCTGCGCACATGTGCAGTCAACTTGGAGTGAGCCAACGGGTCCTTTTGAACGTTTTTTTTTCGTTGATCCAATATGGCTGCCAGACCACGTGAGCGATTACATCATAAGTTTATATTCTCTAAAAGCAGGCGAAGCCGGTGTTGTCAATAAACGAGTACGTATTATGTTGAAAACCTGATTATGCCTTGGCTCGAGAATCCGAAGCGCAGTGGAGGCCGCCATCTTGCGGATGCGGAAGTATGCATAACAAATTTAAAACGTTCATGAGGAGTTTCTTTCACCCGTCATTGTTTGATTCACAATCTTATGCACCTCCAATGTATTATTAAAATACTTTAAGACCAACATCGGCCCGCACGGGCCTGGTTATCTTCAACGAAACGCGTCACCAAACACCGGACCCAATGAGAGTCGAGCATTTGCAAAAATATTTCTAAAATGAAATCACTCGATGGTGGCCGCCATCGACCGGATGTGGAAGTTTGCATAAAACGATTGCGAAAGAGTTCAATAGGAGTTTGTTTCACCCGTCGTTCTTTGATTCACAATCTAATGAACCTCTAATTTGTAATTAAAATACGTTAAGACCAACCTCGTTATCTTCAACGAAAATCGTCATCAAACACCAGAACCAATGAGATTCGAGCATTTGAAAAAATATTTTAAAAAAGCTTATTACGCGTTTCGGACGGTGAAAATGGCGTCAAATATTCAAAAATTGACGAAGAATTATTTTTTAGAAATCTCGCGGCCGTCGGGGATAGTTTTTCACGGCCAGAAATACGGTATAAGCGGTTTACATATTTAGTTCAGAAATACGGATAGTTTTTCACGGCCGGAAATATCCGAAGTTGAGACGGAATTCACCAAATTAATCACTGCAAGCTAACTTCTTCTGGTGGAGGAAGCCGCAGTGCCCGGAGAGAACCAGCCCTGACAGCGACTGAAGTTAGAAGACTACACACTTACTGTGAAAACGTATGTTAAGCCCAGTTAAAATTTCTTTAAATAGGCCTTAAGCTAGCACATCGTACAGTTACTTCCTTAAGCTTCTTGTGACATTTATTGTATGCAGGTATTGGGGAGGACTGTCTGCTCTTCTCTTTTACCAAGTCTTACCAGGTACGGTACCTACTACACCTACTTACTACCAACTACCTACCTACCTACTACCAACTACCTAACCTACTGATGCCATGGTGATGGGTAAAATAGTGGCAAGAGGCTTTGGCTTCGCCGGCTCATTGCGGCTTTGCAGTCGGTACTAGTAGCCGGCGAAGCCGGTGTTGTGAATGAACGCGTACGTATTATGTTGAAAAGCCAGATTTTGCTGGATCCTTTGAGAATTCCAAGCTTTGACGCACCAAATCACTCAATGGAGGCCGCCATCTTGCGGATGCGGAAGTATGCATAAAAAATTGCGAAAAAGTTCAATCGGAGTTTGTTTCAGTTTCACCCGTCTTTTTTTGATTCACATTCTTATGCACCTCTAATTTGTAATTAAAATACTTTAAGGCCAACCTCGTTCCCCAGGCCCGCACGGGCCCTGGTTATCTTCAACGAAAATCGTCACCAAACACCGGAACCAATGAGATTCGAGCATTTGAAAAAATATTTCAAAGAAGCTTGTTACTGCGTTTCGGAGGCTGAAAACGGCATCAAATATTCTAAAATTGACGAAAAATTATTTTTTAGAAATCACGCGGCCGTATGGCATAGTTTTTCACGGCCGGAAATATCCGAAGTTGAGACGGAATTCACCGAATTAATCAAGAAGGAAATTTTAATCTCATCCAGAATGCAAATGGTGTCATTTTGAACTAGGTGCGGTACCGACTACACCTACCTACTACCAACTACCTAACCTACTGATGCCATAGTGATGGGTAAAATAGTGGCAAGAGGCTTTGGCTTCACCGGCTCATTGTGGCTTTGCAGTAGGGTACTAGTATAATTGTTGCATAGATCACGCTAAATAAATTTCAAACTGATCAGAGTAAGCATTGTCCATGTCAAATTATGACGTCATAATTACGACACCAATGTCGTCATCGTTAACAACACCTATTCCCCATGTGGAGTTCTTTACAATGAGCCACGTTTCAATCTTTTCCATGGAGCAGTTTTGGAGAAATAGAGGTGTAACGTTTTTCGGGTTTTCCAAGATGGCACCTGTACCACGTGACTTATTGCATCATAATTATCATTAAAATATTCTACAGGAGGAGGCGTTCCTATTGTGAAAATTTTGTGTCAATCAGAACAATAATTGCAGAGAAGAAACAATTCATACTGATTGAATCAAGCATTGTACTTGTCGAATTGTGACGTCATAAATAGGGTACCGATGACATAATAAACATATTATATTCCCCATGGGGAGTTCCTTACAATGAGCCATGTTTAAATATTTTTCCATGGAGCGGTTTCAGAGATATGGAGGTGCAACATTTTTCCAGGACGGCGCCTGTACCAGTGACCTATGACGTCATAATAATTTCGTGTCCATCAGACTAATAGTTGCAGATGAAATGTTTTTTTCCATACTGATCAGATCAAGCGTTGTACTTGTCGAATTATGACATCATAATGAAGGCACTGATGGCATCATCATCAACATATCTTATTCCCCATATGGAGTACTTGACAATGAGCCATGTTTTCCATTGAGCGGTTTGGGAGATATGGAAGTGTAACGTTTTTCCAAGATGGCGTGCATACGACGTGACCTATGACGTCACAGTTATGAATAAAAATAATTCTACAGGCGTTGGCGCTCCTATGGTAAAATGTAGTGTCAATCGGACCAACGGTTGCTGAGAAAATGTTTTTTTAAAAATGGAGACACGTGTACGTAGGCATGTACGTGCCGAATGCTTAACCCTGCTTTTCGCTTTGCCAGCGCACAGCAATGACGTGCATAACCCATCACAAGAAACTACTCATAACGCATGCCAAGTATTTTTGATCATCATGAACACATGATGGTTGGGTTGGCGTCAGGAAGAGCATCCGGCCATAAAAAGCATTGCCTCAAAAAGAGAACCATGACAATTACGACTACATATGGGCAGGGTACAGCCCGAAGTACCCCGTGGGGGAACCCACTCCCTCTCGTCAAAACTCAAGGTGGGGAACCCGATCGAAGCAAGGGTGGAAATCATTCCATTTATGACGACGAAACGTCTGATGCCCGACGTGGAGATCGGTTTCTGAGATTTGGGACATAGAATGCAGGGACAATGACAGGGAGATCAGGAGAAGTGGTGGAAGTATTGGTCAGAAGAAGAGTGGACATATGTTGTGTGCAAGAGACGAGATGGAAGGGAAGTGGTGTGAGAATGGTGAAGGGTAGGCAGGGACAGAAATACAAGTTTGTGTGGCAAGGGTGCCCGGAGGGCGTGAATGGTGTTGGTGTCCTGTTTTCTGAGGAGTTTGTAGGCAGTGTGGTGAGTGTGACTAGAGTGAGTGATAGGTTGATGATGGTGAAAATGATGATTGGAAAGCTCTTGGTGAACATCATCTCGGGATATGCACCGCAGGTTGGTCGGAGCGATGTAGAGGACAAGTTCTGGTGTGCGAAAGAGAAGCTGATGGAAAACGTGAAAGATGAGGAAGTTGTTGTGGTAGGAGGAGACCTAAATGGACATGTGGGAAGGAGTATGGACGGTTTTGAGGGAGTTCATGGGGGTTACGGATATGGTGTGAGAAATGGAGAAGGTGAAAGGATTTTGGAGTTTGCTGATTTGTAATACTCAGTTCCAGAAAGAGGATAATTAGCTTGTTACATACACGTCAGGTGGGTCGACGACAACCGTTGACTACCTCCTCCTCTCCAGACACCCTCCCACCCACAACCTCCGCTCTGCTGGTACCAACCTCCTGACCCCCTCCATCCGGACCAAATTCATATCCTGGGGGGACAGGGCTTCTCCATCGCTGCTCCCACCCTCTGGAACTCACTACCTCACACCATCAGAGACTCCTCCTCACTCACCACATTCAAAACATCACTAAATACCCACCTGTTCAACACTGCATTCAACCCACAGCATTTAACCCCTGACTAATGTCTTCTCCTTCTCCCTCCTTTTGCTTTAAATATTTCCCTATTGATTCTTGTCTTTTTGCAATTGTTGTTTTCATGTATTGTTATGCATTATGTTTTCCACTCTGTCAAAGCGCCTTTGGGCTTCTGGAAAAGCGCTATACAAAATAAATGAATTATTATTATTATTACCTGCTGGTGCGTAGGCGAGATAGGGGGCACCTCCGGGACACAAAGGTGATCCCGGGGGAGGAGGCTGTTTCACAGCACCACTTGGTTGTCTGCGACATAAGGGTGAAAGGTGCGAGGAGAGCTCGGCGGGTGAAGTACCAACCGACAATGAAGGTGTGGAGGTTGAAAGAGGTGACAGTGAGGGAGGCATTAAAAGAGAGGCCGAGTATGGTGGAGGATGATGGGGTTGAGCTTTAAAGTGGTTGGATGTCAATGAAAGATAGTCTGTTGGGAGCCGTTGGTGAGGTATGTGGATGGACAAAAGGACCACCGAGGCACTCGGAAACATGGTGGTGGGATGATGAAGTTGGAAAGAAGATTGATGAGAAGAGGAAGAAGTTCAAGGAGTGGCAGAAGGCGAAGGGTATGGGGGCAGAAAAGGCAGAGCATGAAAGTTATAAGGCAGCCAAGAAGGCTGCAAAGAAAGAGGTAGCAAAGCCACAGGGGGCATGTAGGAAAATGTTCGGAGAACGCTTGGATTCGGAAGAGGGTCAGAGAGCGGTATTCAGAATTGCAAAGCAGATAGCGAAAGAGAGGTGTGATGTGATGGGGGCGAGTTGCTTGAAGGATGAAGTGGGACAAATCGTTGTGGACTCAGATGGAATTAAAGGAAGATGGAAGAGATATATGGAAATACTGTTGAATGCAGAGAATGAATGGGATGGCAACATAGAGAGTAACCCAGTTTTAGGACCGGCAGAGAAGATAACCGAGAAGGAAGTTGAGGAAGCAATAAAAGCAATGAAGAGTAGAAAAGCGGGAGGGCCGACGGGAGTTGTGGGAGATATGTTGAAGGCAGCGGGAAATTGGGGTGTGAAGAGAATGACAGAGATCTGCAATATGGTGGTGAAAGAAGGCCGCATTCCAGTGGATTGGGAACTGAGTACCCTCGTCCCTCTATACAATGGGGAAAGGTCACCCTCTGGACTGTGGCTCGTATCGAGCGATAAAGTTATTGGAGCATGGAATGAAGGTATTGGAAAGGGTGTTGGAGGGGAGGATAAGGAAGAAAGTGAAGATTGACGAAATGCAGTTTGGATTTATGCCAGGAAGAGAAACGACAGACGCGCTTTTTATTGTGAGGCAGTTGCAGGAGAAGTATATGGAGAAGAGGAAGAAGTTGTTTCTTGGGTTTGTTGATCTGGAGAAAGCATTCGATAGGGTTCCACGTGAAGTAGTGACATGGGCATTGAGGAAGTAGGAGTGGAGGAATGGTTGATCAGAGTAGTGATGGCAATGTATAAAAGAGCACGCACAGCTGTAAGGACGAAGGACGGGAACAGTGGTGAGTTTGATGTGAAGGTGGGAGTGCATCAGCGGTCGGTACTAAGTCCACTACTATTTGTAGCTGTGATGGAGGTGCTGGCTCAGAACGTAAAGGAGGGTTTACCGTGGGAGTTGTTGTATGCATATGATCTGGTGTTGATTGCAGAAAGTATGGATGGACTGAAGGAGAAGATGAACAAGTGGAAGGAGTGTTTGGAGACAAAAGGTCTGAAGGTGAATATCGGAAAAACGAAGGTGATGGCAAGTGGTAAAGCATGTGGTGAGGTGGAAAAACCTGGGAAGTGGCCGTGTGCTGTGTGCAGGAAGGGTGTCAGAGTGAATTCCATTCAATGTACAATGTGCGCTGAGTGGGTTCATCAAAAATGTAGTGGTTTGAGAGGGTCATTAACCAGTGTGGCAGCTACATTCAAGTGTAAGGTGTGCACAGAGGGAGCTGCAGATGGAGGAAATGTTGAGTTGGATCTTGGAGATGGCGTGAAGCTGGAAGGTGTGAAAACATTTTGTTACCTTGGAGACATGCTGAATGGAGAAGGTGGATCAGACTCGGCAACGGTTGCTCGAGTGAGATGTGCATGGAAGAAGTTTCGGGAACTGAGTGGCGTGCTGACGAGGAGGGGAGTGTCATTGAAGCTGAAGGGAAAGGTGTATGCTGCATGTGTGAGAAGTGTTATGATGTATGGGAGTGAGACATGGGTAATGAACGTAGAGCAGCAACGAAGGCTGGAAAGGCGAATGGTTCGGTGGATGTGTGGAGTGTCGTTGAGAGAGAGGAAGACAAATGATGAATTGCGAAAGATGATAGGAATAGAGCCTGTGATGGATGCTGTGAAGAGAAACAGGTTGAGCTGGTTTGGTCATGTGTTGAGGTAGGATGAAAGTGACTGGTTGAAAAGTGATGGAAATGAATGTAGAAGGAAGTAGAGGATGGGGAAGACCGAGAAAGACTTGGCTAAAGATGGTCGAAGAAGAAATGCGGGCAAGGGGGTTAACAAGGGGAGATGCAGAAAATAGGGCAAAATGGAGAACATTGTCATGGGGACCGCAAGGCTAACCCCCGCTCTAGCAGGGAACATGGCCTTAAAATGCCTGTTGTTGTTGTTGTTGTGTATGAACACACGAGGTGAGACTATGCACTGTACGAGTGCCGTTGTGGTTATTAAATGCAGCAGACAGGTTGGTGGTCTTTCTGTCTTCTTCCGACTCCTCTCTGGCCGAGCCCCGCCTGCTCTGTCTCCCAAATATTCCTACAGGTCGCACAAGAGCTGCCTGCATCCCTCTTATGATTAAACTGCCAAAATCAAGATTCTCTATTCACCTTCACTCTTTTCTCCCACCTCTGGAACAAACTCCCTCAGTCTCTTCAATCCCACTCCTCCCTCCAGGTCTTTAACACAGCTGTTCACCACCATCTCTTATCGTCCCCCATCCAAAACCTTGATCTTTTCTACCCCCGTTAATTCACCCCAGATCCACTTTTTTGAAATTCCCACTTCTTTCCTGGATGTCCTAACAGTGTCCATGTGTTTTTTTTTTAACCTTAACCACCCCACCCACCTTCCCGTGCCTCCTCCCCCCCAAGCCCTCTCCCTCCCACAGATCTCCCGATGTCCCTGCTCTCAAATGTTGTACTTGTTTGCTCTCCTCTCTCCCCCCATCTTGTCTCCTGCTCCCTTTATCTTATGTTTTATGTGTCAGTTTGTCTTTTTGTGATTAATGTTAGCTCTAACACAAGCCTCGATCTTGTAAACAAAACAAACAAAAAAAATGCTTTTGAGGTGGTCCCATCATCAACATATATTATCCAACGATATACAATACAATAACTGGGTCATATTATTTATTCTTCATTGTCAGGAAGAGTGAGTGACGAACGTAAAGAGGAGAGGCTTGGAAAGTTGGGAAGGAGAATCTGGATGTCACCGTTCTCATGTTGCAACTACAAAAGGAACAAAACAAGTAAATAAAAAGGAGCTCGAATTCAAAAACCCTTCTCTCATCTGCCCCCAAAATTGACGAGGTTTGTCACCTATTTCTTTGTCAAAGCGTTAACGTCTGTGAACAAAGTTGCGAATGCTCACAAAATTTGAGGACCAGGAGAAATGCGTCTGATGCGGGTAAATTAAAGATCTTGGAGAAATCTTCCACAGGGATATTATACTTGGGAACAATGGTTTACATGTACATTTGTGCCAATTATACACACCGCACAAAAGGGTGATGATTTGAGAAGTGGGAAAAAACTCTCAACCAAAATGAATCATATCCATCGAAGAGGGGATTTCTATCAAGGTTGTGATTATACAACACTGGAGGGAGATGGATTTAGTCTACATTGGAAAATACCATCGATACTCACCAACTACCATCCCAACATCATCCCAATCCCCAAATCAGGACATTCTTACTCAGCGTGAACAGATAAGAAAAGCCACGTTCACACATATAGTTTATTCATCACCAACTATTCACAGGTTCATTTGTAGTCCAAAACAGTTCGTAATACATTCTGTAATAAAGGATCTATTCTGGTAACAGGTAGCAAAAATAATGCCAAAAAACGCATCCAACGGGCTAAATGAAAGACAAAATAGAGGCAGTAACAAGAAAGCATGGATGTCTTAGTGAGAACGTTAAATAAAGCCCGTCAAAGGAAGAAGGTCTGGGGAAGCGAGTACTCAACTCAATGGTGAAAAGAACAAGAGGACATTATAGGAGAGCGAAATGAAACCACGAAAGCCACACATTGAGGAGGCACCACCACCGGCTCGGGTAGCTGTCCCGACCACCAAGTCATCTTCGTCTTGGACTGCGCAAGGTGTCGTGTGCCCGGTTCAGGATCCTCACATCGGGGAGCTCAGAATCCTGATACCGCAGTTGCATGATGTTCTCACCCACTCAGGAGGATCCTCAACACCTGACACACGATGCCTGCGCAGTGCGGGACGAAAGACCACGACCTGGTCGAAACGTCGGACCTAAAGAGTCTGCTGGACAGATTTGTTACAGCTGGTGATGCTGATGGTAGTGGATCCACATTTTGAGTACCGTATTTACAAAAAAAAAAAAAAAAAAAAAAAAAAAAACCACAACCGAAATCAAGAAAAAGTTTTTAAAACGAACTTGTTTATTAACTGCAAAATGTACAATTTGGTACAAAAAAAAAGCAGCCACGTTGTAAAAATCGCCCAAATGCTCGGATGCTTCGCACTTCAGATATTGTGAATTCAGACGACTATGAAAGTACTGTATACCTTAAAAATTCAGACAAAATAAATGTACAAACAGTATGTTTCAACAGGTGTCCGTTATTTTCGGACAGTGTGAAGACGCGATCTGATACCTGCGGTGTTTTTTTTAAAAAGCAAAATTAGATACATCGTTCATTGTGCGTCTGTGCACCAGGTCTAACGCACAATTCACAACCCTTGATCTTCGTACAACGGCCAAAAAAGGTCGTTACGAAAGAAAAGAACTCGTCTCAGCTTTGTCGTTTTTTGCCGTTATTGTCTACCTTCACATTTTCTACATCTTTGCTGGGTGCGTAACTTGAACCTCTATCTTTTCCAGATGATCTTGAATGCTCACGATCTTTGTCTCTTCCCCGAAACCTCCCACGGTCTTTACTTCGCGACCTCTCTCTTTCCCTGTCCCTATCTCTGTCATGTGACTCCTCTCTCCTTTCTCGGCTTCTTGAGTGGTGCCAGCTTTTGTTCTTTTCATAATCCCTGCTCCGAGACCTCTCCCTTCGTCGATGTCTTTCTCGGTCTTGACTGCCTGATCGATGCCGACCTCTGTCCCGATTACTCGAGCGTCCTCTTCCTTTATCGTGCTCTCGGCTACTTGAGCGGCCTCTGCCTCTGCCTCTGCCTCTGTGATGATGTCTCGATTTCTCGCGGTCCCGGTCATCGTCTCGGTCTCGGTGGTGCTCGCGATCTCGGTCTCGGTCATGCTCACGGTCTCTGCCATGCTCACGGTCTTGTTCATGCTGGCGGTCTCGTCTGTCCTCACGGTCTCGGTCATACTCACGGTCTTGTTCATAATGGCGGTCTCGTTTGTCCTCACGATCTCGGTCATGCTCATGGTCTCGGTCATGCTCACGGGCTCGTTTGTCCTCACGACCTCGGTCTTGTTCATACAGGCGGTCTCGTTTGTCCTCACGATCTCGGTCATGCTCATGGTCTCGGTCATGCTCACGGGCTCGTTTGTCCTCACGATCTCGGTCTTGTTCATGCTGGCGGTCTCGTTTGTCCTCACGGTCTCGTTCGTGCTCCTGGTCTTTGTCATGCTCCCGGTCTCGGACTCGGTCGTGCTCGCGGTCTCTCCCTCGATGTTTGTCACGTTCTCTATTTCGGTCTCTCTCTCGGTGCTTTTCTCGAGTCTTTTCTCGCTTCATTTTTTCCCTTCCCTCATCAGAATTGCCTGAAATTCTTTCTTTACCCTTTTTAGGCTCATGCACTTTGTCCCGGTCCTGACCCTGGTTATGGTGCCAATCTTGCTCTCGGCTCCAGCTTTTTGAGCGACCCTCATCAAAATGTCTCTCCCTGTTTTGTGATCTGTTCGCATCACCCTCTTTTTCCTGATCCACATCCCATTGCATGTCCCTCTCCTCTTCATGCTCTTCTCCTCTTCTTTCCCACTCCTGATGTTGTCTCCATTCCACGTTCTCACCATGTTTGTCCAAATGCTTCCAAAACTCCTCTTCATGTCGTTTATGCCTTCTTTCATTGCCAGGCATTACAGGACTACCCTCTTTTGGTGGCTCACGGCGATTATTGGGTCGGTAACCTTCTTTCCATGCCCCACCAGTTTCCTCAAATTGTGTAGGGCCTTTCAATTGAGAAGCAATATGAAAGGGGCTTTGAGATTGATTTGATTGTCTGAAGACATGGCTCAAAGGTGTGGGCAGGTATTGTAAAAATGGACGAGGACCAGCAGGTAATCGTAGTATGGGATGTTCAAGAGGTAATCGAATACGAAGGCCACTCGGACCTCCCAATCTTGGTAATTCCAGCAAACCCTTTTGTGGACGTGGCCCAAAAGGCTCTTGAGAAACAGGTGTGGGGAAAGAAGGACGCTGCTTTGCTGAAAAACTTTCATGAGGCGGTCGAGCTTCAGGGAAATGGCTCACAGGCCTGTTAAAGTCAGGAGGTTGGCATGGAAGACCTACTTGTTCAGCTGCAGAATTTGGTGGGTACATGCTCACATGGGAACGAGCAGTAACAAAACCTGGTGGCAAGCGTGGAAGCATGTGACGTGACCCTGAAAATGGAGGACGTCCAAGAAAACTTGGTGGTGGCAATTGTGGGGGACCTACAAGCAATGGTGCACACTGAGACACAGGATTTGGTCGGGCAGCAAGTGTTGGAGGCTCAGACCGAGCCGGTAGCACACCTGTTGGAAAGTTTGGAGGAGGCATATTTGGTGGAATAATTCTGGGAAGAGGCTGAGAGGGTGGTGCCATTTGAGGTCTAAGTGGCAGCATCTGGCCAAGTGGTGGTGGTGGTGGTGGTGGTGGAAGAGGTTGGGTTGGTCGAGGACTATGAACTTGCTGAATGAGAGTTGCAGATGGTGGGCCAAACTGATGTCCAGGTGGAGGCATCAAAGAACGAATTCCAACAGGCTGGTTTGGCTGATGGGTTTGTGGTAAGGGTTGCCTTATGTGTAAAGGTGGAGCAACAGGTGGTGGGACATTTGGAGGATGAGTGTAGAATGGCAGATTTCCTCCAGAATGAACAGGTGGTGGAACTGAGGGTGGAGGTCCTGGTGGAGGACCATGAAATCCTGGAGGTGGTCCTAATGGGTTTGGTGGATGATTGTGAACCTGCCCTGATAAATGGCCCTGAATCTGTGGGGGACCAATCAGAGAAAAATGAGGATGGTACACACTTGGCTGAATTTCTGGCATTGGCGTCGAAGCATTGCCTTTTTCAGAGAATTCTGCCATTTTTGAGTCATCTAGAGAAAATCTTGTGTAGGTAAGTTCATCATTAAAAATATCCTTTTCATTTGGTGAATGAAGTGGCGAAGAACTACGATCTTGCTCGAAAAAGTTTTCTGGCTGAACGCTATGGGGTTGTGACGATATTATAGAAGGGATACTATGGGTGACCATTATTGGTATCGGAACTTGAATTGGTTCAGATATTTTCTCTTCTTTATACACAGAAGCAAATTTGACGTCTTGAGAAGAATCATCGGCAGGCATCGTTGCAGTCATATCTACACCCTCTGTTTGAACTTCTGGAACGTCATCTTCGTTTTCAGTGGAACTCATTTCTTGCATACTTTCTTGAGAACTGTCACTGTTTTCATCAAGTGCCGCCTCCATTGGTAGGTTTTCCTCTTGGCTGCTGTCAGGAGTGTCCATTTCACAGCTCTCTTCATCCTTACTGCAACTACTTATCAAGGGAAAGTAATCCTTAACCTTGTCACCATCGTCTATTTTTGAAATATCAGACATAGATTTGCTTGCAGAAATATTTTCCACATTACCTTCCTCACCATCACTGTCTAGACCTGGTATGCTCGACTTGGGACTGACTACTAGTTTTGGGTTTCGGTTTGATGCCTGACGTGGATCACGATTTGGCATTAAAACCGACATAGGATTGGCCTGAATCAATTCTTGTTCCTCGTACTTTAACTTTTGCTCTTCTATTTCTCTGTTGATCTTCTCGAGTATTCCTGGCTTTTTGTTTGGAACCAGTAGGTCGAGACCTGGTATTGCTGTGACGGAACTGTCAAAAACGCCACTGACTGCATCATCAAAAATACTTTCATCTTCAGGATCATAGGCATCCTCTGGAACACATTGTTTTTCTTCCTTTTTAACAACAGAGACTTCACTCTTACCACTAGAAGCCATTGCAAAAGACAAAAGTGATGATAAGGAAGACCGCACTGGCTGCTGTGATTTTGATCCATCGGCCTCTTTAGAGGTTTCCTTATTTCCAAACAATGTCTTCAAGATATGTTCCAATGGTTTTACAATTGGCTGCTCTGTTGACGATGTGGAAGGAGAAACATCAACCAGTTTGTCGAGCTGCAAAAAGGCAATTTCTTTTGAAGGAGCAGTCTCAGTGTGAGAAACTGGAGGTGGTGGTGGAGGTGGTGGTGGTGGTGGTGGTGGCAAGGCCAAGAGAGTTGTTATGATATTTGTTTCTTCAGATTTATTAACTGATTTGGCTTTCTTTCCTTCTTTTCTTTGAGTAGATGATTCCATCGTATCCCCGGAATGCTTAGTCTTTTTCTCATCCGGGCTGTTTCTGCCGATTTTGTCCATTTCTGCTGCAGTTTCAGTCTGCTCAGTGCCATGCCTTCGTTTTACCTTCGACTGCTTTATCACCAGGCCAAGAATCATATCTGAACGTTGAGATTCCAATCCTGAAAAAGAAACAAAGAAAAAACAAGAAGACGTCATGCGTCATGCAAGAAGACGTCATGCAAAATCGCCCCCCCCCCCCCAAGAAAAAAAATTCCATTGATACAGCAAATTGTCCATTTCATCAAGATAAAAATTCACAATCTTGATCAAAGCTCGGGTCAATAGGAAGAAAAGTGACGATTTTTCAGATGAAAATTGATGATTTAGGAAGGTTGACCTTGAGTTGACCTTTGACCTTTTGACCTAAAAAATAGTTAGTTTCCATATTTAGTGACTCAATGTGCAAATGCTGTTCAATTTTCAAGTCAATCGGATGAAAATTGAGGATTTTTGAAACTTGGCCTATGTTGACCTTTTGGCCTATGTTGACCTCAAAAATACTTGGTGGTTAAATTCAGTGACCAGATATGCAAGTCCTCTTCAAATTTCAAGTCAATTGGATAAAAATTGAGGATTTTAGAAATTTGGCCTATGTTGACCTCAAAAATACTTGGTGGTTGAATTCAGTCACCAGATATGCAAGTCCTCTTCAAATTTCAAGTCAATTGGATGAAAATTGAGGATTTTAGAAATTTGGCCTATGTTGACCTTTTGGCCTATGTTGACCTCAAAAATACTTGGTGGTTGAATTCAGTGACCAGATATGCAAGTCCTCTTCAAATTTCAAGTCAATCGGATGAAAATTGAGGATTTAGAAATTTGGCCTATGTTGACCTCAAAAATACTTGGTGGTTGAATTCAGTCACCAGATATGCAAGTCCTCTTCAAATTTCAAGTCAATTGGATGAAAATTGAGGATTTTAGAAATTTGGCCTATGTTAACCTTTTGGCCTATGTTGACCTCAAAAATACTTGGTGGTTGAATTCAGTGACCAGATATGCAAGTCCTCTTCAAATTTCAAGTCAATCGGATGAAAATTGAGGATTTTAGAAATATGGCAAAGTTTGACCTTTTGGCTTATGTTGACCTAAAAAATACTTGGTGGTTGAATTCAGTGACCAGATATGCAAGTCCTCTTCAAATTTCAAGTCAATCGATGAAATTGAGGATTTTAGAAATATGGCAAAGTTGGTGACCTTGGCCTATGTTGATCTTTTGACCCCAAAAACAATAGGCTTCTTGCTTTTGACCAACTCTACCGTTTGGTAAAGTTTCGTGAAGATCGGTTGAAAATTGTGACCTGTAGGCCGGTGACAAACAAACAGATAAACAGACAGAACCACAAACGCAACCGACCAATATACTTGAGGGAGACAGAGAGACAGAGAGACAGACAGAGAGACAGAGAGAGAGAGAGAGAGAGAGAGAGAGAGAGAGAGAGAGAGAGAGAGAGAGAGAGAGAGGGGGGGGGGAGAGAGGGGAGAGAGGAGCAAGGAGAGAGGAGAGAGAGAGAGGAGAGAGAGGAGAGAGAGAGAGAGGAGGAGAGGAGAGGAGAGGGGATGGGAGAGGGGGAGAGGGAGGGGGAGAGGAGGGGAGAGGGAGAGGGAGAGGAGGGGGAGAGGGAGGGGAGAGGAAGAGAGAGGAAGAGAGAGAAGAGAGAGGAGAGAGAGAGAGAGAGAGAGGAGAGGAGGAGAGAAGGAGAGAGGGAGAGAGGGAGAGGGAGAGAGGGAGAGAGAGGGAGAGAGGGAGAGAGAGAGAGAGAGAGAGGGAGAGAGGGAGAGAGGCAGAGAGGGAGAGAGGGAGAGAGGGAGAGAGGAGAGAGGGAGAGAGAGGGAGAGAGGAGAGGGGGAGAGGGAGAGAGGGGGGAGAGGAGGAGAGAGGGGGAGAGGGAGGAGAGGGGGGAGAGGGAGGAGAGGGAGGAGAGGAGAGGAGAGGAGGAGGAGAGAGAGAGAGAGAGAGAGAGAGAGAAGGTCAGAGAGAGAGAGAGAGAGAGAGAGGGGGGAGAGGGGAGAGGAGGAGAATAAAAGTCGTATAGAGAAGGTTAGAGAGAAAAAAGGTAGAAAGGAGGAGAAAGAGGGTGGGGAAGAATGAGGGAGAGAGAAAATGAGGAGGAGAGGGAAAACGAGAGGGAAAGGGAAAATGAGGAGAGGGAAAATGAGGATGAGAGGAAAATGAGAGGGAAATGAGAGGAAAATGAGAGGAGGGGGAAATAAGGAGTGGGAAAGTGAGAGGGAGGGGGGAAATGAGGAGTGGGAAAGTGAGAGGGAAAATGAGGTGAGGAAAAATGAGGAGGAGAGGGAAAATGAGGGGGAGCGAAAAAGAGGAGGGAAAATGAGGAGAGGTAAAATGAGGAGAGGGAAAAGAGGAGAGGGAAAATGAGGATGAAAGGGAAAATGAGGATGAGAGGAAAATGAAGATGAGAGGGAAAATGAAGATGAGAGGGACAATGAGGAGGAAAGGGAAAATGAGGATGAGAGGGAAAATGAGGAGGGAAAAGAGGAGGAAAAATGAGGAGAGGTAAAATGAGGAGGAGAGGAAAATGAGGAGAGGGAAAATGAGGAGGAGAGGGAAAATGAGGCTGAGGGAAAATGAGATGAGAGGAAAATGAAGATGAGAGGAAAATGATTATGAGAGGGAAAATGAAGATGAGAGGAAAATGAGGAAAAGGAAAATGAGGAGGAGAGGTAAAATGAGGAGGAGAGGAAAATGAGGAGGAGAGGGAAAATGAGGAGGAGAGGGAAAATGAGGATGAGAGGGAAAATGAGGATGAGAGGGAAAATGAAGATGAGAGGAAAATGATTATGAGAGGGAAAATGAAGATGAGAGGGAAAATGAGGAAAAGGAAAATGAAAAGGAAAATGAGGAGAGGGAAAATGAGAAGGAGGAGGAAAATGAGGAAGAGAGGGAAAATGACAATGAGAGGGAAAATGAAGATGAGAGGGAAAAAGAAGGAAAATGAGGAGAGGGAAAATGAGGCGAAGGGTAAATGAGGAGGAGGAAAATGAGAAGGAGAGGGAAAATGAGGAGAAGGGTAAATGAGGAGAAGGAAAATGAGGAGAGGGAAAATGAGGAGGAGGAAAATGAGGAAGAGAGGGAAAATGACGATGAGAGGGAAAAAGAAGGAAAATGAGGAGAGGGAAAATGAGGAGGAAGGAAAATGAGAAGGAGAGGGCTCGTTTCACATACAAGTCAAACATTTGAAGATATTAAACTGGAACCAAATATAAAAGAAATGTTAATATCCATCAAGCAGTTGATTAATGTGCTTGTGCCTCTTACAAACGCCTGCATCATAATCCACAGCAATGTTCAAAGGTTTACCTTCGATTCATAATCTAACACATGGCGAGAAGAAGGCTGCATCAAACTGGTTCACTTGAGACCGGCTTTTGATTCAATTCGAGGATAATCCTCGCGTTCATCGACCCGAGACAACGCAGTACCCTGGGACCTAATCAAAACGACGTTTCAATTACGTTTACCTGTGATTACACGACAGCGGACCATTTGTGTCTGTCGCTCAAATAAAGTTTCATATTCAATTTGCTTAGAATAAAGTTTCAATTTGCTTAATGAAAAGTGTCATCCTCGAAATAGTTTTGGAAAGTTGCTTAAGTCAAGTAGTTTGTAAGCTATTGAAAAATAAAGGGAAACTATTGTAAAGGGAAACTATTGAAAAATGTGCGATGTGTTTAAATGAAGTGATGGTTTATCATCAACATGGCATGCAACGGCCGTTTCATCATCTCGTCGCTGTGCGCAGGTTGCAGGTACAACCTCGAAACAGCAGAGGGCGCTCACTTCCATCAAGAGGCTTCAGCTTTTAAGTTCAATTTTACAGATGTCCTTGAAAGACGCCAAAACTCCTAGACCTGGTCATCCTCGACAAAAAAAGAAAAAGATTCGTGGACAAGTTGATGAAACGTGCCAGAATGGACCGATATGTCACAGAGGAGTCTGCACAGGGTCATTTTGTCCAATGACTCCAATTTTCAAACGCTGTAATTGCAAAACGATCCTGTGGTTGGAACTATAGCCGGTGGTAGTGAATGCAACACCCGTTATGAAAAGAGGCTTCTCAGGCGATGATGTTGTGTTGCGTACTCAAATCTTTTTGTTCTGAAGACACTCCGACACTCCACCGATGGATCTTCTGATGCCAAGATTTTGATAAACAGCGGCTTCTCAATTAAAGCCGACAAGAAAAGGCTTGTGAAATGCCTTGCAATGGCCTCGTCTAATAATTTGTAAAACAACTCAGGGGAAGGCATCCTGATGTGCAAGTTACACCAAATTAAAATTTGATCGAGTTGGAATGCTTTACTTGTGCTTTGTAAAATCTAGATTTATTGATATTCTCATAAAGTTTAAAATGCAAAACCAGCTGCTACTGTCCCAGTAAATAATCTAACCAATATTGCTAAACTTGCATGAATTCCAATGATCTTGTGAAGTATTTTCCCCCACAAACTCTTTTGAGGTGTTCCATTGCAAATGCCGACCAGCAAAGGTAAGCAACTTTTCAGATGAGTCATCCCTATACCATTCCTGGCATGTGCCACTCAACAGGTTGAACCGTTTCGACAAGCTGGGTGAAAGAGGTCTTCCAGCCAGAACAACTACCTCTTTGCAGATAAAAAGGAATGATAGGACAGATTCCACCTTGGGCACAACATCCAAAAGCACGAGTAGGACAGGCATCACTGATGTCTCATCTACGAGTTGAGTTGTGAGCTGGTGTGAATGATATGAAAACAATGGAAGATCATACTCTGTGAACCATCACATTGTGATGATGCCTGCATTTCAAGATTATTTCGTTTTGGCAGGCATCTCCTCACATGCATGAGATGCAGAACGAGCAGCATTGGCCGTCTCGATAATTTAAAGACGGCTGATGTAAGATGACTGTTATTGATGACACTTGCCGTTGAAGGGCCACAACCCTCAAAATATGGTCCCAGTGTTCGACCTAGCGGATATAAAACTGCATCCTTAGAAGTTAAATGCACAACAGGACCAGGTTTCAAATGTGACCCAAAGTTATTTTGCCTTCTGCGACCCTTCGGCCAAAAATGGAAGATAAACTGACAGTCTTCACGCTTGTTACCAGGTCATTCAGACCAGGTCATTCTACTCTGGACATGCTGCTTCTGCTGTCTCAACAATGGATGGAGGTCCTCAATGCCAAACAGGAAATCAGAGCCGTCTCCCTTGACATACCACGTGCCTTCGATACAGTCTGGCACCCAGCTCTGCTCACCAAACTCTCCTCCTATGGTATCCATGGAAATCTCCATGCATGGCTTGTGGACTTCCTCTCTGGTCGTAGCCAACGTGTGACCCTGAATGGATTTCTCTCATCTCCCCTTCCTGTTCAGGCTTGAGTTCCCCAAGGCAGTGTTCTGGACCCGGTGCTTTTTCTGGTCTTTATCAATGATCGCTCCGACTCTCTGGAAAATCCTCTCTATCTCTTTGCTGATGACTCCACTCTCTGCCGCTCCATTCCTCTTCCCTCAGATCGGCAGTCTGCAGCCTCCTCACTCTCTGAAGACCTGGACAAAATCACAGACTGGTCAAACAAGTGGAACATGTCTTTCAATCCTGACAAATCTCACACTCTTACTATGTCTCTCCGAAAAGATCGACTGGACAACCCTCCCATCTACTTTCTCAACAATCCTCTCCAAGAAGTTCTGTCGCTCAAGCTTTTGGGTCTCACTATCTGCCATGATCTTTCTTGGGAAAACCACATTTCCAAGCTGGCCTCCAAAGCCAGGCGCCGACTGAGCATCCTCCGTCATGCGAAGTCCTTCCTCGGCACACCTGAGCTCCTCACCACATACAAGGCTTTCATCCGCAGCTCAATGGAATACTGTTCTCCCCTATGGGCCGGTGCTCCTGCCTCACACCTAGCTCGGCTTCACGTTGTTGAAACCAAAGCTTTCAGAATCATTGGAATCTCCTGTGATGAAGCTATCTCCGAGGGCCTTTCACTCACTCACCGCAGACAGGTAGGTGGTCTTTCTGTCTTCTACCGACTCCTCTCCGGCCTTGCTCCCCCAGCTCTCTCTGTGCTTTGTCCCCCAAATATTCCTACAGGTCGCACAAGATCTGCTAGCAACCGTCTGATGGTTAAACTGCCGAAATCTCGGCTCTCTGCTCACCTTCACTCTTTCATTCCTCTTTTCTCCCGCCTCTGAAACAAACTCCCACACTCCCTTCAATCCCACTCCGCCCTCCAGGTCTTTAAAACAGCTGTTCACCACCATCTCTTATCTTTCCCCATCCAAAACCTTGATCTTTTCTACCCCCACTAATTCACCCCAGATCCACCTTGTTTGAAATTCCAACTTCTTTCCTGGAAGTCCCGGCAGTGTCCATATGTTTTATACCTCTACCACCTCCCTTTCCCATGCCTCCCCCCCCCCAAAGCCCTCTCCCTCCCACAGATCTCTCGATGTCCCTGCTCTCAGATGTTGTGTTTGTGTTCCTCCCCCTCTCGCCCCATCTTGTCTACCACTCCGCTCCCCATGTTATATGTTTTATGTGTCGGTTTGTCTTTCTGTGTGATTAATGTTAGCTCTTTCACGAGCCTCGACCTTGTATGCAAAAAAAAAGAAGGAAAAAAAGATGTTGAAAGAAGTCTCAAAGAACCCCAGAATGTCATCACGTGACCTACAGGTAGCTCTTGCCACTGTTGATGTCAAAGTGCACGAGTCTACCATTAGAAAGATGCTGCACAAATTTGATCTACATGGGAGGTGTGCCAGGAGGAAACCTTTGCTGTCCAGAAAGAACACCAGGGCAAGACTAAAGTTTGCCAATAAACATCTAGGCAAAGACCAGCACTTCTGGAACAATGTGCTCTGGACAGATGAGTCAAAGGTAGCGCTATTTGGCTACAGTACCAGAAGATATGTTTGACGAAAACTAAAGACAACATTTGACCACAAGAACCTGATACCAACTGTAAAGCATGGTGGTGGAAATATTATGGTTTTGGGGCAGCGTTGCTGCATCAGGGCCTGGGCAGCTCACCATTATAGAATCCACTATGAATTCTTCATTGTACCAGAGGGTGCTTGAGGATAATGTGAGGCCACCTGTCGGAAAGTTGAAGCTCAACCGAAGGTGGACCTTGCAACATGACAATGACCCTAAACATACCAGTAAATCCACCAAGGAATGGCTGAAAAGAAAGAAATGGAGGGTTCTGGAATGGCCATGTCAAAGCCCCGATCTAAATCCCATCGAGATGTTGTGGGGGGATTTGAAACGAGCTGTGCATGCAAGAAACCCCTCAAACATCGCACAGCTGAAAGAATTCTGCATGGAGGAGTGGGCAAAAAAATTTCTCCACTCGATGTCAGAGACTGGTAGAGAGTTATAAGAAACGGCTACTTGAGGTTGTTTCTGCCAAAGGGGGCAATACCACCTATTAGAGCCAAGGGTGTGCTTACTTTTTCCACATGCGAAATTTGCATTTATGTTTATTTAAATTATACAATGGACTACAAAATGTAAATGTTTCATGATATTTGTTATATTATATCACCTTTATCTATCAATATTGTTGAAATGAAGATCAAATAGCTGTATGTTGAAATACGTTGAAAAAGTCAAAACTTTACATGGGGTGTACTTACTTTTTCATGTGACTGTATACTACTTGTATACTCGATTTTAAAAAGTTCTGGGAAATTAACTTTCATCAAAAAAATAGGTTCTTATTGATCCCCCTCACCCAACCCAGTATTTTACTGGTTTGTTTATAGGACCAGGCCGTACAATTTTGACGGGGGAAAGGCAATGGCTAAAGGCCACTTTTTAATTCTAACTTTGTGCCGTGAAAGTTACTCGAAGTGAACCAGGATCCAGTCTGTGATCAAAAATATTTATTTGCCAAGTCAAGAAGACACAATTCATTTATACACAGGTATCAAAGCTTGAAATCCCTCAACAAAAGCCAAGTGTAGGAGTTAAGAGTGCAAAAGGAAATGCAAGGTTTCTGAATATATCCAGTAGAATGGACGTGATGTGGCGAAAAGTTTAAATTTTCAGTTGCAAAACCGAATTGAACTTACCTTTTGACCAATATTCAACCTGTCCAATATTGCAATTCAGCGATGGGATTGGAAAAAAATAAAAAATAATAACAAAAATAAAAGAGAACTTCAAGCGCTTTGAAAGAAAATAATTCATTTTCCAACAAAGGAAGAAAACTGAATTATTTACATTTCAGATCTTTTCAGCCACATATATTGTTTGTTCTACAGAATGTATATATTATTCACAGCTGTCAGGATGACAGCAGGAAGTCAAGAAAATCTCCTTCACAAGCCTGGCAAGTAGCTTGGAGGACTCGGACACCATCCGGATGAAACCTGGGGCTGCCAAAAGGGGATGGGTAAAGGCAGAAAGAGAGAGAGAGAGGAGGAGAGAGAGAGAGGGGGAGAGAGAGAGAAACAGGCTGTGGATGGGATACTCAGTCACAATGGAGATGAATAATCCGTACCTGGGTTGTCAAAAGGCAGCAAATGTTCAGGAATGGGGTGCAGAGCAGGCAGAGGGATGAGGTACATGTCCTTGAGGGAACGAGAGGCGTTAGATATGACGCCATAACGCTGACGGCTGTTGAAGTAGGAGTACAGAGAGATGTACGCCACAGCTTCTTCGTCGGTGGCAGGATGGAAACGGATTATGCAAACCTCCTGTTGTGGATAAAGATGGGCAGAAAAAATGGATTTAAAAAAAAAACAAAAAAAAAAACGGGAGTAAAGAATCGAGGATAAGAGCAATTCACAAAGGGAATGAAGTTGCATGAAGTACAAGCTGTGATGACTGGAGATCATGATTATGTTATGATATATTAATGCAATGTCATATGATTATGCTATGCCATGTCAAATTATGTCACATGATTGTTGTGTTATGACACATGATCGTTGTGTTATGACATATGATTGTTGTTATGACAAATTATTGTTGTTATGACATATAATTGTGGTGTTATGACATGATTGTGGTGTTATGCAATATGATTGTGGTGTTATGCAATATGATTGTGGCGTTATGACACATGATTGTTGTGTTATGACACATGATCGTTGTGTTATGACACATGATCATTGTGTTATGACACATGATCGTTGTGTTATGACACATGATCGTTGTCATGACATATGATTGTTATGACATATGATTGTTGTTATGATATATGATCGTTGTGTTATGACACATGAGCGTTGTGTTATGACACATGATCGTTGTCATGACATATGATTGTTATGACATATGATTGTTGTTATGATATATGATCGTTGTGTTATGACACATGATCGTTGTGTTATGACACATGATCGTTGTCATGACATATGATTGTTGTTATGACATATGATTGTTGTTATGACATATGATTGTTGCATTATGACATATGATTGTGGCGTTAGGACATGTGATTGTTATGACATATGATTGTTGTGTTATGACATGTGATTGTTGTTATGACATGTGATTGTTGTTATGACATGTGATTGTTGTTATGACATGTGATTGTTGTTATGACATGTGATTGTTGTTATGACAAATGATTGTTGTTATGACAAATGATTGTTGTTATGACATATGATTGTTATGACATATGATTGTGGTGTTATGACATATGATTGTTGTTATGACACATGGTTGTTGTTATGACATGATTGTTGTGTTGTGCAATATGATTGTGGTGCTATGACATATGATTGTGGTGTTATGACATATGATTGTTGTTATGACACATGATTGTTGTTATGACACATTACTGTTGTGTTATGCAATATGATTGTGGTGTTATGACATGTGATTGTTGTGTTATGCCAAATAATTGTTGTTATGATATATGATTGTTGTGTTATGACATGTGATTATTGTGTTATGGCATATGATTGTTGTGTTATGGCATATGATTGTTGTGTTATGACATATGATTGTTGTGTTATGACATATGATTGTTGTGTTATGACATGTGATTGTTGTGTTATGGCATGTGATTGTTGTGTTATGACATGATTGTGGTGTTATGACATGTGATTGTTGTGTTATGACATATGATTGTGTTATGGCATGTGATTGTTATGACATATGATTGTGGTGTTATGACATATGATTGTGGTGTTATGATATATGATTGTGGTGTTATGACATATGATTTTGTTATGACATGTGATTGTTATGACATATGATTGTGGTGTTATGACATGTGATTGTTGTGTTATGTCATATGATTGTTGTGTTATGACATACGATTGTGTTATGACATGTGATTGTTATGACATATGATTGTGGTGTTATGACATGTGATTGTTATGACATATGATTGTTGTGTTATGACATATGATTGTTGTGTTATGACATGTGATTGTGTTATGACATGTGATTGTTGTGTTATGACATATGATTGTTGTGTTATGACATGATTGTGTTATGACATGTGATTATTGTTATGACATATGATTGTGGTGTTATGACATATGATGGTTGTGTCATGTTAAGTTACATTGTTATGTAATGTTATTTGTTGTCTCCCACCCCTGGCCTAAAACCCCACCCAGAAAGTTTTACCTTTTTATCCATTGAAAACAATTTCAATTACCTTGGAGCCTGACGTTTTGAGCTTTCCGACATAATCCCACACCATCTTTGGCAAAATCCTTCCACCAATATGTATCGTGTCAGGAAGTTCCTGCATTTAAAAATAAAAACAAAATCGAAGGTTAAGGTGTAGAATGAAAAAAGAAAAGTATTCCACACAGATCATTCCCATAATTGACCAAAAACACTTTGTATTAAAGAAAGAAAACTTAAGAGACACTCAGAGGAGGCATTTGTTTGTAAAGAGCAGATTTTATTTTGTGTGACATGCAGCAGCAATCACTCGAGTTTTAAATACAATCTAACAACTAGAAAGAGCAATCAGATTGCAGACCCTCACCAGGCCGTGTTTTCAGTGGTTTATAAGGCTTTTGTGTAAAAAAAAAAAAATGGCGGCCGAATCATGTGACCAATGACGGCATCTTTTTTTTCTCAACCAATTTATCCCTAGAATGTGATCAAGAAATTTCATCTTGATCGGATAAAAAGTTTTGTCCTTGTCGAATTATTATGTCATAATGGAGACACCCATGACATCATAAGCATATTTTATTCCCCATGGAGAGTTCTTTACAATGAGCCATGTCTCAATATTTTTTTATGCAGTGCTTTTGGCGATATAGAGGTGCAAAGGTTTTTGGTTCTTCCAAGATGGCGCCCACACCACGTGACCTATGACATCATAATTATCATTAAAAAAATTATACAGGTTGAGTTGCACCAACAGAAAATTTCCTGTCAATCGGACCAACGGTTGCAGAGAAAATCATATTTATTCTGTGCGGACAAACAAACAGACAGACAGATGAAAAATCGGTCAGAGACCGAGGACTTGCCGAAATGTACTTTTTTATCGGCCATTTTGGACAAATATGGCGGCCGAACCACGTGACCGATGACGTCATCATTAACATATTTTATTCCCCATGGAGAGTTCTTTACAATGAGCCATGTCTCAATTTTTTCTATTCAGCACTTTTGGAGATATAGAGGTGCAAATTTTTTCGGTTTTTCCAAGATGGCGGCCGAACCACGTGACCTATGACGACATCATTAACATATTTTATTCCCCATGGAGAGTTCGTTGCAATGAGCCATGTCTCAATTTTTTCTATTCAGCACTTTCGGAGATATGGAGGTGCAAATTTTTTCGGTTTTTCCAAGATGGCGGCCGAACCACGTGACTAATGACGTCATCATTAACATATTTTGTTCCCCATGGAGAGTTCTTTCCAATGAGCCATGTCTCAATTTTTTCTATTCAGCACTTTTGGAGATATGGAGGTGCTACGTTTTTCGTTTTTTCCAAGATGGCGGCCGAACCACGTGACTGATGACGTCATCATTAACATATTTTATTCCCCATGGAGAGTTCTTTACAATGAGACATCTCAATTTTTTCTATTCAGCACTTTTGGAGATATGGAGGTGCTACATTTTTCGTTTTTTCCAAGATGGCGGCCAAACCACGTGACTGATGACGTCATCATTAACATATTTTATTCCCCATGGAGAGTTCTTTACAATGAGACATCTCAATTTTTTCTATTCAGTACTTTCGGAGATATAGAGGTGCAAAGTTTTTCGGTTTTTCCAAGATGGCGGCCGAACCACGTGACCGATGATGTCATCATTAACATATTTTATTCCCCATGGAGAGTTCTTTACAATGAGCCATTTCGCAATTTTTTCTACTCAGCACTTTCGGAGATATGGAGGTGCAAAATTTTTCGGTTTTTCCAAGATGGCGGCCGAACCACGTGACTGATGACATCATCATTAACATATTTTATTCCCCATGGAGAGTTCTTTACAATGAGCCATGTCTCTATTTTTTCTATTCAGCACTTTTGGAGATATGGAGGTGCTAAATTTTTGGGTTTTTTCAAGATGGCGGCCGAACCACGTGACCGATGACGTCATCATCAACATATTTTATTCCCCATGGAGAGTTCTTTTCAATGAGCCATGTCTCAATTTTTTTCTATTCAGCACTTTCGGAGATATGGAGGTGCAATTTTTTCGGTTTTTCCAAGATGACGGCCGAACCACGTGACCTATGACATCATCATCAACATATTTTATTCCCCATGGAGAGTTCGTTGCAATGAGCCATGTTTCAATTTTTTCTATTCAGCACTTTTGGAGATATGGAGGTGCAAAGTTTTTTGTTTTTTCCAAGATGGCGGCCGAACCACGTGACTGATGACGTCATCATTAACATATTTTATTCCCCATGGAGAGTTCTTTACAATGAGCCATGTCTCAATTTTTTCTACTCAGCACTTTCGGAGATATGGAGGTGCAAAATTTTTCGGTTTTTACAAGATGGCGGCCGAACCACGTGACTGATGACATCATCATTAACATATTTTATTCCCCATGGAGAGTTCTTTACAATGAGCCATGTCTCTATTTTTTCTATTCAGCAATTTCAGAGATATGGAGGTGCAAAGTTTTTCGGTTTTTCAAGATGGCGGCCGAACCACGTGACCTATGACGTTATCATTAACATATTTTATTCCCCATGGAGAGTTCTTTGCAATGAGCCATGTCTCAATTTTTTTCCTGTTCAGCACTTTCGGAGATATGGAGGTGCAAAGTTTTTCGGTTTTTCCAAGATGGCGGCCGAACCACGTGACCTATGACATCATCATCAACATATTTTATTCCCCATGGAGAGTTCGTTGCAATGAGCCATGTCTCAATTTTTTCTATTCAGCACTTTCGGAGATATGGAGGTGCAAATTTTTTCGGTTTTTCCAAGATGGCGGCCGAACCACGTGAACAATGACGTCATCATTAACATATTTTGTTCCCCATGGAGAGTTCTTTCCAATGAGCCATGTCTCAATTTTTTCTATTCAGCACTTTTGGAGATATGGAGGTGCTACGTTTTTCGTTTTTTCCAAGATGGCGGCCGAACCACGTGACTGATGACGTCATCATTAACATATTTTATTCCCCATGGAGAGTTCTTTACAATGAGACATGTCTCAATTTTTTCTATTCAGTACTTTCGGAGATATAGAGGTGCAAAGTTTTTCGGTTTTTCCAAGATGGCGGCCGAACCACGTGACCGATGATGTCATCATTAACATATTTTATTCCCCATGGAGAGTTCTTTACAATGAGCCATGTCTCTATTTTTTCTATTCAGCACTTTTGGAGATATGGAGGTGCTAAATTTTTCGGTTTTTCCAAGATGGCGGCCGAACCACGTGACTGATGACATCATCATTAACACATTTTATTCCCCATGGAGAGTTCTTTACAATGAGCCATGTCTCTATTTTTTCTATTCAGCAATTTCAGAGATATGGAGGTGCAAAGTTTTTCGGTTTTTCAAGATGGCGGCCGAACCACGTGACCTATGACGTTATCATTAACATATTTTATTCCCCATGGAGAGTTCTTTGCAATGAGCCATGTCTCAATTTTTTCTACTCAGCACTTTCGGAGATATGGAGGTGCAAAATTTTTCGGTTTTTCCAAGATGGCGACCGAACCACGTGACTGATGACATCATCATTAACATATTTTATTCCCCATGGAGAGTTCTTTGCAATGAGCCATGTCTCAATTTTTTTCCTGTTCAGCACTTTCGGAGATATGGAGGTGCAAAGTTTTTCGGTTTTTCCAAGATGGCGACCGAACCACGTGACTGATGACGTCATCATTAACATATTTTATTCCCCGTGGAGAGTTCTTTACAATGAGCCACGTCTCAATTTTTTCCTGTTCAGCACTTTCGGAGATATGGAGGTGCAAAGTTTTTCGGTTTTTCCAAGATGGCGGCCGAACCACGTGACTGATGACGTCATCATCAACATATTTTATTCCCCATGGGGAGTTCTTTACAATGAGCCATGTCTCAATTTTTTCTGTTCAGCACTTTCGGAGATATAGAGGTGCAAATTTTTTCCAAGATGGCGGGCGAACCACGTGACCGATGACGTCATCAATTGGGCGCAGTCTATTCCTGGGCAAGACCAATATGTGTGCAAAGTTTGGCGATTCTACGTGCAACGGTGTAGACGCAGTGCTGCAAACAGACAGACAAACAAACGAACAGATCAACATACTTGCCGGAATCTTTTCCGGCAAGTAACAAACAGACTCAAATGCAATAACCTCTGCTCAGGCGAAGGTAACAATCACTTATTGCTTCTTTAAGCAGGTAATTGCAAGAACACCAACATCATTTGAATCAAAGGAGACACTTGTGCAACCTGAGCCTCATAAAAACCTGCATTGCAGGTGCTTCAATCACCAGGCTAGATAAGTAGTCCATAAATGAATAAACCTCATTAAAAAAATGTTACATAAATGAAAAGGTTCATCCAGAAGATCAAGAAGTGAGTGATCAATTTGCTGTAGGTGGAAGTAATGAAGGTTTCTGTTGTTTTAATCGCACATAATGCTGCAATCGGTTTCTATCCTGTCTATTCTCAACATCATCTAGATGTAGCTCTTTCTTCATGGATGTAGGATTGCTTGAAATCCACTAATAGGTGCAGGAGCAGATGTATCAGAGGGTCGTTCAATAGTGACTTTACCATATGGAAGATCCGTGTACAGTGCATTCAGAAAGTATTCAGACCCCTTCACTTTTTTCACATTTTGTTATGTTGCAGCCTTATGGTGAAATCGTTTAAATGCATTTTTTTCCCTCATCAATCTACACTCAATACCCCATAATGACAAAGAGAAAACAGGATTTGAGGAAGTTTTGCAAATTTATTAAAAAGAAAAAACTGAAATATCACATTGATAAGTATTCATACCCTTTGCTATAACACTTGAAATTTAGCTCAGATGCCTCCCATTTCTCTTGATCATCTTTGAGATGTTTATACACCTTGATTGGAGTCCACCTGTGGTAAATTCAATTGATTGGACATGATTTGGAAAGGCACACACCTGTCTATATAAGGTCTGACAGCTGACAATGCGTATCAGAGCAAAAACCAAGCCATGAGGTCGAAGGAACTGCCTGCAGAGCTCAGAGACAGGATTGTGTCGATGCACAGATCTGGGGAAGCCTACAAAAACATTTTCTGCTGCATTGAAGGTTCCCAAGAGCACAGTGGCCTCCATAATTCTTAAACGGAAGAAGTTTGGAACAACCAGGACTCTTTCTAGAGCTGGCCGTCCGGCCAAACTGAGCAATCGGGGGAGAAGGGCCTTGGTAAGAGAGGTGACCAAGAACCCGATGGTCACTCTGGCTGAGCTCCAGAGATCCTGTGTGGAGATGGGAGAAACTTCCAGAAGGACAACCATCACTGCAACACCCCACCGATCTGGGCTTTATGGCATTTTGAAGGCTTCCCCAGATCTGTGCCTCGACACAATCCTGTCTCTGAGCTCTGCGGGCAGTTCCTTCGACCTCATGGCTTGGTTTTTGCTCTGATATGCATTGTCAGCTGTGAGACCTTATACAGACAGGTGTGTGCCTTTCGAAATCATGTCCAATCAATTGAATTTACCACAGGTGGACTCCAATCAAGGTGTACAAACATCTCAAAGATGATCAAGAGAAATGGGAGGCACCTGAGCTAAATTTAAAGTGTCATAGCAAAGGGTATGAATACTTATGTCAATGTGATATTTCAGTTTTTTATTTTTAATAAATTTGCAAAACTTTCTAAAATCCTGTTTTCTCTTTGTCATTATGGGGTATTGAGTGTAGATTGATGAGGGAAAAAATGAATTTAAACGATTTCAGCATAAGGCTGCAACATAACAAAATGTGAAAAAAGTGAAGGGGTCTGAATACTTTCTGAATGCACTGTATGTAATGTTTGCATGTTGGGGACTGAAACAAAATGTTCATCACTCCATGATCACTGATATGGACCAAACTTTGCTGAACCATAATAATGGCAACTCTGAAGAGTAATGGAGCTCTCTCTGTATGTTCATTTGTAAGGAAAGGATCAATGTCAGAAGTTTCTTACAGAAATGTTATTTTACGTACTAAAAGGTTATTGCAATTTTTTTTCCCCAAAATGTTAGGGCCTGATAAAGCTAAACTTAAAACTGTGATGGGAACAGAGAGACAGCCAGCAAATTTGAAAGTTATCATAAATTTACAACAGAAAGAAAGTTCTCCTTTGCATTTTCATGTTGCACATGCAAAGCGACATTTTTGGCCTCTTGGGGCTCTCCTTATATATTTCCCTTCTCCCTTCATAAAGGCTCTTCCTGACACCTCTTCTTCTTTCCACCTTCCAATAGCTCATCTTTCACATTTTCCTTTTCTCACTTTAAACCACTTCATCATAGATTGCCATTAACCATCACCCATATTCAGGTGTGCACATCTCCGCCCCCATTTATTTCCATTGCCAAGACAACAGCTGGTGATGACCGAGAGTTAAAAACGTGAAATGTCCTAGGAGTGAAAGTAAGGGGAGAAAACAACAAAAAAGGTAAAAGGGTTTGGTTGGTGGAGTAGATGGATGGGAGGGGGAAAAGGGAAGGAATACAAGTGATGGAGTGTACAGCTGGTGCACTTCAATAAGGGTGCCAGGCACAAGAATTTGAGGTGTTCGAGCGTGTACACGTGTACAAAGGGGTGAACGAGGTATAAAGAATTCCTTCAACATAGGAAGAGTCTTATTCAATAACCATCCAGATGATCAGTTAATCATCGACGTTTTGACCATTCACAGAACCTCTCCGAGTAGCAGGACCAAAACATTGGTTGTGTCCGAAGGTCATCCAATTAGAGATAGATAGAGAAATAATTAAAAGCAGAAAGAGTGCAATGGAGTTATAGGAGCAATAGAAAAGACAGCTTCATAGTAGATCTACGATGACCATATTAAAAGTCCCCAAAAATCCGATCTTCTTGTAGGGTCAGCCGGAGAAGGTTTTTCACCCAAGCCTTTCACGAACTGGCTGTCCAGGCTTGACACAACTGAAATGTGGCTGGAATTTAGAATTTGGTTCTGGCAATCTCGCCTTCCCTATGCAATGGCCATCTGGATAATCAGCTGTTACCATCCATCACTGAGGTCTTGACACTTCGATCACAGAACCTCTCATAACCAAAGGTTCACAACCGAAACTGTGTCCAAAGGTCATCCGATCAGATATGGGGAAGAAAGGATGAAGAAAAAGATGAGAAATATAAAAAAACAGAGGAGAGGAAGGAGAGGAAGCAGAGGAGGAAAGTGCAGAAGAGGAGACAGGGAAGAGAAAGTGGGGGAAGAGGAGAAAAGGAAGCGGGAAATGAGAGGCAAAGGAAGAGAATGAGGACAAGAGGAAGCAGAGGAGGACATGGATAATTGGAAGTAGAGGATGACAAGGACAAGGAAAAGAGGAAGTGAAGGATGAGGACAAGGAGGGGATGAGGAAGTAGAGGTTGACGAGGATGCCAAAGAGGGGAAGATAAAACTGAGCATGAGGAGGAGGACGAGGATGAGAGGAAGTGGAGGAGGATGAAGAAGAGGAAAAGCGGACAATGAGAACGAGAGTAAGTGGATGATGTGGAGAAGAGGAAGCTGGGGAGGAGGGAAAGAGGAAGTGGAGAAGGACAAGGAGAATTGGAAGTCGAGGATGACAAGGAGAAGAGGAGGACAAGGGGGAGATAAGGAAGTAGAGGTTGAGGAAGAGGACAAAGAAGGGAAAATGAAGCCGAGCATGATGTGGATGAAGACAAGAAGTGGAGGAGGATGAGGAGAACAAGTGGAGGACAAGGACAAGGAGAGGAAGTGTATGATGGGCAGAATGGGAAGCTGGAGAGAAAGGGGAGGTGAAGAGGAAGCAGTGGAAAAGGGGAAGAGGAAGATGTGGAGGGTAAGAGGTAGTGGTGGAGGAGAGGAAGAGGTAGCAGTGGAGGAGGGGAAGAGGAAGCACTAGGGGGCAAGGGGCAGAGGAAGCTGGGGACGAGGACAGGAGCAAGTGGGGGATGAGGGGCAGGAGAAGCGGAGGATGAGAAGGACAAGGGGGAGATGAGTAGGTAGAGGTTGAGGAGGAGGACAAAAAAGGGAAAATAAAGCCGAGCATTAGTTGGATGAAGACAAGAAGTGGAGGAGGATGAGGACAAAAAGTGGAGGACAAGGACAAGGGGAAGAAGTGGATGACGAGCAGAATGGGAAGCTGGAGAGGAAGGGAAAGTGAAGAGGAAGCAGTGGAAAAGGGGAAGAGGAAGATGTGGAGGGTAAGAGGTAGTGGTGGAGGAGAGGAAGAGGTAGCAGTGGAGGAGGGGTAGAGGAAGCACTAGGGGGCAAGGGGCAGAGGAAGCTGGGGACGAGGACAGGAGCAAGTGGGGGATGAAGGGGAAGAGGAAGTGGAGGACGAGGAGGACAAGGGGGAGATGAGGAGGTAGAGGTTGAGGAGGACAAAAAAGGGAAATAAAGCCGAGCATTAGTTGGATGAAGACAAGAAGTGGAGGAGGATGAGGACAAAAAGTGGAGGACAAGGACAAGGGGAAGAAGTGGATGACGAGCAGAATGGGAAGCTGGAGAGGAAGGGGAAGTGAAGAGGAAGCAGTGGAGAAGGGGAAGAGGAAGCAGTGGAGAAGGGGAAGAGGAAGCTGTGGAGGCGGGTAAGAAGTTGTGGTGGAGGAGGATAAGAGGTTATGGTGGAGGAGGATAAGAGGTTGTGGTGGAGGAGGGGAAGAGGTAGCAGTGGAGGAGGGGAAGAGGTAGCAGTGGAGGAGGGGAAGAGGTAGCAGTGGAGGGGGAGGGGGGAAGAGGTAGCAGTGAAGGAGGGAAAGAGGTAGCAGTGGAGGAGGGGTAGAGGTAGCGGTGCAGGAAGGTAAGAGGTAGCGGTGGAGGAGAGGAAGAGGGAGTAGTGGAGGAGGAGAAGAGAAAGCGGTGGAGGATGGGGAGAGGGAGAGGGAGCGCTAGGGGGCGAGGAAACTGGCGATGAGGGCAAGAGGAAGTGATGGATGAAGGGAAGAAGAAGCGGAGGATGAGGGAGGGGGAGGAAGCGGGGGATGAAGGGGAAGAGGAAGCCAGGGATGAAGGGGAAGAGGAAGTGCAGGAAGAGGGAGAAGAGGAAGTGGGGGTGGAGCACGAAGGAGAAGAGGAAGCGGGAAGGGGGGCGGGGGAGGGCAGTGGGAAGTGGAAGCTGGAGACGATTGGAAGAGGAAGAGAGGAACGAGAGGGGGGGAAGAAGTGGGGCCAAGGGGGAAGAGGAAGCGGGGGACAAGGGAAAAGAGGAAGTGGGGGACAAGGGAAAAGAGGAAGCGTGAGACGAGGGGAAAGAGGAAGCGTGAGACGAGGGGAAAGAGGAAGCAGGGGACAAGGGGCAAGAGGAAGCAGGGGGCGGGAGAGGAAGCGGGGGATGAGGGGGAAAAGGAAACAGGGGATGATGAGGTAGAGGAAGTGGTGGGGGACAAGAGGGAGGAGAAAGCGGGGGTGGGGGGGGAAGTAAGGAGGCGTGGGACAAGGGGAAAAGGAAACTGGGATGAAGGAGAGAGGGAGTGGGGGATGAGTGGGAAAAGGAAGTGGGGGGCGAAGGGGAAGAGGAAGCAGACGATGAGGTTGAAGAGGAAGCGGGGGATGAGGAGGAAAGGGATTGGGGGATGAGAAGAGGAAGCAAGAGATGATGAGAAGAGGAAGCAAGAGATGATGGGAAGGGGAAGCGGGGGACGAGAGGAGGAGCGAGAGATGATGGGAAGAGGAAGCAGGGGGACGAGGAGAGGAAGCGAGAGATGCTGGGAAGAGGAAGAGGAAGCGGGCGACAAGGGATGGGGCAAAATGGGAAGAAGCGGGAGATGAGGGGAAAGAGGGGACGATAAAGTGGGGGGGGGGGGGGAGGAGGTGGCCAAGGAGTAGAGGAAGTAGAGGACAAGAGGAAGTAGAGGAGACGAAGAGGAGAAAAGGAGCGAAGAGGAGAAGAGGGAGCGAAGAGGAGAAGAGGGAGTGAAGAGAAGAGGCCAGGGAGAAGAGGAGGACAAGGAAGGAGGAGGCCACAGAGAAGAGGAAGCAGATGAGCAATAGAGGAAGCAAGTGAGTGGAAGAGGAAGTGGATGAGCTGAAGAGGAAGTGGATAAGTAGAAGTGTGGATGCAAATGAGGAGAAAGGAAGCAGTTTAGGAGAAGAGGAGGTGGATGAGGAGAAGAGGAGGCAGATGAGGAGAAGAAGCGGCAGAAAATTGGAAGTGGAGGAGGCCAAGCAGGAGAAGAGAAAGCAGAGGAGGACAAGAGGAGAACAAGGAGAAGAGGAGGAGGAGAGGAGGACGAGGAGAAAAGGAGGAGTAGTGGACCGGGGGTGGGGGGAGGGGGATAGGCAGATGAATGGGGAGGGGGGAGGAGGATGATGGGAGGGGGGAGGAGGACGATGGGAGGCGGGGAGGAGGACGATGGGAGGCGGGGAGGAGGATGATGGGAGGAGGGGGAGGAGGATGATGGGAGGAGGGGGAGGAGGACGATTGCGGGGGGGGGGGGGTGGGGGGTGGAGAAGGACGATCGGAAGAGGGGGTAGAGAAGGACGATCGGAGGAGGGGGTGGAGAAGGACGATCGGAGGAAGGATTGGGGGAGGAGGACGATGGGAGGAGGGATTGGGGGAGGAGGACGATGGGAGGGGTGGGGGTGGAGAAGGACAATCGGAGGATGGGGGGGGGGCGGGGAGAGGGGGAGGGGAAGAGGATGACAACAGGGGGTTGAGGAGAAAGATGGGGTGGGGGTAAGCTGTGGGGGGGGGGGGGGGGGGGTTAAATACGATGGCGGAGAGGGGGACGATGGCGTGGGGGCGGTGGGAAGGACGACAGTGGGGTGTGGGGAGGATGACGGCAGGGGAGGGGAGGAGGACGGACGCGGATGAGAAGGACGACGGGAGGATGATGGGGGAGGAGAGGAGGACGATGGGGGAGCAAAAGAGGATGATGGGGGAGGAGAGGAGGATGATGGGGGAGGAGAGGAGGATGACGGGAATGGAGGAGGACGACAGGAGGGGATGGAGTACGATGGGGGAGGGGAGGAGGATGACGGTGGGGTGATGATAGGGGTTGAGGCGAAGAACAGGGGTGAAGCAGCAGGGGTGGGGTGGATGGCGATGATGATGACGACGACGATGGGGGAGAGGATAACAGGGGGGTGCCGTGGTGGGGGGGGGGGGGGGGTGCTAGGATAAAGATGGTGGGGAGGAGAAAGATGCGGGAAAGGGGAGGAGAAAGACGGTGGGGAGGAGGAGAAAGACGGTGGGGAGGAGGAGAAAGATGAGGAGGAGGGGAGTAGAAAGATAGGTGGAGGAGGATGATGACGATGATGATGATGACCACCTGGGGGGGAGGGGGGGGTGGGGAAGGACGACGACCACGACGACAGAGGATGGGGGAGGAAGAGGAAGACAGGGGCAGGTCGGGAGGAGGGTGATGGGGGAGGAGGGAGGAGAGGATGATGACGAGGGCCAGAGAAAGATGGAGGGGGGGAGGGGAAAGCCATGGATGGAGGGGGGAAAGCCATGGAGAAGGTGAGGATAAAGATGGGGGGGGGGGGGGTAGGGGAAAGACAGGAGGAGGAGGATGATGGGGTGGGCGGGGGGGGGGGGGGGGGGAGTGGGAGAGGGGAGAGGAAGATGATTTGGAGATGACGGGGGGGGGGGGGGGGGGGGAGGAGTGGGAGGATGGGGGGAGGATGGCGACGGGGAAGACTGTGATGGGGAAAATGGCGATGGGGAGCATGACGAAGAGGAGCAGGATGGGAAGGAGGACTATGACAGGGAGGAAGCAAAGAAGAAGCAGAGATGAGGAAGTGGAGGAGAGGAGGGGAAGAAGAGGTGGTGAAGAGGAGATGGAGAAGAGGATGTGGAGGAGAGGATGTGGGTGGAGAAGAGGAGGTGGAGAAGAGGAGATAAAGAAGAGGAGGTGGAGAGCAAGTGGAGAATGAGAAGAGGAAGTGTAGGATAAGAGGATGCAGAGGATGAGACGAGGCAGCATAGGATGAGAAGATGAAGCAGAGGATGAGAAGAGGAAGCAGAGGATGAGAAGTGGAAGCGGAGGATGAGAAGAGGAAGCAGAGGACAAGAGAAAGCAGAGGAGGACAAGGAGGAGAAGAAACAGCAGAGGAGGGCAAGGAGAAGAGGAAGGGAAGGATAAGATGAGGAAGTGGAAGAGAAGAAGAAGAGTAGGGGAAGCAGTGGAGAAGAGGCAGTGGGAGCAGAGGAGGAGGAGGAGGAGGAAAAGAAGAAGCACAAGCAGGAGTAGTAGGAGTAATTCGGAGCAGCAGAAGGAATAGTCGAAGGAAAAGTAGAAGGAAGTTTATATGACAGTCAGAGAAGAGGAGGAGGCAGAAAAAGCATGATTTACCACCATGGTTTTACCACCAATAGAAAAGACTCCTTAACAGGAGACACATCAACAAAATAAACAATCAATTTTGAAGAGATGTGATTGATTCCTTCAGCATATTCAGTGACTGATTGATTGACAATCTGGATGATTAGATATGAGATACATAGATAGATAATTTTTTGGAAGTACCTATGGTTCTCATGTTTATGGATGGGAGTGCATAAGTATGGTGTAAGCAGGACAATGACATGTATATCATTGTATTTATATGTTGTTAACTACATATTATAAGACCATGAACAATCCAACCAGTATATTTTATGTAATATTTGATGTAAACCTGAGTTTACAGCAGAAGGAAGCAACACCAAACAGCCCAACCCATGCAGACAGTGGTGTGTTAATGATATTATTGCTGCAGAGGGAAGAAATTCTGATCTTGGCCAGAATATGAACAAGTTCAGTTGAGTGAAAAGTAATAGGTCTTCTCGTCCTTGTAAAGATGTCACCACCTGCATGCTGAAAGCACCAGAAACCTCCATCATGAGCACCAGCAAAAGAGGGTAACCTTCTCACCTCCGCCACACTGGTCATGGAGCCCGACACAGGATATGCCTTCATCACCACCTTGGCGACGCCGTGCATGTTGACAAATCCCTTCCACAAACTCTCCAAGTGTGACAAAGCCTGCAGCTCAATTTCTTGGCTAGAAATGACATAAAAAAGCGAGCACACAAATTCCCACATTAAAACGGCGACAGCGGTTTTCATACACCACGGATAAGAATCGGGAGGGTCCGAGAAGATCGAAAGTGGCAATTCGCAAAAGTGAAACAATTTCTGTCGTAGACAAATTATGTCACAGATTTTGTGCTGAAAAAAAAAAATCCTTCTATTGAGAAAAAGGTATACGAAGCTTTCTCAATGGAGAAAGAATTTGGTTCTGACGAAGGCCTTCCTGCGGCAGAGACGAAGGGCTGAACTAATTCTCTTGTAGAAAATAACCCGAAAAAAGACAACTATTGGCACTTAATTTCTCGCAAAGCGACAAACAATCCCAAGCTAACTAGAACAAATTTCATATTGCAAAGAGGTAAAGAGTCCTGCATTCAAGTCACATTGGTTTAAAGGCAGAAGGATGGTGTAGGGGAGGAAACTGTAGCAGAAAACATCAATTGTAACTGGTGAATGAGATGTCCACAAAGTTCAAAATGCCCTGTCGAGTAGCAAAACGTTTCCTTGAAAATGTTCATTAAAAAAAATAAAAGATAAAGCAAACTTAAGGTAAAAATTCACAAGCCTCAAACCCAAGATGGAAAGGACAGTTGAATGAAGCACGTGCAAGTAAAACCTCCTGAAGAGATTCCTGGACTGTATTATGTATGCACTCTATCATTTAAGATTTCCTGCAAGCACATCTACACATAATCTTTTTATCGATACATAATGTGCAATAAATCAAAAACTGTACGAGGCCCTGGCAATAAATAAAAACAAATTTCAGGCAGCAAAATTGTGCAAAATCCCCCACCCTTCCCCTCACAGCAAGCAGCACCTCACAACGGGTACAGAGATGACCGAAGGCTTTGTGTCTGCTCTGAATTCCGCCTCCTCCTCTTTTTTCTTCTTCTTTTTCTTCTTCTGTTCTTCTTCCTCGTCCTGCTCCAAGCCAAACCTATAACTTGCCACTGGGCTGGCAGTCAGTACGGGTTGCTGTGGCGAAAGTGAGGTGAAGACCGGTTGCACAGGTGAATGCAGCACATGAGCAGCAGGCATTTCGGTCATGAAATCGACCGACGGCGACTGATGCACCATCATCGAGTGCAGAATAAAACTCGACTGCTCTGCCGTTGCGCTAATGGTGACGGGTGGCTTCGGTGGAGCCGGCTCAGCCGACGAAGGTAAAGCTGCGGCAGCTTGGGAAGCATAGCGCTCAAGTCTGGGATCAGCTCTTGTCCGTTCTACACTTGATACTGGACGTAATGGTTGTATAGGGGGTGTAACAGCAAATGGGGCAGGGATTGAAACTGGGGTTGGGGCAGAGATTGAAACTGGGGTTGGGGCAGGGATTGAAACTGGGGTTGGGGCAGAGATTGAAACTTGGGTTGGGACTGGGGTTGGTGGAAGAGGCACGGGAGGGGGCGGCATGAGAGTAGTGTCAGATTTCTTAGTGAAGGAGCCACTTGATGTAGAGCTTGAAGAGGATGCTGGCTTGGCTTTCTTTGCAGGCGGCGGATCATCACTGGCAACCACCATCCGACCTGTAGGATGACACAGTCTCTATAAATGGTGATAATATAGATTATACGACCACAAATTTGTAATTATAAAATGGCACATTAAATTATCTACAGTAAAAATGCAAAAACAATTCAAATTTGGTGCTAACGGGAGACGATAAGTGTGAGCTGAGTTCACAAAACACAATGTTTTACCACTCTCAAACTAGAAAGGAAAACTACAATGGATGGTGCAGTAGGAAACGGATACTTAACCAGTCATAAAAAGGTATGGATGGGGAGGAAGATAAATAAGGTGGTGGCACCCCCAAACTATTCAGCAGTGTTTACTTATTTGAACAGATTTCTTCATCCAGGACTGAAACCAAACAAAACATGTGCAACACTGTTGGCTTCATATAGCGTATGTATGGAATTACAACATCCAAGTGTCGATGCCAAACACAAACTAGAACGACACTCGGCTGAATGCATACCACCGCTAGGCTGAACAGTTTACGTTTTCTATCACACAGATTTGCATCTGTGCCTGAACCAAAATCGAATTGGCTTCTTATTGTCACCTAACCAACTCATCCTTCGAGTTTTGTCATAACTTGTCCAAAACTTTTTGAAATATCATGCGAAGTATCGTTTTTGGCTCCAACTCTGAAGGGTGAAGAATCACTATAAAACATTTTTTTAAAGTCTCACATCCGGATCCGTATTCGAATCTTCACCAAAATCGAATCAATTAATCCCTGTCACACACCTAACCTGTCCACAAAATTTCATCTGAATCAGTACACAACATTTTGAGACATCCTGCTCACAGACAGTCTGGGGTGAAAACATAACCTCTGTCCACCTTCGGTGGTGGAGGTAACAAGCTGCTGAACCCACCAGCAAATGAATGGAACGTTACACAGGTTAGGCTACTGGTCACAGGATGGTGCAAATAAATAAATAACAAAGAACAAAAACAGGTTTGTCACCAACTAGGAATTGTATAAAACCCACTCTCCTTTTTTTGGTATTTCAAAACTTCTTCAGTGATGGAAAGTTTCTTTTACAGAGAAAGATGGGGACGAAGAACAGAAAGAACACGATGAATGTATGCGTCTGATGAATGTAGAGTGTGTACGGAATCTGGAATTTCTTTTGATTTTGCTAAAGCTTGTGAAGACAACAACAAAAGTGCTAAACAATATTGAATATATTCCTTTCTTTAAGGGAAGGGGAAAAAGTTTCACCACAAATAATCCCAAAATGATGCAGACAACCAATCAGCATAGTTACTCAAACCAATAGCCAGAGCCAAAACAATCTTTTTGAAAAGCAATTCATCCTAAAGGAAATGAAAAAAATAAACAACTAATTAGAGCATGATTTGCATCAGCAGATAAGCCTTTGGGAGAAAAAAATGAAAAAATAAAAGATTTTAAAAAGCTCGATTTTCAATTGTGAACTTTGAGAAAAGAAATGATAGATGTTTTGTGTCCAAATCCATTCGGACAGGTTTGTCATCCACGGCCTCACAATTATTTTTTCCCCGATTTCAATGTTGTTTCGATGAAAAATTTCCAAGCGAAAAGTTGGATTTAAAATAATCAAATATATCTTGGGTTCCTGCTCAGGAAGATCTCAAAATTAGGGCAAAATACCAGCGCATGTGCAAATTCTGAGTACTAGAACGTCCGAGCCTCATTTTGAGTTTTCCTTGAGACAACAACCCTAAATTTGCTTTCAAAGCTGGAAAAAGTAAAAATTATGCACATATACCAAAAAGAGATGAAGTGAAAAAATTATATATAAAAATCTAAATGTGCACAAAAGAAATGAAAGTATTTTTTCAAATTGTCAATTCAGGTACCAAAACCAGCAAAAGTTAATAGAATTGTGGCATCATTGGAGCAAAACATGATAAGAGGGAGAGTGACAACAGATGTCCTTATGCATGGGAGAAGTCTGGCACAAACCAAAGGATGTACTAACATAGAGTTGAGGCTCATGCAAAACAAACAAACAAACAAACAAACAACCAAACAAGAAAGATGTTGTGCACAACACGATACTTGCATATTACAAATAAACAAAATGCTTCCAGGTTTTGATTGGTGACCCAAATCAGTGACCCAATATGCAAATTCTGTTCAACCTACCAGAGTACCTAGGCGAGGGATACTTATGCAGATTGCACATTACTTCCTAAAAAAAGATTCTGCGTATTGCAAGAAGACTGTAGATGTTTGTGTGGTGTGTGTCTACAGGAATAAAGGGTCTAAGGGTATGTTCCACGATCCTCAACCTTATATCCCAAAAAGCTTCAAATGGTCTAAGTCTAAGTGGTCCTGAGGGTTTATAATGGTCTTAAGGAGTCTGAAGCTCGACAAGGTCTAAAGATCTAAATTATATTTTCCAATAGTAGTTGGGGTCTAAAGAGTCTAAAGATGGTATAACCGGTCTGATAGTGAAGGGTCTAAGCACTGATTGTGATTGGGCCAGGGGTGGTTGGAGTGGAAACGCTGGGGAGAGGGTGGGGCGAAAGTGCCAGCAGGGGTGGGGCATAAATAACTGGGGGGATTTGGAGAGCAAGGCAGAGTGCCAGACTGTGTCGAGAGAGATATGGCGAGAGAGACGGCCCGATATGTCTGATATTTAGTGCCTCCATCTATTGATGGGAGAGCAGGAGCAGCATATCCAGGGAATAATGACAGGGTTTGAAATGGAACTGATAATCTCAGATCAGTCCATTGGAGAAAAAGAAGGCTTTGATGTCACCTGGCAGCATGGATGCATGACATTGCTGATGATTGGAAGTAAGCTAATAGGTGTGGAGTTAAGGGAATTGGTTTTTGCACCTTGTTTATGTAATGCAGAGATGTTGGCCGACCTTCAAGCAGAAGGAGGCTGACCCAGGGCAAATGATAGGGTGAAAAGAGCAGAAAGAGAAAGTGCAAGAGCAGCAGAGCAGGTTTTTAAATTAGGACTGTCCGGTCCGGTCCGGATCATGAGCTGATGCTGTCCGGTCCATTTGCAGAATCTGAGTTAAGGGTTGCCAGAAACTACGGTTAAACTAAGGTTAAGGGTTGCCTTCTCAGGTGAAAAATATACAGAGTCCAGGAGCAGGTGCGTGCGACAGGGAGTAGTTGGCCAGCCAAGGGACGTAAAAAACTTTTGATGGCATAGCGTGTTAAAAGCAGTCATCCATGCTTAATGAACTCTACATGTGATGGGGATAAAGATGTGACCGGATGACAATCTCAGTTTTGACCTTAAAGGTCATTTTTTAGGTCATAAATGTCACGCGAGGTCAAATAAGTAATATTTATCTGGTTTTTGCAATATATTTTGGACGAAAAAAATTTAGGCCCCAAACGAGGAGAGATTCGATAGGCCATTGTACTGGGCTTTTTTCCATCAATTTGCATAATCATAGATACAAAGCATCATGGGAAAATTCAACATGACTGACAATTGAGGTATTAAAAAAGTCGCTCTAAAGTAGAGTAATGCAGTGTTTTCACAACTCTATAGCTCAACACCTGCTTCCATTTCATAATCTGCATGATCTGCATAAGAATCTGTGCAAAGGATCATGGGAAATGTAAAGGGCAACCATATAGCATCCTCAGAGATCGTGTTTGTGTTAGTGGTCATTGTCGGCAATACAGAATAGCCATACAGAATATGGCATTCTAATGTTGAACAGTAACTTTTGTCATCGTCAACGGCAGTATCTCCAGTATTGCAGTCAATCCTGAATACGTTGAATGTCTTGAGCTGTTGAACCAATTTTTCAACATCATCACCATCACGACGCATTCGTGACGGGAGAGCATCCGTACGGGTGAATACAGCCTCATCTTCGTCCTCTTCCATGTCAAGCATACGTCTTGTGTCACGCGATATTCGTGAGCGATGCGACCAGGTCATACAGAACTTGTCTCTTGCCTGATCATTGCGTGTGATGCCGATGATACCGTTCTGAACTTTACAAGTTCTGTTCATCCACTCTGTAGCTTGATCCGGTGGGATTTGGTTGAAGAGTCTCTTATCCCGTTTGACCACGAAATTACCGGCAACGAAATCTGCATATATCTCTGGTGCAGTCGTCGGAAGTTCCCTCATGTCTATCAAGTAGATGGGACCCCACCTGGCGTAGTTAGTGTGGTCGTAGATGGTGAGACATGGTAGCATTGCTGCAAATGCTTCCAGGTGTAGATGCCAGTTTCCATCTCTCTCTGCCCTTATGAACTGCAGCAGAATTTCCACCTTCTTCATGTATGACATCCACAGCGTGTAGTTTGGATTGTCGATTAACTGATTGCTGAATGTGTCGATGAGCGCCTGGATATTTTCATCGGCCAAGACCCCCGTAAGGTTTTCCACAGCATTGAAGATAGCTTCCTCGTTACTGTCATCTGCCTTATGCTGGAACACCAGGCCTACTCTTGTCGACAGCTCTCCAATCTGCACGTCATGTTCATAACCATTGGTTCTTAGCCACTCACGAAACATGGGCCATATGATTCTCCACAAACTTTCATATGTCAGCATGTGCCCGCGTACAGCTCGGTAGTCGGCTTTCCCTTCCAACATACTCTCGGTAGTGTTTGCGGTATATACCCCTGCATCAATCCACAGGTCATCCAAGCCAGAACTCTCCATGTGTTGACCGATTGCCTTAAGAAAGTTGAAGCATACATGCAATCCTCCCATCCTGAAGATTACATGGTCATACTCCGGATTTGCCCACACTAACTCGTTCCCTCGGCTGTACAGAGGTTGGTCAGCGGTTATAACTGTATGATCTTGTCCTATGTGCTTGGAGATACTGACAAACCTGTTGGACAGTTGTCAAGGTGTCGTTGTCGTCAGCTGGGGCCTGTAGAATTGGCAACATTCCCGTTGTAGTTACAGGTGGGTCAACGATGCTTGTAGCTGCATTGAAAGCCTCCCACCCAGGAACCATATGAGGATCTTCATGTAACCTGGAAAGGATCCAAGCCAGATCTTTGGACTTTGCTTTTGATCTCTCATCAGCATGGTTGAACCAAACACTAGCATCAATCTCTGCATCTTCACCAAAGACAGGTGACGGCCTCTGGCCCGATAGAAAGCGTGCGCGATCAATCATTTGAAACGTCTGCAAACTCCCAGGCTTTATGGCTCTCACTCTCTGAATGATGGGGTCAATGTAGTTAGTTGTATCCCGTTCTGGTTCCGGCCCCCGTTGCCAAACCACCATCTGTGTACAGTGGAAGGTGTTTTTGCCATCCAGAGTGGCCTCCAGCACATCGATATTGTCACATGAACAGTGAACCATGCGCCCTTCAACTATGTTCTCTGGTATGAACACGTTATCATTGTTTTCCATCTTGTCTAGGATGTTTTGTGCTATTGCAGTGTCAATTCGTCTGACGGTATCAATACCAATGGTGTGGTTTGCTGCATGAAACATATCCATCAGTGCTTCGGATCTGGTGGCTTGGTGAAGAGCCAAACCCAATCCAATATGCTTTGGAGTTAGTTTATGACTGTCAGAAACAGCATACACTATGTCTTGCGCAATGCTGCACACTTTGCGCTTGACGTCATCATCATCGTCATCCTCTGGGCTTTCGTCCAATACAGCCGTGCCGCCAAATAACAAGCGCAGGAACAGGTATAAACTCTCAGGAATCACCCGTTCAACATGAACCTGATCAATACCCTGCCATGTGGTTGAATGACCCGGGGTATCTTGTAGGTCTTGTCTGACACGTAGAGCAGCATGCACCATTTCCTGGAATATACTGCTAGGATGAAGGGATAATGTCAATTCCTCATCGGTGGACTCCTCTTCAGATGAGGCCACATGTTGTTCTGCTGCCTTCGTGAGAGTTTTAGAGATGAGAAACTCTGACTTCTCTCCAGGGTACAAAAGAAGGTATGCTTTCGGGTCTAAAGGCAGAACATAATTTCCCTTATGCCTAACTTTCTGCTGAATATCTTCATAGAAAGTCTTCCTCCTTGATTGGTATTTCAGAGGAACATCTGAACGAGCTTCCTTACATATGCACTCATATCTGCGCCATACATCCATCATGTCATACACATGGCCACGAGACAATCCTGTAATCAACTCGCAACACAGAGTGCCCATATTCTCATCGTGCTCGAGACCTGATGCAGAAGCAAGGTGTTTCTGCTTGTTTTGCCTGTCAAACGCTACCCAACATCGAAGGTGATAACAACCCTCAGCTGCTATCAAATCATTGATACCTGCCAGTCTTACGCTCATAACTGGGTCATTCTGGGCCATTTCAATGATACATTCGGATTTCCTCATTGTTGTGACTCTATGGGCCTTCTCGTCATCAGCCTTCTGACAAAACATACATGCTTTCCAGCTAATTGGTGCTTGAGAACTACGTCTCTGGATGGGTTCAGTGTGTGATGAAGTTGCAGCAACAGGAAGGTTAACAGGACTGACACGCGATTCAAGTCGTTTTTTAAGCCTGTTCATCTGGCTCTCGGACGTAAATGTACTGTAACATGCCTTGTGCCATTTCACTTCTTCTGCAAGAAAATTTGCTTCTGACACAATATCCAATCTATCTAGCACATCTAGATTGTTTGTATCATTAAGTTTTCTTCTCTGTGAAGCAACAATGAGAGTTCGGCGTTTTCCTTCGATAGGCGCTGTCCGCAGATCGACAGATGTTGCTGTACATTCCTGGCAGAAGAAACAACGTGTGTCGTGCGATTGATTCTGGCTTTTGTGCTTAATCACAGCTACTGGATCCATAATCCTGATCTCTGATCTGACGAGAAGCTAGTGAAATCTGCAACGAGAAGAGAAAATATGATTGTAAAGACGCTTCCACAAGAACATGTACGCAACATTCAATGTTATATAGTAAAGCAGAGCAACACAAATCTGTGACAACACTGTGTCGCCGCAACATTGAATTTCCCATGATCCTTTTCTCGCACTGTCAGGCAAATAGTCTTCTGAATAGCCCAATAGTCGAAGCTACATACTTGATAAGTTTAATGTTCTTGGTTTGGGGAGTTTATGGGTTACAGAGACATGTTGTACATTACTCTACACCAGAGACAGGTTTGGCGACCATTTTGTGGACGCCATATTGAATTTTCCCATGATGCTTTTTACCTATGCGTATGCAAATGGCCTTAAAATAAGCCCAATACAATGCGCTATCTAGTGCCAAAGTTTGAACAAGCAGGTATATTCCATTCATGAGTTATTGCAAAATTTAGATACATTGTCCTTATTTGACCCCACGTGACCTTTGTGACCTCAGAAATGACCTTAAAAGTAAAATTTGAGAATGTCATCCGGGCACTTTCTAATCCCCACGCCATGTAGAGCAGATTGAACATAGATGACTGCTTTTAACACACCATGCCATCAAAACTTTTTCTAGCGCTCTTTTAGCTAGGTGGCTGGTCCACTATATCGAAGAATTCTCAGGCTGTGCTGGGAGGGGTAGGAGGAGGGGAGGAGGGGCAGAAAGAGAGACAGTAGATGGAGTGATTGTTTGTGTGTTTGATAGGTTTGGGAAGGAAATCAAGTGGAAGTGGGGGGGGGGGGGGGGGGGGGGGGGGAGGAGTAAGGAGAAAGTGGAGAAGAAGAGGAAGGAAGGAAGAGGAAATCTTGTGAAGAGGAACACGAGGTGTGTTCCAGACAGATACATTGGGAAAGTTTTTGCCTTTTCCATGCCTTCGCCCAGAAGGTGGCCGGAGGCATGATGTTTTCAGGTTGTTCGTACGGTTTCCTCGTTTTTCTCAGCAACCACGTGCGATTTAGAATAAACTTTCAGTGTAGGAGTGACACCCATGTAGAATGTTTTTTATGATAATTGCGATGTCACAGGTCATGTGGTATGGCAGCCATCTTGGAATAAATGCAAATAATTAAAAAGATACTTCTCAGAAACCGCTAAATGAAAATATTTGAAACTTGGAACATTGTCAAGTACTCCCAATGGGGGAACAAAAGCATGATAATGGTGACATCATGGGTGAGTGAAGTGGTATACCAGCCATAAATGTTTTAATCGAATGCCATATCCTAAAAATCTGAAATTGCATGCACATGATCGACAATCAATTTGTATTGAAATATTAAATTTATGACATCATAGGTCACATGGTTTGGCAACCATATTGGATTTAACTAAAAACCTAAAAAAAACAAAATCTTCTACCAAACCACCAAAGCGATTGACTCAAAACTTTACGTGTCATCAACTAGGCATAGCGATTCAAAGTTGATCACAAAAACATCATTGGTCACATGTTGTGGCAGCCATATTGGATTGAAGGAAAATATTAAATAATGATCTCTGAAACCACTTACCCTATCGATGCGAAATTTTACAAACATAATCGAGCACCACTGTTGCATATAGTTTGAAAATTATGACGTCGTAGATCACGTGGTTTGGCAGCCATCTTGGATAGAAAAACGAACCTTATCCGATCAACACGAAACGTCACAAACATGATCCCCTACCCATACATAGTGATGGCATCTACCCGTTGTGGGACTATGCGGAGGCATATTGGTGACACAGTCGCATTGTTCTAGTTTTTTTTTTTGACGTGAGGAGGGGAATAAGAAAGTTGAGGAGCGTGAAAGGACAACACTGGATAAAAAAGCGGAACGAGACACAGGGCGTGCAAGCAGAGACAATTTGCATGTGAAGATGAGGCCTTGGTGAGGAGTCCAGACACAAATTTGCTAATTCTCAATAACAACGTATGGTTAAACACAGAAAAGTGGACGAAAACACAACCAACATCACAGGGATGACTAGAACGCCACTCAGTAGAGCGCATACTCCCGTCGTGGGTTTAGTTGGAATAATACGTTTTGTTTAACATCCCCTCTCCCCAAAACAATAAATGAAAAAGAAGGTAGGCCCTTACTGTCAGAGAATTAATTTTGATATATCTCGGAATTAGCGGAGAAAAACATCATTTAAGAATAAGAATAAAAGCTTTAATGCAGGAAAACAGAAAAAATCTTTCCCAAAAAAATTCCCCCAAAAAATTCCTCGATCCAGAATAATATCCTGAGCTTCACCAAAAACTAATCAATTCTTCCTTATCCCAAGGGCAATCATCCCACCAACTTTCATCCAAATCCGTTCAGAACTTTTCCAGATATCTTGTTCACAAACACACGAACACGAGCATACGAACACACACACACACGGACGGACGGACGGACACGATCAAATGCGTTACTCCCTGGCGGGAGTAATAAACCTGAAAATCGCAGAGCCAGAACCAGAATTATTTATTTGGTCTGGGAGGCCATGCGAAGTTTCTTCTTCTTCAGCCTCTCACAACCCTGGGTGAATATGCGATCTTTAAAAAAAAAAGTTCTATTTTTGCCAAATCTGTTTTATTCGTTCGTTAATATACCTCAGCCATTGACAAATCTGGAATTATAATTTTATTTGATGTTCAAATTAACCCGGGAAATTGTGTCAAACGATGCCTGCAAGTCTGTACATGTGATAAATAATTAATCGTCCACAGTCAGACTCTTCTTCTTCACGCAATAACAACTTCCAGCTTCCAGACCGTACATCCAATCATCTTCAAATTTTGCACACTTGTTACTCTTCATGACTTCTACTACAGTATGAAGTTTCACTTCGATCAATTAAGTGGTTCAAGAGATATAAATGTTTTTATTATTTGCGTTTAATTAACGATATCTGCCAAACCACGTGACCTATCGCAAATTCCAAAAGGGCATTATGGTAGACTGATATGCTGAACAGATCTGTGACGTTTCCACTCGATTGGATCACAAATGAGGGAGGAGCTAGGTTTTAAATTTTGTGCTTAAAAACGTCATAACTCTGAAACCATGTGATGCATGATGTCATGCTCGCTGACTTTTTTGTTCGTCATGGGTATGCGATTCTGCCTGCAAAGTTTGGCCTCGATCTGTTCAGGCATTTTGGAGAAAATTGATTTTAGTGTTTTTCACTCAAAACAAGATGGCGGCCGAACCACGTGGCATGTGACGTCATAATTACCATTAAAATATTCTACAGACCGAGTCCCTCCTATGGTAAAAATCTGCTCTCAATCGGTCCAATTATTGCAGAGAAAATGGTTTTTAAAGGAAAACAGAAAAAAAAATTCCCCCAAAAAATTCCTGGATCCGGAATAATTTCCTGAGCTTCACCAAAAACTAATCAATTCTTCCTTATCCCAAGGGCAATCGTCCCACCAACTTTCATCCAAATCCGTTCAGAACTTTTCCAGATATCTTGTTCACAAACACACGAACACGAGCATACGAACACACACACACACGGACGGACACGATCGAATGCGTTACTCCCTGGCGGGAGTAATAAACCTGAAAATCGCAGAGCCAGAACCAGAATTATTTATTTGGTCTGGGAGGCCATGCGAAGTTTCTTCTTCTTCAGCCTCTCACAACCCTGGGTGAATATGCGATCTTTAAAAAAAAAAGTTCTATTTTTGCCAAATCTGTTTTATTCGTTTGTTAATATACCTCAGCCATTGACAAATCTGGAATTATAATTTTATTTGATGTTCAAATTAACCCGGGACATTGTGTCAAACGATGCCTGCAAGTCTGTACATGTGATAAATAATTAATCGTCCACAGTCACTCTTCTTCTTCACGCAATAACAACTTCCAGCTTCCAGACCGTACATCCAATCATCTTCAAATTTTGCACACTTGTTACTCTTCATGACTTCTACTACAGTATGAAGTTTCACTTCGATCAATTAAGTGGGTCAAGAGATATAAATGTTTTTATTATTTGCGTTTAATTAACGATATCTGCCAAACCACGTGAGCTATCGCAAATTCCAAAAAGGCATTATGGTAGACTGATATGCTGAACAGATCTGTGACGTTTCCACTCGATTGGATCACAAATGAGGGAGGAGCTAGGTTTTAAATGTTTGTGCTTAAAAACGTCATAACTCTGAAACCATGTGATGCATGACGTCATGCTCGCTGACTTTTTTGTTCGTCATGGGTATGCGATTCTGCCTGCAAAGTTTGGCCTCGATCTGTTCAGGCATTTTGGAGAAAATTGATTTTAGTGTTTTTCACTCAAAACAAGATGGCGGCCGAACCACGTGGCATGTGACGTCATAATTACCATTAAAATATTCTACAGACCGAGTCCCTCCTATGGTAAAAATCTGCTCTCAATCGGTCCAATTATTGCAGAGAAAATGGTTTTTAAAGGAAAACAAAAAAAAATTCCTGGATCCGGAATAATTTCCTGAGCTTCACCAAAAACTAATCAATTCTTCCTTATCCCAAGGGCAATCGTCCCACCAACTTTCATCCAAATCCGTTCAGAACTTTTCCAGATATCTTGTTCACAAACACACGAACACGCACACGGACACGATCGAATGCATTACCCCCTGGCGGGAGTAAACATATAGCAGAGAGACACGGCAGATCCAGACCGGAAAATCTAGCTTTGATGAACTGGAAGGAGACACTGCACAAACCAACGTCAAACGTGTTCAGACACGGAAGCACAGGGAAGGACATCAGATTCCAGCAGTACACATTGCGATCCATTATCACCACATCTCGTGTCCCTCTTCCAGTTATGGGCTGTCCCCAATAACCGCCATCTGCAGCGAATGCTATAAAAAGGAAATGGCTCACCTTCGCCGTCGTCCTTCTTTCCTCTCTCCTGACAATGAAGGCCATTTCTCACCACTTTTTCCATGTCGCATCTTGTGCATTTGATTTAAAATAACCTTTTCCATATTGTGCATCAGATAAACGACCGACAATTGCTGGCCGGACATAGTGTCATGTACGTTCGTTTGCGCTACACCTCAACATCCGGTCAGCTCGTTTGATATCAGAACAGCCGATCTGCTATGACGGAGGGAAAACACGCCATGGGTGTGGAGGCGTGGCAAACAAGACCTGACATGGGGTGTGGCAAACAAGACCTGACATGGGATGTGTAGGCGTGGCAAACAAGACCAGACATGGGGTGTGTAGGTGTGGCAAACAAGACCTGACATAGGGTGTGGAGGCGTGGCAAACAAGACCTGACATGGGGTGTGGAGGCGTGGCAAACAAGACCTGACATGGGGTGTGTAGGTGTGGCAAACAAGACCTGACATGGGGTGTAGAGGCGTGGCAAACAAGACCTGACATGGGGTGTGTAGGTGTGGCAAACAAGACCTGACATGGGGTGTGGAGGCGTGGCAAACAAGACCTGACATGGGGTGTGGAGGCGGGGCAAACATTCTACATGGGGTGTGTAGGTGTGGCAAACAAGACCTGACATGGGGTGTGGAGGCGTGGCAAACAAGACCTGACATGGGGTGTGTAGGTGTGGCAAACAAGACCTGACATGGGGTGTGTAGGCGTGGCAAACAAGACAAGACGTGGGGTGTGTAGGTGTGGCAAACAAGACCTGACATGGGGTGTGTAGGCGTGGCAAACAAGACCAGACGTGGGGTGTGTAGGCGTGGCAAACAAGACCTGACATGGGGTGTGTAGGCGTGGCAAACAAGACCAGACATGGGGTGTGTAGGTGTGGCAAACAAGACCTGACATGGGGTGTGGAGGCGTGGCAAGCAAGACCTGACATGGGGTGTGGAGGCGTGGCAAACAAGACCTGACATGGGGTGTGGAGGCGTGGCAAACAAGACCTGACATGGGGTGTGGAGGCAGGGCAAACAAGACCTGACATGGGGTGTGGAGGCGTGGCAAACAAGACCTGACATGGGGTGTGGAGGCAGGGCAAACAAGACCTGACATGGGGTGTGTAGGTGTGGCAAACAAGACCTGACATGGGGTGTGGAGGCGTGGCAAACAAGACCTGACATGGGGTGTGGAGGCGGGGCAAACAAGACCTGACATGGGGTGTGGAGGCGGGGCAAACAAGACCTGACATGGGGTGTGGAGGCGGGACAAACAAGACCTGACATGGGGTGTGGAGGCGTGGCAAACAAGACCTGACATGGGGTGTGGAGGCGTGGCAAACAAGACCTGACATGGGGTGTGTAGGCGTGGCAAACAAGACCAGACATGGGGTGTGTAGGTGTGGCAAACAAGACCTGACATGGGGTGTGTAGGCGTGGCAAACAAGACCTGACATGGGGTGTGGAGGCGTGGCAAACAAGACCTGACATGGGGTGTGGAGGCGTGGCAAACAAGACCTGACATGGGGTGTGGAGGCGTGGCAAACAAGACCTGACATGGGGTGTGGAGGCGTGGCAAACAAGACCTGACATGGGGTGTGGAGGCGTGGCAAACAAGACCTGACATGGGGTGTGTAGGCGTGGCAAACAAGACCTGACATGGGGTGTGGAGGCGTGGCAAACAAGACCTGACATGGGGTGTGGAGGCGTGGCAAACAAGACCTGACATGGGGTGTGTAGGCATGGCCAACAAGACCTGACATGGGGTGTGTAGGCGTGGCAAACAAGACCTGACATGGGGTTTGGAGGCGTGGCAAACAAGACCTGACATGGGGTGTGGAGGCGCGGCAAACAAGACCTGACATGGGGTGTGGAGGCGGGGCAAACAAGACCTGACATGGGGTGTGGAGGCAGGGCAAACAAGACCTGACATGGGGTGTGGAGGCAGGACAAACAAGTCCTGACATGGGGTGTGTAGGCGTGGCAAACAAGACCTGACATGGGGTGTGGAGGCGTGGCAAACAAGAGCTGACATGGGGTGTGGAGGCGTGGCAAACAAGACCTGACATGGGGTGTGGAGGCATGGCAAACAAGACCTGACATGGGGTATGTAGGCATGGCAAACAAGACCTGACATGGGGTGTGGAGGCATGGCAAACAAGAGCTGACATGGGGTGTGGAGGCGTGGCAAACAAGACCTGACATGGGGTGTGTAGGCGTGGCAAACAAGACCTGACATGGGGTGTGGAGGCGTGGCAAACAAGACCTGACATGGGGTGTGGAGGCGTGGCAAATAAGACCTGACATGGGGTGTGGAAGCGTGGCAAACAAGACCTGACATGGGGTGTGGAGGCAGAGCAAACAAGACCTGACATGGGGTGTGGAGGCGGAGCAAACAAGATCTGACATGGGGTGTGGAGGCATGGCAAACAAGATCTGACATGGGGTGTGTAGGGACAAAAGTACCAGGAGGTGGGGGTGGGGATCGACAAACAACAGTACGTGTGGGAGGTGGGGGAAGGGACAACGCATGACGACCCGGGGAGGAGCAAGCATACCAGGGCCCGGTTGCTTTTAACCCGGATAAGCCTGTCCTATCCTTTGGATAAATCACAAATCAAGACTTAAAATTATCCACAGGATAGCTTCTAGCAACCGGGCTCAGAACCTGGGGTAGAGGCAAACACCCACAACGTGGGGGAGGGAAAAGAACACCAGGACGAGGACACACTCAAAGACAGAAGTGGCGGGGAAAACCGAAAGAGAAGCAGTTATGAAACAAACTAATATAACCAGGCTTGGGGAGGGCTATTAAAGGTAGAAAATATCAATGGGTATGGATGAGGAGGATGACCTGAAATGGTGGTGAACAGCTTTTTTGAAGCCCTAGAGGGAAAAATGGGATTCAACAGACTAAGGAAGTTGGTTCCACAGATGAGAAAAGCAAATGAGTGGAGCTGAGTAAGTAGGCCTGGATTTTGGGAGTTTCAGAAGTGGTTCACTGGCAGACGTTTTCTCCTCTTTTGTATGAGGTGCATGGTTGTGGGGAGCATCATTGTACACTAAAGGTTGAGTGCTACAAAATGACCGCTCTGAAGAATTACAAAGCATGATCATGTCCTGGAGGCCAGTTTGGAGCTGTGACAGGCTCAAGGAAAGTCTGGTGTTGGTTTAACAGTTAAGGTGGCTGGCTTGAGATCTTAGGGTTTTGAGTTTGAGCCCTTGTCGTGCCATTATAATAACATCAGGTGGGTTGACTCAGCCTGTCATCCTTCCAAGGTCGGCAAAACGAATACCAGCTCACTGGAAATAGAGGGCGTTGCATCATGACACAGCCTCACCTCCAGAAAATGATGCAGCCACAGGCTGCATATGAACCACCACCAAGCAGAAGGAAGATCATCGGAGACAATATCCAAGGAGATCCAAAGACTACACTCCTCTGTCCTCGGTTGAAGACGAAGCAACGAACTACATCTCAATGGGGTGAGATTCTGTCCAGCTCAAACAGCCCTAGTTAAATGCAATGACGTCCGAAATTATGCTGATAATTCACTGAAAACTCCTGATCGCAGATGAAGAAAACTTTTCCAGAATCCCAATGTAGCTTCTGTATCACTGTGGGCAGTATCCCTACAATACACTCTGTGTATTCATTCGGAAAGCATTTACTTCACCCGCTTGGCTTCTTTGAGGTCATACATGAGCAAGGATGAAATTACAGAGATGAGCCAGCTGTGTCGCACTGCAAGGAGTGAACCTAATGGACTCGGGATATCCGGGAAATGACAATAAACTATGGAACCTTTTGCAAAATATCAGTTAAGGAACTGCGATTAGAACGAAATACCACACACATTATACTATAAATAATAATATACTCAGAGGTGTCGTGGTTAGTGGATCCACTTAAGAGTCTGGGAAGTCAGTGGCTCAATTCCAAATATGGCTGCTGTGACATACCAAAGACTTCAATAATGGCACATGGATCTGCATTTGATGCTCAGCATTTAGAGGACAGAGCATGGATAAGCCACCGCAAATGTGAAGGCCCCAATTGCAGAGTGGGGAGATTTCTCCCTAAAAATCCCTCACTGACTGCATAGAGAAAAGCAAGGTCACTTTCTGGTACTGTCGGCACCCTGCATATTGTGGAAAGTAACTTCCTCAAAGGTCAACAGCCGTGTCTGTCTGAAGACAGGTCTGCTGCCTTGTTGCTGTGTGCTGTCCATGTGTGCAGGTCTAATCTAATATTGCGTTTGACTAATTACAACTCAGAGATCTAAGTCGCGGTTGGACAGCCAGGGCACAGCACTGTCTGTTGTTAGGTGGATTGCCCAAAATTCTCCATCAAATCATCATCGATGACACTCATTCAAAATGTTTTGAATAGTCTGATCTGGGTGTCCACAGTCACAGGCTGAGCTGTCTTTGACATTTCATTTGTGGAGGTGGTGTGATGTTCTTGCATGGAGAGTGCGGATTCTGTTGAGCACAGACTGCTGTTTCCTGGGGAGGTCAAAATCTGGAGGGGCTTCTGTCGGACCACTCACCAGTTATTTGTTAGCAATGTTGGTGTCTGTGTACAGATTATGCCACTTGTCCTTTGTGTTAAACCACGCATCACTCAAAACATTTGCAGAGCCCCAGAAAGGTTTGCATGACTTGTCACATATTTTGAAGATTCTGCAGGTTTTCATGGTTTGGAAGCTCTCTCAGCATTCTTGTCTTCCAGCGCACACCAGGGGGGCTGAATGATAAACAGGACGGGAAGCCACTGCACGAGTGTTGATTTCAGTGTACCGCTAATTATCTGCAACAGTGTTTTCAAGAGAGTCCAAATCTTTTGTGTGGCTGCTCTCTGCCAAAACAGGACAGTATTCCACTGCAAAATACATAAGAGCAAGGCTACCATTGCAAAGAGTGCGTGAACGAGATCCCCAGCTGGTGCACACTAGTTTCTGGACGATGTTTACCTTGGTCTTGATCTTTTCTCTGCCACATCTAGCCATTCGGTTGGTGAGATGGAAAGCGGTAACTGCATCTTAGTTGGGTTTGGGCGTTGGAATGAGTAGATGAAGCATTGCTCCATTGCCTTTAAGTCCTGGGACAGGGTACTGCTGAGATCTTCAAGGTTGATTACTTTGGTAGCAAGGGCAAGAACAGCTCCGTAGGCAAACCTTCTGGAGGTGGTACAAGGCATATCACTCACATATATGTTCAAGATAATTGGAGGAAAAACAGATTCATGAGGAAGACCACCATTCAAAGTCCTTAAGGAGCATGTTTGCTCTCCAAGTGATATCCTTTGTCTTCGATTGCAAAGCGTAGAAGAAAGGACATGCATTGTGGCTTGGCACTGGAAAAGTCTGGCAGCTTTCAGCAGAAGACCATGTCATAAGCTGATGAAAGGTCAATGGGTGCAACACCCGTCTTGAGCGAGCTTTGGTAGCCAGCCTCAATGTGGGTGGTAAGTGCAAATACTTGATCAACATAGCTCAATAGCTCCTACCAGGTCTGAAGCCAGCTTGTTCCTTGGGAAAGTTAGGCTCTACGAGTGGAGAGGGTAATTTTCTGCTGAGTCGTTTTCTGCTGGGCCAGCAGCAGATTTTCCTGGTTTAAGTATTTCCCTGGGCATGTGTGACTTTTGTCAGTAGTTTCTGTTTTCTCGGGCATATTCTCCAATATTGTTGCCTTTACTATTTGTCCTTCGAACCTTCCCATCTACTCCAGAATGCACGAAATTCTTCCAGTACTCCCCTCCTGGATAAACGTCCAAAATCCAGGCTGACTGCACACACAAACCCTTTTATTACTCACTTCTCTATGGAACCAGCTTCCATAGGCTGTCTCACTATTCTCTACAAGATTTCAAGCAAGTAGTGCAATGCCATCTTGTCATCCCCGATTCTGACCCATGATCTTTATTAACCATTCCTAACCCAACAATCTTACTTGCTAGTTTCAGTGTTTCCTTACATCCTCCCTTTCCTCTTTTCTTGATAATTCCTTTGACGTTTGTCCCACTGTTGAATTAACACCAGGTGGGGTTGACTCAGCCTGGCATCCTTCCGAGGTCGATAAAGTCAGTACCCGTTTCCTGGTAATAGGAGCCCCTGCATCAGCGGCACAACCACACCCTCAGCCAATGATGTTACCTGCAGTCCTGTGCTGCATACGAAAAAAGCCTCATTCCTATAAAGAAAAAAAAACCCCATAGTGTTCAGAACAATTGAATGGTATGGTCAACTCAACTCGCAATCTGATTCAAGACCAACATTTGCTCAACTGGAAACACCCACTCCATCCGGGAGTGAAATATGGTGTCGATACCTCCTCCTTTAAGCAGGGATCAGTGGTTAAACCACTTGCACTATTCCACATGTACAGGCGAAAATTGCAAGACTCCTCAGACAGGCCCAGCCGTTTGATTCCATAATGATCAGATGTACATACAGATAATTGCCTTATTTTAATGTTGGAAGAAACACCAGCTCCCTCTGTGAGTGGCTTTGGGGAGGGAGGTGGTGAGGAAAATATATTGTGCCATGGCTAGTAATCCACCTTCTCTCCAGGAGGGGTCAGTAAACTACGTGCACTGTGCCTGGTGTACAGGCGATAATCGTGTCATCTCCCTGCCCTCATCCTCATGGGGGGATTATTTTGTGCCCGGGACCTGACCCTGGGTACCTCCAGCACATATGCAAAATGTGGTGGACATTGGCCCAGCCGTATTCGATTGTATAATTATCAGATGTACATACAATAAACACAAAAAATTGCCTTACTTTATATAGTAGGATAAAGATCAGGCAACAACTCAAAGCTCTATCCTACAAGTCTATGGTAAGTTGGTAGGATGATGGTGAAATGAGGGTTAGAAGACACTTTTGATCCAATGGGGAGGAAGTTGAGCAGGAAGCTTTGGATTGTTCTTCAAGAAAGTCCAGGAGATTCGGAGATCCACACTTTGGTCAACGTAATGGGGGCCGTAGCAGCTCGGGTGCATCCTGGCAAAGAATTGCGGTTCCCGGTGGTGGAGAGTTAGATTGGGATGGCACCGACAGGAGAATCAATTATAGTCCAGGTGCAGCAGAGGGGGTAAACACAGTGTGAGTATCTGCAATGTGATAGAGAGTTTTCCAGAGAGGTCATGTAAACCTGGAACAACATAAAAGTCTAAGACCACTACATTGGTAAACACTAGTTACCAATGACAGGGCAGGAGAAAGCACACCAACTAAGGCATTGCTAATGAGCTTGAAGGAAATCCACCAGCTAATTAAGGAGAAACCCCCATGGAGCTATCAGGAAGGGGAGGGAAGAGTTGGCATGGGTGAGGAGGGTTTGGGTGAAGGATAGGGGCAAATTCTCTGTGCAAATCTTTATCGCATAGCATCACTCCCTGTGAGAGGGGGTATCACAAGTCAAAATAAAATACCCAAATTCTCTGCATTAAAACCATAGAAATCAAAGAAGTGGGTAAGTATCATTCCTAATATCAAACCGTTTGTGTATTTGTTTTACTTATATGCACCCCTGAACTACTAGATGGCATGGGTTGATAAATGGTGGTCTTACTTGCGGTCTACACGTTAAGGTTGTAAATGGCAAAAACAAAAGACAACTTCCCGGAATTGGGAACATTATGAAAACTGAACAGCGAGCTGGACGGGATGAGTTTAAAACTTGTGGTTGTACTCGCAGGGTGCACGGGAGGGTTTTAACGGGTAAATAATTATTTAATAATGACAATAATCCTTAGTCTTGGGGGGAGGGGAGGGTATTCAGCATGGGGAGAGGACACCAGCTCTCCCTATGTAAAAGTGTATCGTATAGCACCAGCTGGTGGAAGCCGGTATTACAAGTCATAAATAAAAGGCAGGGGAATGAACACGTTCATAAGGACCGATTCTTCTCTCGTCCATGGAACGAGACTAATAGAAGCACAAAACTACATACAGTGCATTCAGAAAGTATTCAGACCCCTTCACTTTTTTCACATTTTGTTATGTTAGAGCCTTATGCTGAAATCGTTTAAATTCATTTTTCCCCTCATCAATCTACACTCAATACCCCATAATGACAAAGAGAAAACAGGATTTTAGAAAGTTTTGCAAATTTATTAAAAAGAAAAAACTGAAATATCACATTGACATAAGTATTCAGACCCTTAACTCAGTACTTAATTGAAGCACCTTTGGCAGCGATTACAGCCTCGAGTGTTCTTGGGTACGACGCGACTAGCTTTGGGGATTTTCTGGATTTGGGGATTTTCTGCCATTCTTCTTTGCAGATCCTCTCAAGCTCTGTCAGGTTGGATGGGGACTGTTGGTGGACAGCCATTTTCAGGTCTCTCCAGAGATGTTCGATTGGGTTCAAGTCAGGGCTCTGGCTGGGCCACTCAAGGACCTTCACAGAGTTGTCCCTCAGCCACTCCTGCGTTGTCTTGGCTGTGTGCTTCGGGTAATTGTCCTGTTGGAAGGTGAACCTTTGGCCCAGTAGGAGGTCCTGAGCGCTCTGTTTCAAGTTTTCACTAGGGATATCTCTGTACTTTGCTCCGTTCATTGTTCCCTCAAACCTGACCAGTCCCCCAGTCCCTGCTGCGGAAAAATACCCCCACAGCATGATGCTGCCACCACCATGCTTCACTGTTGGGATGGTATTGGGCAGGTGATGAGCGGTGCCTGGTTTCCTCCAGACATGACGCTTAGAATCGAGGACAAAGTTCAATCTTGGTTTCATCAGACCACAGAATCTTGTTTCTCACAGTCTGAGAGTCCTTTTGGTGCTTTTTTGCAAACTCCAAGCGGGCTTTCATGTCTTTCACCGAGGAGAGGCTTCTGTCTGGCCACTCTGCCATAAAGCCCAGATCGGTGGAGTGTTGCAGTGATGGTTGTCCTTCTGGAAGTTTCTCCCATCTCCACACAGGATCTCTGGAGCTCAGCCAGAGTGACCATCGGGTTCTTGGTCACCTCTCTTACCAAGGCCCTTCTCCCCCGATTGCTCAGTTTGGCCGGGCGGCCAGCTCTGGGAAGAGTCCTGGTTGTTCCAAACTTCTTCCATTTAAGAATTATGGAGGCCACTGTGCTCTTGAGAACCTTCAATACAGCAGAAATTTTTTTGTAGGCTTCCAGATCTGTGCCTCCACACAATCCTGTCTCTGAGCTCTGCAGGCAGTTCCTTCGACCTCATGGCTTGGTTTTTGCTTTGATATGCATTGTCAGCTGTGAGACCTTATATAGACAGGTGTGTGCCTTTCCAAATCATGTCCAATCAATTGAATTTACCACAGGTGGACTCCAATCAAGGTCGAGAAACATCTCAAAGATGATCAAGAGAAATGGGAGGCACCTGAGCTAAATTTCAAGTGTCATAGCAAAGGGTCTGAATACTTATGTCAATGTGATATTTCAGTTTTTTATTTTTAATAAATTTGCAAAACTTTCTAAAATCCTGTTTTCTCTTTGTCATTAAGGAGTATTGAATGTAGATTACTGAGGGAAAAAATGAATTTAAACGATTTCAGCATAAATTGCAACATAACAAAATGTGAAAAAAGTGAAGGGGTCTGAATACTTTCTGAATGCACTGTATATGGTCGGAAAAATGGGTACTCATCAACTTTTGAATAGTCGCATTTGCTGACGGCATTTGCTCTTTCGATACAAATGAGGCTTGGAACAACTCATTATTTTGCTTACTCATTGTTTGAAACGATAGATTACAGCCTATGTTCTTCTTTCAATGCAAAAGTTTGCAGTGAAGCAAATATGGCTAAACAGCCTTTTCAACATGAATAGCCAATTCGACATTATTCAATCACAAATCCTTACCAAGGCAAGAAAGAAAAGGAAAGTCTATCGGTTCAACTACAATAGTTTAATGAACCTTTTGCAAATCAATCAAAATACATATTAGAATAACTGGAACACAACATCCTGTTAACATTTTGTGACATCTTGCAAGATTTAATTCATTACTTTATTCTTGGCTTCCCGCTGTCATGGATGTCATGGACAGTACAACACACAAAATATAAATCTCTCCCAACCAAATCCACTTATTGCCCACGGCCCCATTACATTCTCTGACGCAAAAGCTTTTTTTATTGATGGAAACCCAACTCACTTCAGCTAACCTTTATTCCATGCAAAATAAAGGATTCTCCTCTTTGGATTGGAGCTCCTGATATTTTTTTGACCTTATTTTGCTAATTATTTTTTAACCTTATGTGGAGTCTGCCAAGTCATTGTTCAGTTACAACAGCGCAATATTTTTTTTGCCGTTGAATGCATCATCCGAGACTGCTTGCTATTTTGTATGTTAATAAATTATTACTTGGCTTCATCATACATCCTTTCAATTTAATCCATCTATCTGTTCCATTGAACAGTTTTTCCTTTTTCTGGTGCTATATTGTCATCTCAAACGTTACCTGTTCCCAAATTGTTCATCAATTTTCACTCCAGGATCCATCTTCTGAAAAGTCGAGAAGTATTCTCCCATTTTACGACCCCACTTTACGACCTTCGATGTTCGAGGCCTCATAACATTCTACACTCGTCACATATGATGCTATGATCATCACATAATCGAATGGGATACATTTACAAACCTCCTAACTTTCAGTTCATTTCATAACTGTGCTCTCTTGATAATTTACTGCCGATTTTAATTATATTTATCGATGCAATTTCATGTCATCCCCATCGTTACCTACAATCTTCATTAACCCCATGAACAATTCCGAACTCAACCCTCGTTGGTTGGGTTTCTTACTCTTCTCTGTTATGGTTTATTCATTACTTTGCCTATTGTGCCCAAGATATATCCTTCTGCATTTGTTGATACTGTTTAAAGTGTGATATCATTTGTTTTTTATTCTCCTCTCATCTTACACTTTGCATGTGCTGATCGGAATTTGGTGAGGGGTGGGGGGGACGTGAAGGACTGTGCCGTGTGGATGGAGCTAGATAAAAATAGGGGTGGCTTCTCCAAGATTAAGAAGAGAGCAAAAGAAGACGACGAATGGGAGAGTGTATGTGCCCACAATTGATCTGGGTTCAGAGCCAGGACTGACTTGGTATGTGATCGTGGAAAGGACACAGATGGACTTACGGTGAAGGCTGCTGACCAGTGGTTCTCTGGAGGGCTATCACCATTATAAGCCAGCTTTCAAGCAGGTTTGCCATTACGAGGCCGTGCGGCATGGCATGATGGTGAGAAAGGAAAGGATGATGCCTGTTTGCCTACAAAACCCTGTCAAGTGATGAATTCACTTCAAGATTCAAGCTGCAACTCCACAAATGAGCAGTAGCTCGAAAAAAATGAGCATTGTTCTAGGTCATCCTCTTCTCTCGTGTGGCATGTCTGAGTTGTTGGTCTGTGACATGCAGTTAGCGATTTTCAGCCAGCCTTAGGCCCTTGTGGTCAGAGGTGGTGCAGTTCTTGCTGCCATCCTCCTTCGAGGCAATGTATGGGGCAGTCTTGCACAATATGATCTGCAGTCTGGGGGAGGCGACACTCGCAATTAAATGAATTAGCAAGGTTGCAGGAGAACATGTTGTAATGGAATCTACCAACAACTGTTTGGATCCGGTTAAGGCGACAACATTCCTTCCTAGGCCATTCATAACCAGGGGGTTTGGTGAACAGGGGAGGTGTTGTAGATGGCCACTAGGTTGGTTGGTACCCCATTGCTTCATCTGCCATGTGTGTTTGCTCAGGCCATCGTCTGCTGTGATACAGGTTTGAGCTACTCGAGTAAAGGGCTTGCTGCTCTTCAATTTTTTTGGGGACAGGGGTGGGCTGGAGTAGATTTTCTCTTAGCTTGTTGTGCAAGGGGGGGTGGTAGGGGTTCTGAGATGCATTGAGGGATGCTCATCTAATGTGTTGGGAATGGATGCTCGCAAGGACTGGAGGTGATGGGTGGGAGTCGGACGAAGACATCCACTGATAACCCTTAAGAAAGAGTTGAAGTGCACATTGACCTTCTCAGTGTGGTGGTGCTTTCCCCATGTGGACACACGGTATTCTGCAGGGGTGTGCACCTGGGAAAGTATTGAGGTGAGTAAGGTCGTGGTGAAATAAGTTCCTCAGTCGTGGCCAGCTAGTCTGTGGATAAGGTTAACTCCAGCAGTTTATTTTCTCTGCTTTCACTGCATGCTATCTGAAGGTCAGGGACCAGTCCATTTGCACTCTCAAAAACGTTGTTTCAACTGTACGCTGTGGACCAATTCAGCAAACGGAAAATCTGCTCTTCAAAATCTCTGCATTATTGTTGAAGACCCAAAGACTGACTGTGGCCACTTGAGTACATTCTACATCTTGCTTTATATACAAGTGTTCAATATGACCATTTACCGAATTTGGATCGTTCTTTTGTTTTTCCTATCGTATATTATCGTGTTGATTGTTGACTCCTTATCGCATCACAGGTGGATATTATATTACACCCAAGCTGGTGTATTGGGAAGTCATTTACTTTTAAACATATGTTGTGACCAGGATTGTGTGACATGTGGGAAGAGTCTGGATTTTGGACGTTGTAGGTTTCAGCCATAACAATACCCTGTCACCTTGCTCTTTCATAAGCATTGATCATGGAGATTTAAAAAAATTAAAAAATCTTCTTCCCTATGTATGCTTGTATCATCAATTACTTTTGATCTGTCATTGTTTTGTGCACATTATACAGGGTGTTTTTCAAAAGTAACTGCACTCAACGATATACTTATGTTTCATGTGTTTCTTAATCTTGAAATAAAATATGCATGCTTGTTTACTTGCAGGTATCATTGACTCACTCAAGTCAGATACCCACCATGTCTTTGTGAATAAATAATTTTCCTCTGAAAGTCTTATCTTTTTGCACAAGAGGTGGTAGGTTTCTACTGCACTGTTTCTTTCGAAGCACTGTGTACAAGACTCGTTCTACCATGAGCCTTAGAATCATGTGCACAAAACAATGTGAAGGAGGAGAAAAACACAAGGAAGAAAACAACAAATACAAGGGGTAGGTGGAGATGGATTAAAAAAAAAAGGTTTCTACAATTAGAATTGAAAGAAGGAATCACAGACACCTTCGAATTTAGCACTTTTGAAATGACAAATTTATAAAAAGCCGTTTTTCTTGTCAAAATAAAGGCATCAGTGTCTTGGCAGCTATGGACGCATTCTTGGTTGCTGAGGAAAGAGTCACAGATATGTCAACGTGTTCAAATCATAATAGCAATGGTGTGAAGGGTCAAGGGAAGGGACGCAAACAGCAGGAAAGTCAGAAATACAAGGGAGTTTAATCACCTATTAGTCATGATTACCTTACCATATCATGATATCTTGTATTGCACTGGAACAAATGGACAACCAAAAGCCTCATTTGGGAGCAACCAAACAAGATGAAAGCAATCATGGTGAAACTCAATTGCACTTTCAACAATGGAATTAGCCCAGTCAGTGGAGTAAAAAACCCTAACCCAACAGCTCTAAAAATCATCAAAAATAGTTATTGATACTAAACAAAAATTTTAGTCTGAAGGAGGAGGGCGGGGGGAGGGGGGTGGGAAACAAACAAACAAACAAACAAACAATCTTGCAATGACTATTCAGCTCAAAACAGACGATTCTTCTCAAGACGTAACCAAGAAATTCGTATCCAAAGTGTTCTAAGTCCTCGTTTATGATGGAATGTATCTTATTACCCTGCAAACAAATTCATACTTCTCCTCAATGATTGCCCATATTTAAACATCCTTACAAATTCAGCTGTGCACATGCTTGGCTGCTGGACTGGTTTCTACAGTACTGCAGAAATATAATTCAATACAATGGCAAATCTGAACAATGTGATAGAGCAGAGGCACTTGTTATCAAAGAAAATAAAGCTTTGTCGGAAATATACAAACAAGAAACTATGTGCTCACTCAATGGGTCATTTCATTTTTTTGCAAAAACTGAGGATTGTATTTGAAGACATCAACCATCGGTTTAGTCGTGGCAACACTCGTAAACACATGTAAACAATCAAGCAAGGCAAGATCTGCTAACCGGAAACGTATGGGAAAAAGCTGTATGTGCTAACCTAACCTAAAGCAGAGTTTTTTGAAAATGATGATTATATAAAGCCCAGAATAATGTGTGAGTGTGTGTACCAGTGCAGATTTTGCAGTTAAGGTCAAACAAGTGAGCCTTGTGCTGGTCAGTCGTGTCGTTGAGCATGCTTGAAAGGAAGTCTCTCTGTACTACCTCACTCTTCTCCTCCTGGAAGGTTTCCTCCCCATCCTGCAACCCAAGCGATCGTGATAATTCAGAACAGTAATAGCCATTGTAGAGATGGAATTTTTTTAAACCAAGCTATCCTGCAAGAAGGCAAGTTTTATGACTATCAACAAATGGAAGTTTTCATTACTGAATCTCCTTCTGCTCACACATACACCAACTGCATCAGCATACATATAGTAATTATTAAAATGCATGAGATTTTTGCTTTAACGACAGACAAAAATACACAAGAACCACACAATTGAACAGCTGAGTGGCGAAAAAGTGTTCCTTGTTGACAACATAGCCAAACCTCAGAATCTGGATCCGGTGGGATCTCCTCAACGTCCACCTCCATCCTATTCGACTTGAAACTTGCCTTCCTATCAGGGTCCCACTGCTCTCTCTTCATCTACGTACAAAAGGCCAGGGTAATTTGCAAGTTTTGCGACAGGCCTCATCACCAACAGTTAGATTATTTACCAGGAGAGTTGCCTGTGCCAACAAAGTAAAGATTTACTTTACTGTAAACAATATTTTTATTGATGCAAATATACAGTGCCTTCAGAAAGTATTCAAACCCCTTCATTTTCACATTTTGTTATGTTACAGCCTGAATATAAAATACATTAAATGGAGATTTTTTTGTAACTTATCCACACATCATGCTCCATAATGTCAAAGTGGATTTTATTTTTCAGAATTTTTTACAAATCAATTAATGGTGAAAATCTGAAATTTCTTGAGTCAATAAGTATACAACCCTTTCTGCTATGACACTCCAAATTGAAATCAGGTGCATCCAATTTCCTTTGATCATCATTGAGATTTCTCGACAACTTAATCGGAGTCCACCTGTAGCCAATACAATTGATTGGACATAATTTAGAAGGAAACACTTTTCTATATCAGGTTCCACAGTTGACAGTGCATGTCAGAACAGAAACTCTACCATGAAGCCCAAAGAACTGTCCGCAGAACTCCGAGATAGAATTGGGAGGAGTCATAGTAGATCTGGGGAAGGGTATAAAACAATTTCTAGAGGGCTGAAATTTCCCAAGAACACAATGAGCTCTATCATTAGGAAATTGAAAGAATATGGAACTACCCAGACTCTTTCTACAGCTCACCATCCAACCAAACTGAGCAACCGGGCAAGAAGGGCCTTGGTCAGTGAGGTGACCAAGAATCTAATCACCACTCTGACATAACTACAGAGTTCCTTGGCTGTGATGGGAGAACCTGCCGGAAGGACAACAGTCTCTGGCAACTCTCCCATAAAGCCTAGATTTGTGAAGTGTTGTCGACCAAAACTACTCCCGAGGAAAAGGCACATGACAGCATACCTGGAGTTTGTAAAAAGGCAAGTGAAAGACTCATAATGAGAGGAAAATTGAACTCTTTAGCCTGAATGCAAATCTCTACCTCTAGCAGAAGCCAAGCACAGCTCACCACCCATCTAACACCATCCCTACCATGGAGCATGGTGGTGGCAGCATCATGCTATAGGGATGCTTTTTAGCGGCATGGACTGGACGACTTGCAAAGATAGAGGGAACAATGGATGGAGCCAAATACAGGGAAAGCCTTGAGGAGAACCTGCTTCAGAGTGCAAAAGACATGAGACTGCGGTGAAGATTTACATTCCAACAGGACAATGGCCCCAAGCATATAGCCTAAACAACACTGGAATGGCTTCAGAACACAAGAACATGAAAGTCCTTGAGTGGGTAAGACTTGATTGAATCCTATTGAGAATCTGTGGAAAGACATGAAGCCACCGCCGCTCCCCATCCAACTTGACAGAGCTTGAGCAAATCTGCAAGGAAGAATGTGAGAAACTCCCCAAATCCAGATGTGCAAAGCTGACACAGACATACCCAAGAAGACTCGAAGCTGTATTTGCTGCCAAAGGCACTTCTTTCAAGTATTGACTCAGGGAGTTGAAGACTTATGTAAATTCGAAATTTCTATATTTCATTTTCAATAAATTTGTTAACATTTCTGAAAACACGTTTTCACTCATTATGGGGTATTTTATATGGATCGGTGCCAAAAAATCTCAATTTAATCCATTTCAAATTCAGGCTGTAACACAACAAAATGTGAAAAAGTCAAGGGGTGTGAATACTTTCTGAAGGCACTGTATACATACATATTAAAGCAATATTCAGTGGAAATACTCAATAAAATGGGGAAACATGCCTTGCTGCTCTCTCGTTCACGCCAGACAGCAAGTTCACGTGAAGCCATCTCTTGCGGGCCAAGTCGAACGAGACGAGAGGCTGAAAGGTCTCCTCGAATAACACGGCGGAATAGACCCTGTAACAAGCAGATAAGCAGATTGCACTCTTGAGTGGGACGTAATGGATGTGGAGGAAAAAGGTGGAAAAAGCATAACCAAAAAAAATATTCACACAATAACTAGTCTTTCAATAATGCCACACTGCAACTTAGCTGCAAAACTTTACCTTTGAGGCTTTTTTCATTCAAATCTTAAAGCTGCTTAACTCCCATCAACTAGTAATAAATTCCAATTTTTTAATACGAATTATCAACTCAACAAAAAGCCAATGTTAACTCTTCTATGGGCTAAGGTTTTGTATTAAAAAGTGCACTTGCACATAAACATGGACAGAAGACAATGGATAAATGAACACGGTACATGTGATTTGAACCAAGTATTCCTGGTTCAAATTCAATAATACAATAGATTGACACAAAAAAACATGATAGACTTTTTTGACTAAATTGCAAAAAACAATTATTGTTAATGAACAATTATGAAGTTGCAATTGTCATATAATTCATCTTACAAATGCTGCATTTTACCAAAAGTCGGCAGTAATGTATGCAAATGATTGAACACTTTATGATCTGAACTAAATTGATAACTTGATGAGGTAATGATTCCAGAAGATATTTGGTATTGCCACTTCTCCAAGATGACAGAATATTTGCTTCAAAGGAATATGAGAACTGTCATTAGTGTGCAATGCACTTATTACGACAAAAAAACAAGGTGAGCCATGGCAGAGGTGTGGGTGGAGTCCATATATAGTATGGCTCTCAAACCAGCTGTGAGCTATAAGGGTCCAATGGAGGATTTATTTTTGAATGCAAAGTCGAAGCTCATGGAAGAGCTACAGTCGTGGCCAAAAATATTAGCATCCTTGCACTTTTTTCAAAGAATGCACCATTTCTTCCAGAAAATTGTTGAAACGAAAAAATATTTTGGTATCCATAATTTACTGTATGTATTTTTTGGGATTGCAGTGAAACAAAACAAAAAAAGCTGAAAAAAAAACACAATCTTAGCTTATTCCACACAGAAATCCTAAAATGGCCCAGACAATATTATTAGCACCTTTTAGAAGTTGTTAGAAATAATTAGATTCCAAGCAGGTGATTCTCCTTTACTGTGGAATGGAACTCACCTGTGTTGAGTTGCATGTGCCTGCAATATAAAAATCACCCATTCAATCAGTTTGAATAGAGAAAAGGAGTCATTCTGCTGTTTTGTGTCACTGTGTACCACAATGAGCATGGAGAAAAGAAAGAAAAGCAGAGAATTGTCAGAGGAGGTCAGACACAAGATTGTAGCCAAGCATGGGCAATCTCAAGGCTACAAGTCCATCTCCAGAGACATTGATGTTCCTGTTTCCACCATTTGCAATGTTATCAGGAAGTTTAAGGCCCTTGGCACTGTTGCCAACCTCCCTGGGCGTGGAGAGAGATGGAGATAGAGATGGAGAGAGAGTGTATGGGATTTTTTTAGGATTAAAAGACATCTTCTAAGTGTTTTACCAGTTTGTGAGCATCAATTGTTGCAAAACCAATTTCCTGGTTGGGTGTCTCTCCACAAATCAATTTGCATTCCTATACAAATCAATTCCTTAACTGTAAATCGCTAGTTTATTTCAGTTCAAAAGTTTTTTTTTTTTTTTTTTTTGTACACTGAATCGAGGCTCGTGAAAGAGCTAACATTTATTTCACAAACAAATCAACCAGACAAACAAAATATACAAAAAGAGGGAGTGGAAGACAAGATGGGGAGAGAAGGGGAAGCACACAACCACAACATTTGAGAGCAGGGAGAAGTGTGGGAGGGAGAGGGCTTGGAGGGAGGAGGCGTGGGAAGGGGGGGTGGGGGGGGGGAGAGGTACAAAACACAAGGGGACCGAAATTAGCGGGGGTAGAAAAGATCAAGGTTTTGGATGGGGGAGGATAAGAGATGGTGGTGAACAGCTGTTTTAAAGACCTGGAGGGTGGAGTGGGATTGAAGAGAGTGAAGGAGTTTGTTCCAGAGGCGGGAGAAAAGAGGAATGAAGGAGTGAAGGTGAGCAGAAAGTCTTGATTTTGGCAGTTTAACCATAAGAGGGTTGCAGGCAGATCTTGTGCGACCTGTAGGAATATTTGGGGGACAGAGCCCAGAGAGAGCTGGGGAGGCAAGGCCAGAGAGGAGTCGGTAGAAGACGGAAAGACCACCAACCTGCCTGCGGTGAGTGAGAGAAAGGCCCTTGGAGTTAGCTTCATCGCGGGAGATTCCAATGATTCTGAACGCTTTGGTTTCAACAGCGTGAAGACGAGCTAGGTGTGAGGCAGGAGCACCAGACCAGAGGGGAGAGCAGTATTCCATAGAGCTGCGGATGAAAGCCTTGTATGTGGTGAGGAGCTCAGGTGTGCCAAGGAAGGACTTCGCACGACGGAGGATGCCCAGTCGGCGACTGGCTTTGGAGGCCAGATTTGAAATGTGGTTTTCCCAGGAAAGATCATGGCGAATAGTGAGACCCAAAAGCTTGAGTGACAGAACTTCTTGGAGAGGATTATTCAGAAAGTGGATGGGAGGGTTGTCCAGTCGGTCTTTTCGGAGAGACATCGTAAGAGTGTGAGATTTATCAGGATTGAAAGACATGTTCCATTTGTTTGCCCAGTCTGTGATTTTGTCCAGGTCTGCAGAGAGTGAGGAGGCTGCAGACCGCCGATCTGAGGGATGAGGAATGGAGCGACAGAGAGTAGAGTCGTCAGCAAAGAGATAGAGAGGATTTTCAAGAGAGTCAGAGAGATCATTGATGAAGACCAGAAAAAGCACAGGGCCCAGAACACTACCTTGGGGAACTCCAGCCTGAACAGGAAGAGGAGATGAGAGAAACCCATTCAGGGCCACATGTTGACTACGACTAGAGAGGAAGTCCGCCAGCCATGCGTGGAGATTTCCATGGATACCAAAGGATTAATTTAACAACAAAGGAAGTTGTTACTTAATATTGTGAAGAGGTTGTTTGTACAAGGTTGAGCAGTATTGGAAAGTCAAAAACATGTGGGCAACACTTTTTTTTTAAGCAGAGATTTGGCACCCATCGTATCGGGTCAACCACCAAGTATCACGTGCACACAAGACCAGATAGGAAAGCCGAACACACCCTCCCTTAACAACCAATGGGTGAGCAAACTGGATGTTGGACAATTCAACAACATTTCCAGCTCTGTTTTTTGAACATTCATCCAAATCAATAATGCTGTTGTCATTTCAACCAATAAACTTTTTTCCAACAGTAATTCAACCCTCGTGGAGGAGCTTTCCCATAAATCAGAGGAAGGACACAGACATTGGGAGACATTAATGTACTTTTACATAAATTGCAAAGGCAGTCGTAGACAATGGATAGCAACATTTGAAATGGGATTTGAATCTGGCATCACCATCAGCTGTTTTTTCCAGATGGGACCACTAAATAATCCAACCTTGTCCTGACTGCTTTGCTTCCATACCAATCAAGTGGTACCAATACCAAGTGGTACCAAGTGGTATCAAGTGGTACCTTCCATACCAATTCCATACCTTTCGTCTCCTGGAAAGCAAATCCAACGGAAGGAAATCTCATTTCCTTTCACAAAGCCCGAAACAAGTGTGTGTCCACCCTCAGGAGAGCCAGGAAACAATATCTCACCATTCTCAAGACCGAACTCTCTTATCTGTCTCCCTCTTCCAAATCCTGGTGGCGTCTGGTCAAATCTGTTTCTGGTGTTTGTTCCCCCTCCATCCCCTCCCTCACCTCAAACGGCTTAACGGCTGACTCCGCACGTGAAAAAGCTGAATGCCTCAACTCTGTGTTTGCCTCTAAATCTTGTGTCCCAAACCCATCCCTCTCTGTACCCACCGTACCCAGTCGTACCCAGCTGCTCCTGGACTCTGTGTCCTTTCCTCCTGACAAGGTGGAAAAGTTTCTGTCAACCCTCGACTCTGATTCTGCAACTGGTCCTGACGGCATCAGCCCACGGGTCCTAAAATCATGTTCTTCTGCTCTTTCACTCCCTCTTTCTGTTCTCTTCACCCTCTCTTTTGCTCAAAGTCATCTGCCATCTGCTTGGAAATCAGCCAACATCACCGGTTTGCACAAAAAAGGTGCAAAAACAGATCCCAGCAACGACAGACCAATCAGCCTTCTCCCAATTATCAGCAAAGTCATGGAATCCATCATTGCTTCAGATATTAAATCTTTCCTCTTCTCCAATGGCTTGATCTCTGATCATCAATTTGGTTTCAGACCTGGTCACTCTACTCTGGACATGCTGCTTCTGCTTTCTCAACAATGGATGGAGGTCCTCAACACCAAACAGGAAATTAGAGCTGTCTCCCTCCCTTGACATTTCACGTGCCTTCGATACGGTCTGGCACCCTGCTCTGCTCACCAAACTCTCCTCCTTTGGTATCCATGGAAATCTCCACGCATGGCTGGCGGACTTCCTCTCTGGTCGTAGTCAACGTGTGGCCCTGAATGGGTTTCTCTCATCTCCTCTTCCTGTTCAGGCTGGAGTTCCCCAAGGTAGTGTTCTGGGCCCTGTGCTTTTTCTGGTCTTCATCAATGATCTCTCTGACTCTCTTGAAAATCCTCTCTATCTCTTTGCTGACGACTCCACTCTCTGTCGCTCCATTCCTCATCCCTCAGATCGGCAGTCTGCAGCCTCCTCACTCTCTGCAAACCTGGACAAAATCACAGACTGGTCAAACAAGTGGAACATGTCTTTCAATCCTGACAAATCTCACACTCTTACAATGTCTCTCCGAAAGGACCGACTGGACAACCCTCCCATCTACTTTCTCAACAATCCTCTCCAAGAAGTTCTGTCGCTCAAGCTTTTGGGTCTCACTATCTGCCATGATCTTTCTTGGGAAAACCACATTTCCAAGCTGGCCTCTAAAGCCAGTCGCCGACTGGGCATCCTCCGTCGTGCGAAGTCCTTCCTTGGCACACCTGAGCTCCTCACCACATACAAGGCTTTCATCCGCAGCTCAATGGAATACTGTTCCCCCCTCTGGGCTAGTGCTCCTGCCTCACACCTTGCTCAGCTTCACGCTGTTGAGGCCAAAGCTTTCAGAATCATTGGAATCTCCTGCGATGTAGTCAACACCGAGGGCCTTTCACTCACTCACCGCAGGCAGGTTGGTGGTCTTTCTGTCTTCTACCGACTCCTCTCCGGCCTTGCTCCCCCAGCTCTCTCTGTGCTCTGTCCCCCCAATATTCCTTCAGGTCGCACAAGATCTGCCTGCAACCCTCTTATGGTTAAACTGCCAAAGTCTAGGCTCTCTGCTCACCTTCACTCTTTCATTCCCCTTTTCTCCCGCCTCTGGAACAAACTCCCCCACTCCCTTCAATCCCACTCCTCCCTCCAGGTCTTTAAAACAGCTGTTCACCACCATCTCTTGTCTTCCCCCATCGAAAACCTTGATCTTTTCTACCCCCGGTAATTCACCCGAGTCCTTGCAGTGTTCATATGTTTTATTCCTCTCCCACCTCCCCCCAAGTCCTCCCGATGTCCCTGCTCTCAAATGTTGTGTGTGTGTCCTTCCCCCTCTTCCCCCTCTCTTTTGTGTCCTTCCCCCTCTCTCCCCATCTTGTCTGCCGCTCCCCTTGTTTTTTGTGTGTCGGTTTGTCTTTTTGTGTGATTAATGTTAGCTCTTTCACGAGCCTCGATCTTGTATACAAAAAAAAAAAAAAAAAAAAAAAAAAAGTGGTTGGATTGAGAACTTCAGGGGAAAGTGGCCACACAAGATTGAGGACACTGAAAACTTATGATCAGAAAGAAAAAGAATGGGAGGGGATTGGGATGGATACGACAAGGGAAAATGAAGTTGGGCACTTGTCAGCACAAAGATAGATGATGCAATGCTTCAATAGGCCTGCCTCGGCCTAGTGTTGCTTCAATAGGCCTGCAAATGTCTTAAAAGCAAATGTGCATGCCTTTGTTCATGTTGATGTCACAGGGTGAAGAGCATTTAAGCTATACGCAGAGCATGCACGTCTTGTGTTTCCATCAGCAAATCTGTACCGAGAACCCGCTCTCCGCTCAGCTCCTTGAATGTGTGAGAAATTTTAAGTTTCTACCCTCAATTTTCAACATGAGCTCTGTACAGTATTGTTCTATTCAGTGCATGTGCTTTAAAACCAGCAGGAACAACCACCAGGTGTAAACACATGCGCAGGCTGTTTGACAATTTACAGGTATTATGATTACCCTTTTATTGTGACATGTTGTGCACATCCCACGTGATTTCGCCATCTATCCACGACATCCACTATGTCTACAAAATGCATTTGACAAATTTCAAGCTCTGGTTAGAAATTTTTATTTTCATTGCCTTGTTACTGTTTAAGAGGGTAATTAACATTTGACCACGACGTTGTTTATGCTTGTGTTTCACCCTCTTTTCAATCTCACTTGTTACTCTGCATTTCAGCACATGCATTTTGAGGAGGAAAACTTGTGGATATGGGTAACACTCACAAAGGCAAATTCCATCAAAAAAATATTAATTTACATTCATTCCTCTTCCCTTCATACACAGTCCCATTAAAGTCTGAACTGTCCTTGTATCATTTCACTTGCGGTTCAACTTGTATTGTAGGTTGGCCATATTTTGTTAATTCGCCTTGGATGAGCCAAAAGTAAATCGTCACCGTCGGCTTTGTTACAAGTAGGTTGGGTGATGACAAAAAGCACAATTTCTAGGCCTTTCTCAGAGGGGGTTATAATTAATGCCAAATAGATTATCAACAAACAGTGTCACTCCCTACATTACAAGATGGGGAAAGTAACTGATGAAGCACCTGAACAAGAATGGGTTTCTTAATGCAAAATGTCATTTCAGGGCTTGTGATGATCTAATCTTGCCAACAATAGCAACCTTTCTCAACGTATCAGGTATGGTTTCAGCCGTTTTGATTCTCATTGGCATCGGCTTTATGAAAGGTACACGATGCCAAATTGGATCAAATGTTGTCTTATCAAGGGCAGCAACTCAAATTCCTTTGGCATTTAGCTTGTTTGCACGTTTGAACAAGATCCAAAATATAGGAATTCTGTTGGGACTTGCATTGAGAGCAGGTTTTCAAATACAGGGTATTTCAAAAAAAGGGGACTATTTTAACGTTTTATTGTAGAAAAATTACAAGAATAGCAAGCTCAGTGATCCATGGATGGTAAGCATACACCATGCCATTTTCAAATCACTAATTATGCAGCTTGTAGTTTACATTTTCAATGTGTGCGCCACCTCTGTTCAAACAGGCGTTGATCCTGACTCCGAAATTCTCCACAACCCGGCTGCAAGTGGCTGGAGTGGTATGTAGCGTGATGGTAGTCCTCCACCTCCTGCTTCAGGCCAGCAACTGTTCAAGGTTTGTTGGTGTAAACTTGACCGTTGGCAGCATCTCAAAATAAACAAGCGTTACGCCTAGGTCCCCCGTCGGTGAAGTGATGTGAGTTGACAAAGTGGAAGACGCAGAAAACATGCTATGATATGATATTTCGCTCACAAGGTTCAGACATAAATGGAGGCGGCCATCTTGGATTTTGACGTTGCGACCCAATTTTCAATAGCGTTCTTCCTTATGCCTGGATACACCCACACACCAGATTAGAAGTTGGTACTTCGCTTATTTTTCAAGATATCAATCTCACAAGGTTCAGACATACATGGCGGTGGCCATCCTGGATTTTGACGTGGCGACCCAATTTTAAACAGCGTTCTTCCTTGTGCCTAGATACAGCCACACACCAGATCAGAAGTTGGTACTTCGCTTATTTTTCAAGATATTTCGCTCACAAGGTTCAGACATATATATGGTGGCGGCCATCTTGTATTTTGACGTGGCGACCCAATTTTCAATAGCGTTCTTCCTTATGCCGAGATACACCCACACACCAAATTAGAAGTTGGTACTTCACTTATTTTTCAAGATATTCATCTCACAAGGTTCAGACATACATGGCGGCAGCCATCTTGGATTTTGACATGGCGACCCAATTTTCAATATCGTTCTTCCTTATGCCTAGATACACCCACACACCAGATTAGAAGTTGGTCCTTCGCTTATTTTTCAAGATATTCATCTCACAAGGTTCAGACATACATGGCATCAGACATACATGGCGGCGGCCATCTTGTATTTTGACGTGGGTTGCACCCACACACAAATTCGAATGCGGTCCTTCGCTTACGCATGCACGCCCGCAAACACGCACGCCCGCAAGCACGGACGGACACATGGATGGAGGGAAAACCATAGTGCCCTTTTCGCTCCGCTGTGCGACGGGTGACAAAAATCCAATGGATTCAAATCTGGGCTGTGGCGGGCCCACTCATGCGCTGTGCACAGGATGATGACACGATTTTCCAAATAGCTGGTGGAGCAAGTCGATGGTTTCACATGCAGCGTGGTGGGGCACCGTCATGAATGAACCATCCAAGATCATGTGCTTGTTAAAGTGGACATCTCTCTGACCATTCTCAGAGAGCCTCCTCAGCGTCGACGAGTCTGGCATTTCACTCAGGCCAACTGGCATGGTCTTCAAGCAGCCATCAATCATCTGGACTGGTCTCCCATCTCTACCGCCTCTGACATCAACTCATCCTGGGAATTCTTCCAAAGTAAATTGCTCTCTCTCATGCACAGATTTATCCCGTCTCGTCTTCAGTTGTCATACCCTTCCTCCCGTCCATGCTACACGGAATCTTGTGGTGAGGCTATTGCCCAGAAACAACTTGCTTTCGTCTCCTGGAAAGCAAATCCAACGGAAGGAAATCTCATTTCCTTTCACAAAGCCCGAAAGAAGTGTGTGTCCACCCTCAGGAGAGCCAGGAAACTATCTCTCCGTTCTCAGGACAGAACTCTCTTATCTGTCTCCCTCTTCCAAATCCTGGTGGCGTCTGGTCAAATCTGTTTCTGGTGTTTGTTCCCCCTCCATCCCCTCCCTCACCTCAAACGGCCACACAGCTGACTCCGCACATGAAAAAGCTGAATGCCTCAACTCTGTGTTTGCCTCTAAATCTTGTGTCCCAAACCCATCCCTCTCTGTACCCACCGTACCCAGTCGTACCCAGCTGCTCCTGGACTCTGTGTCCTTCCCTCCTGACAAGGTGGAAAAGTTTCTGTCAACCCTAGACTCTGATTCTGCAACTGGACCTGACGGCATCAGCCCACGGGTCCTAAAATCCTGTTCTTCCGCTCTTTCACTCCCTCTATCTGTTCTCTTCACCCTCTCTTTTGCTCAAGGTCATCTGCCATCTGCTTGGAAATCTGCCAACATCACCGCTTTGCACAAAAAGGTGCAAAAACAGATCCCAGCAACTACAGACCAATCAGCCTTCTCCCAATTATCAGCAGTCATGGAATCCATCATTGCTTCAGATATGAAATCTTTCCTCTTCTCCAATGGCTTGATCTCTGATCATCAATTTGGTTTCAGACCTGGTCACTCTACTCTGGACATGCTGCTTCTGCTTTCTCAGCAATGGATGGAGGTCCTCAATGCCAAACAGGAAATTAGAGCTGTCTCCCTTGACATATCACGTGCCTTCGATACGGTCTGGCACCCCGTTCTGCTCACCAAACTCTCCTCTTTTGGTATCCATGGAAATCTCCACGCATGGCTGGCGGACTTCCTCTCTAGTCGGTCAACGTGTGGCCCTGAATGGGTTTCTCTCATCTCCTCTTCCTGTTCAGGCTGGAGTTCTCCAAGGCAGTGTTCTGGGCCCTGTGCTTTTTCTGGTCTTCATCAATGATCTCTCTGACTCTCTTGAAAATCCTCTCTTATCTCTTTGCTGATGACTCTACTCTCTGTCGCTCCATTCTTCATCCCTCAGATCGGCAGTCTGCAGCCTCCCCAGGTTGGTGGTCTTTCCGTCTTCTACCGACTCCTCTCTGGCCTTGCCCTCCCAGCTCTCTCTGGGCTCTGTCCCGCAAATATTCCTACAGGTCGCACAAGATCTGCCTGCAACCCTTTTATGGTTAAACTGCCAAAATCAAGACTCTCTGCTCACCTTCACTCCTTCATTCCTCTTTTCTCCCGCCTCTGGAAGAAACTCCCTCACTCTCTTCAATCCCACTCCACCCTCCAGGTCTTTAAAACAGCTGTTCACCACCATCTCTTATCTTCCCCCATCCAAAACCTTGATCTTTTCTATCCCCGCTAATTTCACCCCAAATCCACTTTTTTGAAATACCAACTTCTGTCCTGGAAGTCCTTGGTGTCCTTGTGTTTTATACTTCTCCCACCCCCCCCCCCCCTTCCCACCGCCTCCTCCCCCCAAGCCCTCTCCCTCCCACACATCTCCCTGCTCTCAAATGTTGTGTGCTCTCAAGTGTTTGTGTGCTTCCCCTTCTCTTGTCTTCCGCTCCCTCTTTTTATATATTTTGTTTGTCTGGTTGATTTGTTTGTGAAGTAAATGTCAGCTCTTTCACGAGCCTTGATTCAGTATACAAAAAAAAGAAGAAATAAAAAGAAAAAAAAGTCCGAGTTGGTTTGGGAATAGAAGTTGAGCGAGGTCAGCATGAAATCGGCGTAAGACCTTGCGATCCCACTCGCCATTGACTGTCACCATCTAACCATTGGCTTCCTCGAAGAAATACGGTCCCGGCATACACCATCTGGCATTCAATGCACAGAAGCAAGTGGACTCGGGGCCCTTGAGAGACATCTCAGACACCTCCTCGGGAGGCTCAGCACACCAGAAGATGTTATGATGGGTGGTAGTCTCATTCAAATGGAAGTGTGCTTCATCACTGAACCACAAGTTGATCTAATTTGGGTACCTTTCAATTCGGTCACTGGACCAATCGCACATTGTTGAACACCGCTCCTTTCCGATTCCATCTTCAGGCACTGCATGAAGTCATCATAGGGTACCGAAGGGGGGCCAGCGATGACGTGCGTTGATAGGGAGTACAGTCGGACCCCGCTATTCGTGGATTCCGCGTATTCGTGGGTGATAAAATGCAACTTGTTTATATATTCGGGGAAAAGTGTCCTGCAAATTTGCGGTTTTTTTTTATTTGTGGCAGTGTTCCACCAAATCATAATAATAATAATAATAATAATAATTCATTTATTTTGTATAGCGCTTTTCCAGAAGCCCAAAGGCGCTTTGACAGAGTGGAAAACATAATGCATAACAATACATGAAAACAACAATTGCAAAAAGACAAGAATCAATAGGGAAATATTTAAAGCAAAAGGAGGGAGAAGGAGAAGAGATAGTCAGGGGTTAGATGCTGTGGGTTGAATGTTGAATGCAGTGTTGAACAGGTGGGTCTTTAGTGATGTTTTGAATGTGGTGAGTGAGGAGGAGTCTCTGATGGTGTGAGGTAGTGAGTTCCAGAGGGTGGGAGCAGCGATGGAGAAGGCCCTGTCCCCCCAGGATCTGAATTTTGTCCGGATGGGGGGGGGGGGGGGGGGGGGGGGTCAGGAGGTTGGTACCAGCAGAGCGGAGGTTGCGGGTAGGAGTGTGTCTGGAGAGGAGGTCAGCCAGGTAGGATGGGGCCAGGTTATGGAGGGCTTTGTATGTCAAGAGGAGGATTTTGTACTGGATTCTCTGGGGGATGGGGAGCCAGTGAAGCTTGTAAAGGACGGGGGTGATGTGGTCACGGGTCCGGGAATGGGTGAGTAGACGGGCAGCGGAGTTCTGAATGTATTGGAGTTTATTGGTGATTTTTGAGGGTGAACCATAGAGGAGGCTATTGCAGTAGCCCAGACGGGAGGTGATGAAGGCGTGGATGAGGGTTTCTGCAGCCGTGGAGGAGAGGGATGAGCGGAGACGGGCAATGTTTTTCAGGTGAAAGAAGGCTGACTGTGATCTGTTTAGTGTATTTGTCGAAGGAAAGGGTTTGGTCAAAGATGACGCCAAGATTCCGGATGTGAGGGGAGGTGGATACTGGGATACCGTCGATGTTGAGGGCAAAGTTATGGGTGGATTTTGTGAGCGTTTTTGGGCCAATGATGATTATTTCAGATTTATCACAGTTAAGCATGAGGAAGTTGATTTGAAGCCAGGATTTTATTTCAGTGATGCAGTTTGTCAGGATAGAGTGGGTGTCGGTGGGGACGGACTTGGTGGAGATGAAAAGCTGGATGTCATCGGCGAAGCAGTGGAATTGGAGACCATGACGGCGGATTAAGTGACCGAGGGGGGACAGGTAAAGGATGAAGAGGAGGGGGCCAAGAACTGAACCTTGGGGGACACCTTGGGGGAGGGGAGCAGTGGGGGATTTGCAGTTATTGATGGAGATGAACTGGTGTCTGTCAGAGAGGTATGATTTAATCCAAGAGAGGGCAGTGCCGGTAACGTTAAAGGTGGATTCAAGTCGGGTGAGGAGGATGGTGTGATCGATGGTGTCAAAGGCAGCGCTGAGGTCGAGGACGAGAATGTTGAGGTTGCCAGCGTCAGAGGAGAGGAGAAGGTCGTTGGTGATTTTGAGGAGAGCAGTTTCAGTACTGTGGTTGGAGCGGAATCCGGATTGGAATGTTTCATACAGGTTATTGGCAGAGAGATGATGTTTGAGTTGAGTGGCTACAGCGCGTTCCAAAACTTTTGACAGAAAGGGTAGGTTGGAGATGGGTCTGAAGTTGTTTAGGGTGTCAGGGTTTAGACCAGCTTTTTTTAGAATGGGGGTAACAGCAGAAATTTTGAGGGAAGGTGCGACGATGCCTGTAGACAGGGAGGAGTTTAGTGTTGCAATGATAAGTGGAGAGAGAGCAGGGAGGGAGGCCTTGACAAAGCTGGAGGGGATGGGGTCAAGAGTGCAGGTGGCAGTTTTCATTCCTATGAGGAGTTCAGAGAGGTCAGTAAGGGAGATTGGGGAGAACCGAGACAGGGGATGGCAGGACAAGGGGGGGCAGGTGGTTGGAGGGGGAGCGGGTGCGGCGGTCGTCAAGCTGTTGTAGATGTTGTCAATTTTGCGTTGGAAGAAAGAGAGGAAGGAGATGCAGTTGTCTACTGTGAATGACTGGGTGAAGGTGTTCAGGGGGCGGAGGAGTTTGTTTATTGTCAAGAAGAGTGCTTTTGGGTTTCTGGAGCCAGAGTGGATAATTTGAGAGTAGTAGGCTGAGCGGGCGTGGGAGAGGGCATCTTTGTAGTGTTGTAGGTGGTCCTTGTAGGCTTGGGAGTGAACTGTGAGACCCGTTTTATTGCTGAGTCTTTCAAGTTGGCGAGCACGAGTTTTCATCAGGCGGAGTTCAGGGGTAAACCAGGGAGCAGAATGGGTGAAAGAAACTGTTTTGGTTTTTACAGGCGCAAGCTGGTCAAGGCAGGAGGAGAGAGTGTGGTTGTAGTAGTCAGTGAGGTCGGAAGGGGTGTGGAGGTCAATGAAGGGAGAAGTGGACATTTTTTCAGAGAGGGTGGATGAGAATGAGGTAGGTGAAAGAGCGTTTAGCTTACGGAAGGTGATAGTGCGATAACGTCTTGGTGTTGGGGCGGGGATGTTGATGGTCAGAGTGATGGCTAAGTGGTCAGAGAGGGTGAGGTCGGAGCCAGGGAGATGGTGCAAATTTAATCCAGTGGAGCAGACAAGGTCCAAAATGTGACCACGGATATGGGTAGGAAAGTCGACATGTTGAGTGAGGTTAAAGCAGGTGAGTAAATCAGTGAAGTCAGTGGTTATTGTTGAGTCAGTGGAGTCCATGTGGATATTGAAATCACCAAGGAGGAGGATTGAGGGGGAGAGGGAACATAGCTGGGTCAGAAAGTAGGAGAAGTCAGACAGGAATGGTGGGTGTGGTTTGGGAGGGCGGTAGACGACAGCCATGACTGACTGCGTGCGACCAGAGAGTTTAAAAGCCAGGTGTTCAAATGATGGAGCAGATGAGATGGAGATGAGGTTGGTCTTGATGTCTTGACGGTGGATAACAGCAATTCCACCACCTCGGCCCTCCGAGCGTGGTTTATTGACGTAGGAATATCCATTGGGTGTGGTGAGGTTGAGTGTGTAGTAGTCCAGAGGTTGTTGCCAGGTTTCGGTGAGACAGAGAAAGTCCAGTTTGTTATCCAGGATGTATTCGTTCAGGATGAGGCATTTGTTGTTGAGGGACCGAGTGTTGAACAGGGTGAGCTTGATGTTGTTTTGAACAGCAGGGATGAATTCAGGTGATTTAGCCAGGGTTCGTAGGCAGGAGGTGCGATCGTGTGCGTTGCTGTGACCAGGTGCGCTGGGACGAAGAGTGAGAGTGCGCTGAGCCGACCAGAGGACGGGGATGGAGTGACCTGATTGCAAATAAACAAACTTACGACCGGAGCCACGGTGAATGTACCTAGGTCGTTGGAGGAGTCCATTTGATTTGATGGCAGAGATGCATGATGGGGTGGAGTGGGTATTGAGCAGAAGGAGCCTTGCGGCGGAGTACCGCAGAGCCATGCCAGGCAGGAGCAGAGAGACGAGACAAGGCCAAGGTTGAGGAGGTGAAACAATGGTCCCAACCCACGAGAGCGGGCCCGAGGAAACGAAGGAGCCAGGTAGGTGAAGCCAGGAGCAGAGCCGGGACCAAGCAGAGGGCAGGCAGGAGCAATGAGACGATCACGAGGCCAAGGTTGATCACGGCGGGAAACCGCCACCAAACCGCTGCGATGGTCACAACCCACGAGAGCGCGCACGAGGAAACAGCGAGCAGGCGAAGGAGCCGGGCAGGCGAAGCAGGGAGCAGAGCCGGGGCTATGCAGAGGGCAGACTCAATGGCCAAAAAATCTGCACGACCACCAAAAAAGAAAGCAACTGACAGTGGCTCGGTCGAAGAAGCGGCGAGCATGTGACGCCTGCGTCCTCTTCATACCGGACCGGAAGCGGAGGATCAAATCATGTTTTTTTTTCCTATGGGCGGCCGTGGTCTGCAAATTCACGGTTTTTCAGGGGCACAATTTTTTTTTTCCACGAGCTGCAAGGTTGACAAATGGTACAGGTATTTTTGAAACCAATCTTTTACCAGCCATGCATAAAGCAGCTGGACAAACGTAAAAATACATCGACAAGCCGCGAGCAGGACCTGCTTATACATTCACTGCTGTGTGCTTTGCGTTTTCATGGCTTTCGCGGCCACAAATCTTAGCGACACTATAAGCGTGGGATATCCCACCAGATGTGCAAATAAGTCAACTCCGCGAATTATAGAATACAAATGCTTCATTGAATATACAAGGTGTTTCAAAAAGATGGACCCAATTTGAAATCGCTATATCTCTGCAACCACGAACCGCCCATAAATGAACCTCTTACCACTTGAAAGGGTGGGGCATAGAGTTTCAAATGATCACCGCTAGATGCCTCTCCCACCGCACCAACAGCCTCTAGCCTCAGTCGTTTGCAAGATGGCGACCCCCCAACACAAGGCGTTTTGCGTTCTGCATTTCAGCAAGACTGAATCCATAATTGCGGTGCAGCGTGCGCTTCAACGGCGTTTTGGCATTGATCCGCCAATGCCAAAGAGCATTCATCGTTGGTACCGACAATTTCAGGAAACAGGCTGTTTATGTAAGGGGAAGAGCCCAGGGCGACCACGCACTTCAGAGGAAAACGTGAGAAGAATTCGAGAGTTTTCTGCGTAGCCCGCGCAAGTCCACTCGTCGTGCCAGCTGAGAACTTGCGATCCCTCATATGACTGTCTGGCGTGTGTTAAAGCGACGTTTAATCAGGAGTCCATACCGGTTGCAACTGGTACAGGCTCTTCGTACAGGTGACAAAGGAAAGCGCGTAGAATTTAGTGATGCGATGTTACAGAACATGGAAGACGACAGCTTCTTACCGCGTTTGATTTTTAGTGATGAAGCAACGTTTCATCTAAGCGGTAACGTTAACCGTCACAATGTGCGCATATGGGGACTAGAGAATCCACACGAAACTGTAGAGCATGAGCGTGATTCCCCGAAAGTGAACGTGTTTTGTGCCGTTTCTCAAATATAGGTTTATGGCCTTTTATTTTTCGAGGGAAAAACAGTTACGGGGCAAACCTATCTCGAAATGCTGCAGAACTGGCTCTTTCCACAACTTAATGAAGATTCCGATGACTTCATTTTTCAGCAAGACGGAGCACCGCCACATTGGCACCTGCAGGTTCGACGTTTTCTAAATGACACACTGCCTCAACGTTGGATTGGTCGCACGGGACCCCAAGACTTGGCGCTACACTCTTGGCCCCCAAGATCCCCAGACATTACACCCTGCGACTTTTTCTTGTGGGGATACGTCAAAGACCGTGTTTTTGTGCCACCATTAGCGACTAATCTGGATGACCTCAAAAACAGAATCACGGCAGCGGTGACTTCAGTGACAGAAGACACTCTGAGAGACGTTTGGGACGAATTCAACTATCGTCTCGATGTTGTCCTTGCAGCAGGTGGAGGGCACATCGAGCATTTATAAAATGGTTCGTAAAACTTGATAACTCATTAAACCGTTTGTAACTTTTTGTGTAATTGTAACATGTTGCCATCGTGAAATATACTGCTTTGAAATTGGGTCCATCTTTTTGAAACACCCTGTATTACTGAAATTAGCAGATAGGCTCAATACGACATCAACCGATAACATCCCCCACATAAATGTCAGGGGACTCTCCCCGCCCGCAGCTACCCACAATGCTCGCAATCCTACATATACAGACTGTGTCCTCGATCATTGTTCTCGTCCTGTTGCTTTGACCTGTGTTTTTGAATCGCTCTGCTCATCGTTCAATCATGGCTCCCAAGCGCAAGACCAGTGCTAGAGATGCGTCGACTACAAAGAGGCAGAAGAAAATGATGAGCCTCAGCAACAAATTGGAGCTGCTCAACCGGCTTTCAAGAGAGAGTGCGGCCTTTGTGTGCAGGCATTATGGCGGCAACAAATCTACCGTTCGCTACATACAGAAGAAGGAGAAGGCAATTCCTGACAGTATTTCAGCAAGCACTGTATTGAATACGAAGGTGGTCACCCATGTCCGGATGTCCACATAGAAAGGATGGAGAAGACTCTCAGCATATGGATCGAGGACAACTAACAAAAGAGTATGCCTTTGAGTGGACCTCTCATTCGTGAAAAGTGAAAGATTTACGATCATCTGTCTGGCGCTGGCGCGGGTGGTGCCAGCACAAGTGAGGCACCGAGCGATGATGGTACAAGCAGCACGACTTCATTCATTGCAAGCAGGGGATGGTTCCATCGTTTCAAGGAGTGGTACTGCCTGAAAAATGCGAAGCTCTCAGGGTAGCGTGCCTCCACGGACCACGAGGTGGCAAAAGAGTTACCTGCTCAACTTGCGAGGCTGATCGAAGAGAAGGGATGCCTCCCAGAGCAAGTGTTCAATGCTGACGAGACTGGCCTCTTCCAGAAAAAGATGCCCACGAGAACTTTCATCTCGAAGCACCAGGAGACAGCATCGGGATTCAAGTCTGCCAAGGACCGGGTATCTCTTTTCCCCTGTGCAAATGCAGAAGGGGACTTCATGCTGAAACCCATGATGTTGTACTGTTCACTGAACCCGCGTGCTCTCAAGGGCAAGAACAAGCAAACTCTGCCCGTGTTTTGGAGGGCCAACAGGAAAGCCTGGGTGATGGCAGAAATCTTCCTGGACTGGTTCCATAATGGTTTCGTCCCTCAGGTGGAGAGGTACATGGTGGACAAAAACCTTGCGTTCAAGGTTCTCTTGCTCCTGGAGAACGCTCCTGGTCCACCGCGGACATGGACATGGCTTACCCTAATGTTGAGGTGATCGTCCTGCCGCCCAACACCACCACCCTCATCCAGCCACTCGACCATGGTGCGATTTCAACGTTTGAAACGTATTACACAAGTCGCACATTTCGCCGCATTTCGGATGTGATTGAGTCTGACCCAGGGCTCACAGTCAGGCAATCTTAGAAGGATTTCAACATTGCCCACTGCATTGGTGCCATCAAGGAGTTGCTGGGTGAGGTGAGAGCCTCCACCATGAACACGTGCTGACACAACCTGTGGGCACAGGCAGTCAGAAACTCCACTGGCTTTACAATAACAAAGAAGAGAGGCATGTGGTTGTCGGGTTGGAACTGCAGTTGGGAGGGGAAGGATTTGATGACATGCGGCCTGAGGAGTTGGAGGATCTCCTTGCCTCTCATGGCGACAACCTCACCGAGGAGGAGTTGGAGGCCGTTACAACAGTTTCTGAGGAGGAGGAGGCGGGCAGTGATGAGGAAGAGGTGCCGAGGTCTAACCTCACAGTCCAGTTCCTAGGCGAGTTGCTGCATGACATGCAGGCGTTTGTTGACAAGTTGGAAGATGCTGACCCAGTCATGGAGAGGTACCTCAAGTTCAAGAGGGGCTTGGATGATTTGCTTATTCTCAACAAAGAGCTGCGTCGAAACCTGCGGCAATCTGCCAAGCAGCAGGAGGTAATCTCCATTACCCATTTCTTCAGCCCTGCTCCCTCCACCTCAAGAACATCAGCACCCTCTCCTGCCACCTTCTCAGTGTCCTCACCAGCATCCTCAACTGCTCCATCTCCTGCTTCTCCTCCCTCAGTGCACGACGTTGCAGGACTATCACCTCACAGTTCGAGGATTTCATGGGATTTTAATTCATCACCATCATGATCATCACCATCACCATCATTTGAAAGTTGCGTGTGTTTGTAAAAATTTTTTTTTTTAATGGTACATAATGGTGTTGTGTTCTTTTTTTAGTTTCACGGTGCGGTATGGTTAAGCTGGTTAAACACTTTGAACAAGCGTTACGCCTCGGTCCCCCGTCGGGGAAGTGATGTGAGTTGACAAAGTGGAAGACGCAGAAAACATGCTATGATATGATATTTCGCTCACAAGGGTTCAGACATACATGGAGGCGGCCATCTTGGATTTTGACGTGGCGACCCAATTTTCAATAGCGTTCTTCCTTATGCCTAGATACACCCACACACCAAATTAGAAGTTGGTACTTCGCTTATGTTTCAAGATATTCATCTCACAAGGTTCAGACATACATCGCGGCGGCCATCTTGGATTTTGACGTGGCGACCCAATTTTAAACAGCGTTCTTGCTTGTGCCTAGATACACCCACACACCAGATTAGAAGTTGGTACTTCGCTTATTTTTCAAGATATTCAGCTCACAAGGTTCAGACATACATGGCATCAGACATACATGGTGGCGGCCATCTTGTATTTTGACGTGGGTTGCACACACACCAAATTCGAATGCGGTCCTTCGCTTACGCATGCACGCACGCCCACACGGACGGACGGACACACGGACGGAGGGGAAAACCATAGTCCCCCTTTCGCTCCGCTGTGCGACAGGGGACAATACACTGTAAGCGCATTCCTTAAAAAAATTGTAAATGGTACCTGGTTGTCGTTTTTTTGTTTTGTAAGCATTTTTTATGAAACTGTAATCATGTGCATTTGCGGGCGAAAACATTTTAAACTTTAAAAAGTTTCCTCCATTAATCAGGAACCGCCGGGAACCTTTAACCTATCCCCCATTTAAACAATGTCGCAGCATACATTCGTGGATTTTCATCGACTTTCGAGGATTATCGTCAACAATCGCAGATTTTCGCGACTCCGGAACCTATTCCCCCCTTTTTCCATTGAAACAATGCCCCACTATTCACGGTTTCGCAATTCGCGGATTTTCCAGGAATGTATCCCCCGCAAATAGCGGTACTTAGTAGCGGCTACATAGCGGTACCCACTACCCACAGTACTTAGTTTTCCCACAGTTTCTTAGTTTTCACTTCTTTCTTTCTTGTTTTCTTGTTTGTTTGTTCAGGCGATATCTCAGCCATTTTTTATTTTTTATTTATTATATATTATTTATTTCCTTTCTCATCTGGGCATTATCTCAGGCACTTTTTGAGCTAGGAAGCTGATATTTGGACACAACAATTACCAAGTGATGTGGCTATAAAGAATATTTTTGATTTATTGATTAATCAATTAATCATTTATTGATTAGCCAATGGCTAATTTTTTCGATTTATGACCTATTTAATTCGTTTTCAAAAAGTTACAGCTTCGGATGAAACACTGGTGGTTGAGGTATGCTATTAGCCAATTGATTAAGAATTATTTTACGATTATTACTTATTGAGTTAGCCTGGTGTTGGCTTCGTGGTTCGGGTGCCGGCTTGGGATCCTAGGTTTGAATCCTCGTCGATCGCTGAATTAATGCCAGGGGGGTTTGACTCAACCTGTCGTCCTTCCGAGGTCGGCAAATTGAGTACCAGTTCACTGGTAATTCCCTGTGTCGCAAGAGGTGACTAACAGGGTTGGCGGCAGGAAAGGCATCCTGCCATAAAACATTGCTTAAAAAGGGGACCACGGTGCACGGAAAAGGCCAACCCCTGCACTGCAGGAAAAAAATGGCCTCTAAAGATGGTTCTATTAATTATTGATTTCAATTATGCAATTAATCAATCAATTATTGTACACCTCTCCCTCCCAATACCGTGTCTGTGAGCTGCACGGAGGTATCGATGTTATTTATTTATTTGGCATGGGGCGGTGTACTTTGAATGTTTCTGTACTTGTCATGTCATTGAGAGTTAGTTTATGCCTTACAGATATGATGTAGGGGTAGAGCTTGAGTTCAGAAGTGGGAATGCAACACACAGATGAGGTTGAGATCGCCATTTCCTGGGAATGCCGACCATGGGATTTCTTAGGACTTTCCACAGCAGAATATCTCACAAGATCGATGTTCCCTTTGTCCTTGTTAACACTTGGTGGGCGGCCACTGTAGCCTTTATTTTTATTTTCAATGCTTCCATGTGCTTGGAAGTGCTCCACAAACCACTGAATGCTCCCATTGGAAGGTCCATTATGGCTGTGAACATTGTAATACTGACACAGTATCGTCGGCGCATCTGCACGTAGGATTTTGTCTCAAACCACAATGTACCGATTTTGACTTTTTGTTCCACTGTGAACACCATAGTTGATGTAGGGTCCTACTGACTACTTGTTAGAAATGGCATACCAACGAGAGAGAGAGAGTTAGAGAGTTAGATAGATAGAGAGTTAGAGAGATAGAGAGTCAGAGAGACAGAGAGTCAGTCAAGAGTCAGTCAAGAGTCAGTCAGAGTCAGTCAGAGTCAGTCAGAGTCAGTCAGAGTCAGTCAGAGTCAGTCAGAGTCAGTCAGAGTCAGTCAGAGTCAGTCAGAGTCAGTCAGAGTCAGTCAGAGTCAGTCAGAGTCAGTCAGAGTCAGTCAGAGTCAGTCAGAGTCAGTCAGTCAGTCAGATAGAGATAGAGATAGAGATAGAGATAGAGATAGAGATAGAGATAGAGATAGAGATAGAGATAGAGATAGAGATAGAGATAGAGATAGAGAGAGAGAGAGAGAGAGAGAGAGAGAGAGAGAGAGAGAGGTATAGCATTAGAAATGACATGAATAGGCTGCTCGATTGGTGCACTTTTTTTGAAACACCCTGTATTTCTGGATATTGCTGTCGCTGACATCTTCATCGACTTCAAATATTTAGGTTGAGAAGGATCACCAAAATCTCTGGATTTGTCCTCAAAAAAAGTCGGGTTAATGCCATTGTAATTGCTGTGTTAACAAAAACAGTTTGGCGCAAGGCAGCTCTGGAGCACAGATCATAATGTTAAGGCAGGGATGTCAACGAGGAAACTCACCTCTGATGTACACAATGCAGTTGGTGACTTGCTCATACCACATGTTAATGCCACAAACAAATTATATGGGGTAAACTGAAGGATGTCAAATTCAATGACAATGAAACTCTGTTGAAGATGCCCAATAAGAAATGCGCTTTATCCTTTCTGCTTGAGTGCTCGCTTGGCTCTGAGATGCAATTAAAATAGATTATTGAGCTTCTTATTATTGAGCTAAGCCAACCTGGTGTTGGCTTAGCGGTTAGGGTGCCGGCTTGGGATCCTAGGATCCTGGGTTTGAATCCCGGTCGATCGCTGAATTAACGCCAGGGGGGTTGACTCAGCCTGTCATCCTTCCGAGGTCGGCAAATTGAGTACCAGCTTGCTGGGATAAATGATCACGGTGTGTACCCCGATTTAGAATAGGTACACTGTATCCCTGCGCATCGTATGAGCGCGACCAAGGGTTGGCGTCAGGAAGGGCATCCGGCCATAAAAACATTGCCTCAAACAGGGAACCATGATTTGTCATGGGGCCCGCAAGGCTAACCCCCGCTCTAGCGGGGAAAATGGCCTTAAAAACGATCATTCATATATATTCATATTGAGCTTCTACCTTGTATTGGTAGTTCGACTGTCATGATGTGGAAAGGCAAAATAGCTTTTCCAAGTTTTCAGGTGACAACAAATGGGTGTTAAATGCTTTTTCAGATCAAGTGTTCAACATCCAATCACGCTAAACTACAACGGCAATAAGTGCAGTTACAAGTACAAGCAAAATAATTCAGGAAAGTTAAAAGAAAATGTCAACAATAATTTATTAATTTGAGTCCTTTGAAATGCGAGAGAGATAACAAGCAGGTGGATTGGCAGGAACCTGTGACGCACGCCAACCCCTACCCACGATGGTACCATGGGTGTGCAAACTGTGCCGGCCACGTTGGCAATGTTAACCTGGACAAAAAGACGAGCTCGTGTAACGATGGAAAGCACATCATTGTGCAGATCTGGTTGATGGCATTTAGCTGACAGTGGGAACAGCATGCCATCCATTTCCCAGATTGGTAAAAATCGATGAAGATAACCTTTGCCTTTGTGCATTTTACAATCTTCTCTGCCAATTTGTCATTTTGCTATTCAAAGAATTTAATGTCTTACTTTCATGTACAATCTTTTTTTTTCTTCTTTTTTTTTCATGTACAAACCTCGTGAATTTCAGGGCAGGAAGCGATGAGGTCGTAATGGCTCGTGTTAAAGAATGCACTTCAGCTGTTGCACAGCAATGCGGTTTAACTATCGTCGGCAATTAATGCGAAATCAAAGGCCACAACAAGGAAAAAGCATTTAAGCAAACTAAGAGTTGCACAAAGCCATTATCAACGGAGGAGGATAAATTTATAAAGGCTGAAAAAGGTGCATCTGTGCAAACATCAGCTTTTACAAGACAAGAGTGGAGAACCGAAGGGTTGGCAAATGTTAACACAAAGGATGATGCTTTTTCCCATTGCTAGCCAAACAAGAATCTTGTAAAAATAGAGTTAATTGAACGAATATACAGATTTGTTCAAGTCACATTGCTTGCTGCAAATGATGACTCGATAAATCGGGAGACTTGGCAATATTCATCAAGTTTGACAAACCCGGCGTACCGCCAGCTACAAACGAGTCGCCACGTTCCCAAATGGGGCTTTATTTTTGACCAAGTCTCATTACTTTGAGGAATAAATCCTCCAGAAAGACGATGCAAATATTGATGGAAACGAGCAGAGTTCAATTCTTGGAATTTCTCTCAACGAGTGTGATGCGAATATAAAAGCAACGACCTTTTTGTGGTAATGGAGAGTTGTGCAGTTAGGCGAAAACTAAATGTGCTGTTCAGATTCCCAACAAGCTCGGTATTAAAAATAAATCCCCCGAGTTTTGTAAGTGTCCGCACCACATGCCAGACAAAACAGGCCCGATCATTCCTCTGCAAAATTCCAATATTTCTTAATAGCTGTGCTATTCTTGTGGTATCTTTTGCTCTTCTTGATGGAGTTCCTCTCTCTCTCTCTTCACCATAATTGTTTTTAAAACTGTGGCATATAATCAATTGTATGTCACAAATGGAAGAGTTAAGCAATAGGCAAAATTTATACCCCCAAACTCCTTTCACCACCATTATTACTCCCAACAACCCTCCCTCACAGCCACAAATATTCTGATAGCCCAATTTCAATTAAGTCTTTGATAACGTGTAACAATTCCTGGGCGGAAACTTCCAGTCCTCACCTAACTCTATAACCTAAGGAAAGACAGTAAATGTGTAAATACAATTCCTGTAAATATATATTTAAGGCTAACAAAATAAATAATGGAAATAAATGTTTGCATGAATAGATTATAGACAGTTATAGATTATAGACATTAAATGCGTATGGCAGTCACCAAAATCTGCGGTGCACAGCGAGTGTCCAGGCTTGTGATGTGCGGGTGAGGGTGGAGTGGTTTCTGAGATGAGGCACTCGACTTTAATGCATTCGATTATATTTTGGTGGCATTACTAATGATTTTCCTCACAGTCGAAGGAGGAAGGCTGAGCATACGAGCAATGTCCACCTAACACTCCCCCCACACTAGAATCGCTTCACCAGTATCCATTTTAATGTCCAAACTATTAATTTTACGAGCATTCTGGTAGGCATCAGAGCTGGAGAACCTGAGGGTCGTTTACCACTCATGATAAAGGGTTTTGGAGAATTTGTCACAAAATACACAAAAATTAAGGTCAGACGATACCTCTCACTAGTACAGTACAGACCACATGCCTGAAGGTGAGAGAAGTCGTGCACTGTACATTGAACTTCCACTTCCTTTGTGCGCCAACACAAAATATATATTTTAAATTCCACGTGAAAAAATGTCATTTCAAAAATTACGAGGCGTAAAAATACAATTGTTCAGTACTCTGTCGAAGGCATTAAGTTAAAAAGAACGTAAATATAATGAGTGCAAATCGACTAATTAATAGTACACATTTGTACAAACCCAAAAAATATATACAGTAGTTTATACAGCATTGAGGCTTCTATAAGCACGAGGTGACGGAGTAGAAAGGTAACAAATCTATATATCGGGAGAAGTCGGGCAACAGAAAGTCACAAACGCAAAGGAATGAATGAAAATGAAAAGAAGAGGAAGTGGAAGGGAGGAGAGTTGGAAATACCGCAACCGACAAATAAGAGGACTAGGTTTAGATACGGCAAGGTTCAACATTATAAGTGCATCTGTGCAGAAACGCACTTCGTACCCGCGTGTGCACTGTGCACATAAAACAAAACGCATATTTTGCTGAAATGCAACCCAATAGCCTTCCTGTTTAGCACTCTGATCGATGTGGGAACGTCCATAATCACTGATAATCTAACGGACACATCATCCCACTCCCTATCCACAATTACACATGCCATGCTATGGCACTGGTTGTATTTTAGCTCAGCAATTTTGCAGTCACCTCACACTGAAGAGGATGAGGAATTTTCATTGGAAATTTTCTAAGGATAATCGGACCTGTACCTTGTGGAAGGTAATAATAATATTGCAAGAGGTGTGACATCTTGTGCGTTTTCAGTTTACTAACAAGGTCGCAAGTTGAAATTACTCATTACAAAATACATGGGTATTTAATTCAAGTTTAAAATGCACTTAGATGTATGGCATATTTACTCACCAACACAAAACATGACATTTAGAAAGTTTGGCATCAACCCGGAAGCAGCGTGTCCGTAACGTATTGCTGGCAGTTTAAAATATCCCGCCGGTGCGGTCTAGATGTTGAATACCTTACAAACATGTCAAAATAAGGGAAATATACCGCGTGTTGAATGCCCGTAAAATACTCCCACAAATTTTGACCACATTTTTCATGGGCTTAGGAAATTCCTACTGAAATATGACCTCAGAGCGAGGACATCAGACCCTGTAGTGGTTGTAGTTTTGCATCCACTGAACAAGGAACATCTACATGTGACTGTCACATGTGCGTCAGCATTGCTAAATCTGCAGAGCAAAGTTTCCAAAGTTTTCAAATTTGTTACGAAAAGGCATCAGAAAATTATAACGGCTTTTTTCGCCAGCAAGCGGGTCGAAAGAGCTTGCCGATCATGCCAAACTACCCAAGGCCAGCGGAGACTATGCAAACCCTTCTCCCTAGATTTTCAGCGGTGAACTGGATGCATCGTTCAATTCCAAAGGCACTTCCCAAGCGAGAGATGAGTGCATGTAACATTTTATTTATTTATTTAATTCAACCCCTGGATGGGGGATGACAGGAGATGGTGGAGCACCAAATGTTTGAAACTCGAGGAAGGAAGAGCGGAATTAAACAGCCTCAGGAAGGTGGTCCTACAAATGAAAGAAGAGAGGAAAAGAAATAGTTGAGGTAGATGGGCAGCCCAGATTTTTAGTGTTTAACCAGGAATAACATGTACATCCTGCAGATTCCGGGCATGATCTGACAGTTGAGAGAACAGATGAGCTAAAGCAGAGGAAAGGCTGTAAAAAAGAAGAGGCCACCGACCTGTCTTTGATGAGATGTGAGAGCAGGACTTGCGTCTCATGCTAATAGCAGGATATGTCGATAATATTGAGATTTCAAGAGAAACATGTGATGATAAGACAGCAGCTCAATGAGGAGAGCAGTCCTCTGTTGAACTGCAGAGAAAGGCCTTGTAGACTGCTAGTAGTTCTGTTTATAAGGAATGACCTGAAGTGACAGAAGATGCCTTGTCTGTGGCTGGCTTTGGAGGCCATCCTTATGATGTGGTCGGCACAGGAGGTCATGGATGACGACGAGGCCTCAAATTTCAAGAAATAAACTTTTCCAGTGGTTGACCAAGCAAATAGATAGGTGGGTTCTTCTGACCCTCCTAAACTGAGCAGCGGAGTGTGAGATTTTCATGGGTTTAAGGACATGTTTCATATAAAAGAGCAGCATCTAATCAATTCCAGACCAGCAGAGAGTGACGCAGCTACAGTCTGCGTAGCAGTGGGATGGGGGTAATTGTACGACAATGTCGTGTCATCTGCAAAAACGAAGAAAGGGCTTTCCAGATAATTGTGGAGGTCATTTACATAGATGAGTAACATGATTGAGCCCAACATGAATATAATCTATTGTGAAAAGGTTGTGTGCATTAAATTGGAGATTTATTTAATGCATGTATTCTGGTACATGCATTAAATAAAGTGTTAAAGCCAATTGGTGCGCACAGAACAGTTATAAACGAAATTCAGCGTTGGAAATGCTTATGTGCATCCAAACTTGAAATGATACATAGAGGCAAACCATAAATTTGAATTTCCACAACATGCTGAAAAGGCAGGTACAAGTGATGTCATTAACCGAGTTTATCATAAAGCCAATGCTTTGACTTCTGTTTGCCGAAAGAAAATGGCAAATATGAAAGACGACATACAAGAGTTATCTGGGAAATGTGGATGAGGCAAAGATTAAGGCCACACAAAAAAGAAATGTCCTATGATTAAATTACAAAACAAATAAACAAACAAGTAAATAAAACAACGCACTATTATATCGAAGCACTCAGGCAAAAAAAAATCCATCAACAAAGGTCAACGACAGCATTTGGCTGCAATAAAGGCAGAGCAACCTGATTTTTTGGATCCTTGAGGTTGAGGATGAGACTGCGCACTTTGCCTTTGTATTTGCTGTCCGTCGTCTGGCAAAGTACAAAAAGCTCCTTCTCAATGTGTGTGGACACCTTTCTCAGCTCCTCATCTCCAACAAAGATATCATCTGAATCATTGCATCTGTGACGGAGGGGTTGGTAAAAACGGCAACTGTGAGTTTCCAGAGTTAACTTGCAGGTTTTACTCTGAATTTGAAGACTTGCACCAGTTAACCCTAAAGTGCCCAGTGCACAGGTGAGCTAACAAAAGCATTGCAATCAAATTATACAACATAGTTCCCTCACAAGGAACTTTAATGCAGGAAGAGGCCATTGGGCCCATCAAGCCTGTGCAATGGTTGCCAATCTATGATTGTTTGTTCATGCTCATTCCTTTTTAAATGCTGAGTGTCAAGCAAGGAAGCGGCATGTAACATTTTTAAGGTCTTTGTTAGAACTCGGTCGATGATCGAACTGCCAACCTCCCAGAATCAGAGTGGACAAATAACTATTACGCCAAGTCTGGTCAAATTCCAGCAAGCAAATCTGGCTGCGAGTGATTTGGACAACTCAATATATCAATTTCCCTTCAACCTACAGGGTTGCGGCAAAAAGGGTTGGCGTCAGGAAGGGCATCCGGCCGTAAAACATTGCTTCAAAAAGGGGACCGAAAAACAACAACAACCACAGTTCCCGAAAAAGGCCAACCCCCGCTTGCGGGGAAAAATGGCCTCTAAAGGTGGTTTTTTCTACACGTGGATGGCAGAGATATTTTATGCAAAGTCAAACAAGTGCACTTGGGCAGTTCACAACCTCTTTTCACTGCAACTTTAGGCACCAATTACAGCTCCACCATGTAATCCAAAGCCAGTGTTGGCAGGTAAGTATTCATGACGGGCACAACCAAATGCAGAATGACAATTCTCAACAATGCAGAATCACAATAATTTATGGGCACAGCCAAAAGTTTTAATTTTACTTAAGAATAAAAGGCATCATGCATCACGGAACATGCAAACGTACACAAAAAATAGGATAGGCACTTTTATATTATCACATGGTGTTGGCCTAATGGTTATGGCGGCGGACTTGGGATCCTAAGGTCCTGAGTTTCAATCTCGTTGAATTAACGCCAGGTGGGGTTGACTCGGCCTGTCATCCTTCCGAGGTCAGCAAAATGAGCACCAGATAACTGCTTATAGAGAGCCATTGCATCAGCTGCAGACGCGCCCACAGAAAAATGATGCAACCAGCAGCCGGGTGGCTGCACACGAACCACCCACGATTATAGTAAATATCCAAAAACAAGATGAGTACAATGGTACATAGTACAGTGGATTAGTATGTGGTATCTCAGCCCTCAGCTATATATGGAACATGACAGCATGCTTCCCTCAAGGTCTTCAACATAGCTGCTCATCACCATCTCAGATCTTTCACAATGCAAAACCATGATCTTTTCTACCCTTGTTAATCCCCCTCCCCCACCGCAATCCATCCTCCTTCCAAATTTCCATCTTTCCCTTGTGAGAGCTCCTTTCTGTATTCATCTTGTCCACACAATGCATCCTCTATTGCCTCCAATTCCACCCCAAACCCATCATTGTCTACCTCCCTGTCTTGGCCTTCCACTCTGCTGTTGGTGTCCTCCACCCCCCCCCCCCCCCCCCACACCCTCTCTGCTGTTCCTTTTGCATCCTGATCCGTTCAGTGTACTCATACTACTATACTAGCTCTTCCACAATCCTCGACTAGGTATACAAAAAAATGCTTCCATACAGTTTATCAATGTATAGGTAGTGGATAAAAAATGGAAACACAAATGTAAAGTCACTTAATAGGATGTTGGGCCACCACGCCTGCATGGGCCGTGGCATAGAGCCCACCAGCGTCTGGAATTTTGCAGGAGGGGTGTGGCGGCATTCTTCCACAATAAAATCAATCAACTCACACTTGTTTGATGGAGGTGGAAAACGCTGTATTGGGCGTCATTCCAGAATCTATACTGTAAGAGAGCTGCTTGTCTGTATGTGTCGCCATTTTTCCCAGAGAAGCTGAATGGATTGTCATCAAACTTTCGGAGGTTCATCAGTGGTGTCAGGGAGTGTTTTATGAAAAATAAAATTGAATTTTTTTTAATCGCTCAAAAGTGCCTGAGCGTTGTAGCTATGAACCGACGTGAAAGGTAATATTAAATTATCCCCGATTTGTGTGTGTGTGTGTGTGTGTGTGTGTGTGTGTGTGTGTGTGTGTGTGTGATATTACAATATTAAATATAAATTTTCGTTGGTGGGTGCAGGGACGTGTTTTCGGCACCCACAAATTTTTTTTTCTTTTCTTCAAAATGCAAGTATAACAGTATTAGAATATCACTGGGCAATGCCAGGTACTCCTGCTTGTATCACATTAATGCTCAATTGGGTTCAGATCTTGTGAATGATAACGCCATGACATATGGATACCATCAGTGCCATGCTCCTCAAACCATTGGGCGTGTTCTGTGGCTAGGGGCATTGGGGGGGGTCTCTTCTAGCAGCCATGCTATCCATGATTAGAAGCAACTAGGCATATGCAGCATTTTTATACATGACCCAAAGCATGCTGGGATGCTATGTGCTTAATTAACACATGAGCCACACCCGTGTGGAAACCATTGCTTGGTGTCCCTCATTTACCCAGGTGTTCCCATTTTATGGTCTACTACCTGTATGACTTGTATGTTATGGGCCCACATTCTGTGGAATCCAAATTCCAGGATGACTGCACAATTCCCTCTTGGACTTAGTCTGAAATGGGTGCTTATGGATTGGGTCTTGTCCGTATGTCCGTCCGCAACCATATCTCGGAGATGTATGGACCAATTTTGTTCATACTTGGCACAAAGACTATACATGCCCGTATACATATGCAGATCATTTTGTTTTGCGATGCAATCAAAGATGGCCGACTGGCTGCCAATTTAGATGTAAACTAGAGCAATGCGACTGTGTCTCCAATATGACTCCGCATAGTCCCACAATGGGTAGATGCCCTCTTTCACTGTCGTAAAAATAAACGTTTGATTTTAATCCCTTCAGCTGTTTTCAAGTCTCACATTTTCACCAGCCATGACAGGTTTCACATCGATCGGTGAAGCACTTTCAGAGAAGGGATCTTTTGAAATATCGGCTTTCAAGCTAATATGGCTGCCACACCACATGACATATAACATGAAAAATGTACACACTGCATATGTATGGGTAGAGGATCACATTTGTGAAGTTTCGTGTTGATCGGATAAGGTTTTTTTTTGTTTTTTGTATACTGAATCGAGGCTCGTGAAAGAGCCGATCGTTTTTCTATCCAAGATGGCTGCCAAACCACATGGCCTATGTCATTATTTTCAAACTACATGCAACAGTGGTGCTCGATGATATTTGTAAAATTTCGCATCGATAGGGTAAGTGGTTTCAGAGATATAATTATTTAATATTTTCCTTCAATCCAATATGGCTGCCACACCATGTGACCAATGATGTTTTTGTGATCATCTTTTAATCGCCATGCCTAGTCAATGACAAACATAAAGTTGAGTCAATTGACTTGGTAGTTTGGGAGATGTTTTTATAAGGTTTTAGGTTAAATCCAATATGGCTGCCAAACCATGTGACCTATGATGTCATAAATTTAATATTTCAATACAAATGTGTCATAGTTCATGTGCATGCAATTTTAGATTTTTAGGATAAGGAATTTGAGTATAAATTTTTTGGCTGGTATACCATTCACCTATGCTTTTGTTCCCCATTGGGAGTACTTGACAATGTGCCAAGTTTCAAATTTTTCCATTCAGCAGTTTGAGAAATATTTTTTTAATTATTTGTGTTTATTCTAAGATGGCTGCCATACCACGTGACCTATGACATCACAATTGTGATAAAACATTCTGCATAGCTGACACTCCTACATTCTGCATGGGTGAAGATTTTATTTTGTAATCCGATCAAAGATAGCCGACTGACAGCTTTTAATTCCGTACAGCAAAATTATGAAAACCACGGGGGTTATGACCCTTTATGTCTTTTTGTCATTGTTCCAAATATGTTGAAGCACTTTTCTACAAATTATCATTTTGACAGTCTGGCAATGCGCTTGATTAGCTTGCTATGCGCTTTCATTCCGAAATTCCTACTTCCTCAATTCATGAAGTCATGATGCTATCATTGGAACCATCTCATCCCCTGTCCAAGTGGAGGCTGGAGTTCCCCCAACACAGTATTTTGCACCCAATTTTGTTCTTCATTTCTATTAGTGACATTAATGATGGACTGCAAACCCTCTTTCGTTTTGTAGACAACTCCACATTGTGTCACACAGTACCCAATCACTCAGGCCGGCATACAGAAGCTGCAGGTCTCTGCTAATCCGGAAATGATTTGACTCTGGTCTGACAAATAAAACATCTTGTCCTTCAATTCTGGAAAACCTCACAGTTTCACCCTATGGTTCCAGAAAGGTAGTCAAAGAACACACCTATCTATTTCCTTTGTCATCCACGAGAGGAAGTTTTGTATCTTGAACCTCTGGACCTCACCATCAGCCATGACCTTTTCTGAGCCGAACACTTCGCAAAGGTGGCCTCCAAAGCCAGCTGGAGATTGTCCTCATTCTCTACTGTTGTTGTGCTTTCCTCTCTCCCCCTTGTCTCCTGCTCCCTTTATTGTATGTTTCATGTGTGTTTCTGTTCACTATTACGTGTTTTCTGTGTTAGCTCTTACACCAGGCTAGACTTTGTTTGGAGAAGGAAAAAAAAAAGAAAAAAAAAAGCCATTGGTGAGGCGTCCTTGATCTTGGGCATTTATAATGATTTGTTCTCCATCTCATTTGAACTGACCTCTTCTTAGCTATTCAAAATATCCTTCTTTGTCTACTCCCAATCTGTCTGACTCATTTTAATACATTCCTGCTCTTTAGCCGTTTCCCCAGTTGTCGGTGTATATCTGGATATTTCGTTATATATTTTTATTTCGTCCTTTTTGCAATTGTTGGGGCTGTATTCATTGTTGTTTCGGTATCTTGTGTGACATCTTCCATTCACACTTGTCTTTCAAAATTGTTTGCTTGGTGTGTTAGGGATACCTTCTCTGGTTTGTTGTCTTCATGTTTGCTAACAAATTGGATTCGGTAGTCTGTTGCGCTTTTCACATACTCAGCCAATACGAGTCGTCACCATGTGCACTTGGTTGAGCTTTATCAGGTTGCTACTTCATTCTCATCTCTCAGCAGGTACATTCTCGGAAAGCACCGATTTTTGTAAAACATTTTGTGGACGTTGAGGAGTTTCCTTGTTTTGATATCCAGTTTATTGATTTCTAATTGTGGCCAGTTTATTAAATCCGCAGTTGTATTGGAATACTGGTATTGCGCATTGGTTTATGGCTTTGATTTTGTTCCTTGGAGAGAGGTATGTTTTCAGGATCAGGTTCGTACGATGCAGGTATTCTTTTGCGCATTTGTTTGTGACATAGTATTGTTGTATTTGTGTCAATTTTTATGTTGTCTGGTTGTATTGGTCTACCTTGTATAAATGGCCACTTACCATACTTATCTATGCCAAATTCCATTTGAATGTCCTCGGAGTACCATTTCACTAATTTGAGCTGTTCTACCAAATTTTTGTCATTTGGTGCAAATAGTTTTAAAGCATCCATGTGAAGTAGATGTGTGACCTTTTCGTCTCTTTAGACACGCTCTTAATTGATGTCAGGATATATCCATGTCATTGCTCATTAATGATGTTGCTCAGTGGGTCCAGGGACAAGCAACACAGGAGGGGCGAAAGGCTGTCTTCCTGGAAGAGCCCTCGATGCATCTTCACACCTGCTGCCTCGACATACCTACTTCAATCTTTCTTTCCAAGTGTTGGAATATCAATGTGGCATTCCAAAGCTCCGTTGCTTCCTCTATCAATTTGATTATTTGGGGGTTGATCTTGTCCAACTGCATGCATTTTAACGTTCATGAATGTGGGAAACTATCATAATAATTTTTGTAGTTTATCCATGCTGTGGATAATTTTGTTCTTGTGTCGCAATTTTTGAGTATGGTCTTGTTTAGTAGCCGGTGGTCTATTGTTCAATAGCATTCTCTCTTCCATCCCTTCTGTTCTGCTTCTTGGCCCCCTTCTCGTAGTTGATGGTACATCATTTCTGTGATGATTCCCATCAGGAGTTTGTACGTTGTTGGTCGGCATGTTATTGGTCGGCATGTTATTGGTCGATTCTTGTGAGGGAGTTGGGTCACTTAAGACTTTGGGTATGAGGAGTGTGTTACTTACTGAGACACACATCCAAGGACTCCTCCCCTTGGATAAGTTTGTTGAATGTTAAGGCGTAATGATTGTACAGAGCATCTACTTTCTTTAACCAGAAGTTTGGAATTCCATCTTGGCCTGGGCTTTTAAAGTTTGGTACTTTTGCTGTTTGGTAAGTTGTTTGTGTTTTGTTTTTTTCTTCATTAAATAGCACTGGAGGCATTCCCTTCAGATGTTATTTTTATTAGCCGCGTCGCAAGACGCTGGTCATAGAGTGCCCTCTGCTGTTGTTCTTGTTCTTCTTCTTCTTGTTGTTCTTGCAGAGAAGACAAAACCTCAAAGCTCCACCCATTCTGGGAACCATAGCTCCACCCATTGTGGGAGAGGCTTCATATAAACAAATATCCACCATTTTATTAACTCGCATAGCTTTGAGGCCTGTTTTGTAGGCCCGTGGTGTCTTCCTCTCTCACACAGTTTTCTTTCAAATCAAATTCGATATATCATTTCATTTTTCACAGTCGCTAACATAGTTTTAGACTCGGTTGAAAAAAAACGGGAAGAAAATCCGATGAAAGTTGCCCTTTATAGAACGAAATGAATTCTCAAAGGCCTGTAACTTCAAGTCCATTGAGATATATTTTTTTTAAATCGCGGCATGGTCAGTCATACACCGCCCGAAATAACAGATGGGAAAATGCCGAGATATATTAAAAATTCGTCCATTTGATGACAATCGTCACGATGAAATATTTAATTTATACGTCGTCACAATAATGTGGAGAGAGGAGCATAGCTTCGTTCACGTGCCGCCACACACGGGAAATTTCCGAGATTTTTTTTTTTTAAATCGCGGCATGGTCAGTCATACACCGCCTGAAATAACAGACGGGAAAATGCCGAGATATATTAAAAATTCGTCGCCACACACGGGAAATTGCCGAGATATATTTTCACTTTGCACAAAAATAACATCAAGTAATCAAATCAATAGGAATGTCCTGTGCCTATAACATCGACGGTATAGGCACAGCTGCATCTAGGCATTGTGTAACATCGACGTGGCTTTTGTTTTAATTAAAACTTTTTGTACTTGTTTTCCTCCAAGTTTTGGATCCAATCCTCCACCTTGTTTTATTTTGGGTCAGATTATTTTCCAGAAATTTTCACGTTTATGTTTTTTCAGAGGGAATTGACAAATTTTGCTTTTGTTTCCCTCATTTGCGGTACAATCTTTTCAGGTTATTTTCAAACATGCAGTTTTGTTTTCTCCCTTTGTTGACTTCATCATCGTTTTTTAATGTACCCCTCTCCTTTCCTATTCCATGTCCACGCACTGCATGACGTCATTGCCCAACACCAAAGGGGGCCCGGCGATGACGCGTGCTGAAAGGGAGTACTCAGTTTTCACTCCGGTTTCTTGTTTGATTGTTTGTTTGTCCGGGTGATATCTCAGCCATCCTTTGAGCTAGGAAGCTGAAATTTCGGCACAAAAGTGAGCGAGTCCTTCGGCAAAAATTTTTATTTTTATTTTTTTATTAATCAATTAATTGATGAGTCACTTAATTATTATCGATCAAGTACTTATTTATTTCCTTTCTCCTCTGGGCAATATCTCAGGTACCTTTTGGGCTAGTAAGCTGATATTTGGACACGACAATGACCAAGTGATTTGGCTTGTAAAGGCTATTTTTAATTTATTGATTAATCAATTATTTATTTGATTAATTATAAAAAATTTTGAGGTTACAGATTTGGATGAAACGGTGGTGGTTTAGGTATTCCATTAGCCAATTGAATCATTATTTTCTGATTATTATTTATTTATTTTCATTATCAATTTTCTTTCTTTTCTGGCCAATATCTCAGGCACCTTTTGAGCTAGGAAACTGATATTTGCACATGACCGTGACCAACTGGTGTGGCTATAAAGGATATTGTTGATTTATTGATTAATCAATTAATTATTTAATTTCTTTCCCCCGATTAATGCCTTATTTAATTAATTTTCAAAAAGTTACAGTTTTGGATGAAATACTGGTGGTTTCGGTATGCTATGAGCCAATTGATTAAGAAATTAAATATTTTACTGTTAGTTATTTATTTTAATGAATGATCGTTTTAAGGCCATTTTCCCCGCTAGAGCGGGGGTTAGCCTTGCGGGCCCCATGACAATCATGGTTCCCTGTTTGAGGCAATGTTTTTATGGCCGGATGCCCTTCCTGATGCCAACCCTTGGTCGCCTCTTACGATGCGCAGGGATACGGTGTACCTATTCTAAACCGGGGTACACACCGGGATCATTCATCCCAGCAAGCTGGTACTCAATTTGCCGACCTCGGAAGGATGACAGGCTGAGTCAGCCCCCCTGGCGTTAATTCAGCGATCGACCGGGATTCGAACCCAGGATCCTAGGATCCCAAGCTGGCACCCTAACCGCTAAGCCAACACCAGGCTTAGTTATTTATTTTAATGATACTATTAATCAATTAACCAATCAATTAATTAGTATGGAGCACTCCCTCCTCCCAATTCCATCTCCGACAGCATCGCCAGCCAAGGGCACCCCAGCAACGTCGGACGCTCACTGGAGGATATGTTATCTAAATATCTATAAAGCTCAGTTGACTTTTTGCTCCACCAAATAACAGCAAAACGGAGTTGAGTAAAAGGGTAAAAATTCTACAGATGCTGTGATATATATATATATATACGTATATATACATATATATATATACATATATATATATATATATACATATATATATATACATATATATATATACATATACATATATACATATATACATATATATATATACACATATATATATACATATATACATATTGTCGCGTAACCGTGATTAACACCACAGTTACGGATGACCGATTTGCGAGACTTTAACTCCCGAGGCGAACACTCAATGGCGGACTCACGTTCAACACCAACGCGCGAAATGGCGGGACGCAGCGAAGGCTCCGCAGCCTTATCTATTAAAATGAAACACCCAGGAAACTGCGTTCAAATATGTACAGAAAATAATATAAGGATTTATTATTAAAAGTAAAGCCAGTGAAAAAGCACGCGCCGGTAATACTAATAACTAAATCGGGACGTCCCCACACGACTGATATCAAACACAAAACGAGGGAGATTAATACGAAAATAACAAGTCACGTCGTGTACAGTGTACGCGGATTCGGGCTTATCTGTCTTTGTCGTCTTTGTGGCTGCCGTCCAACACCGCTCCTTTCGGCCCGATCGCACACCTCGCTCCAAGTTCCACGGCCCTCTGCCTCCGCCTCCAAGCGCCACCAGGCCTCGTCGGTCCAACGCAGGGCTGCACGAAGCAACCAAAAACCAAGTGCCAACTGCCAACTGCTGAGTGCCGAGTGCCAACTGCCAACTGCAACGAGCTGTGGTCACGAACTGTAGAAACTGGCACGAACCGTCAACTGCCACGAGCTCTCACTTCTCTCAACTGCCACTCCGGTACCGAACTGGGACGCTCTACTCAACTGTTCAATGAACTGGGACGACTCGAGATCAGATCGCAACTCAACTCAACTGGCGAACTCAGAGAGACTCAACTGGCGAAAATGGCGTCCTACCGTCGCATATATCTCTCTCCGATCGCGTCACATTGGCGCACTCCTCAGCCAATCATAGCCTCCCAACTCGCCGGCTCGCCCAGGTCACGCCCTCTGCACAACCACTCCTGACATCTCCCGTCCCCGACCCCGCAGTGCTTGCGTTATAACACGTGCCAGGCGAGGCCCGTAGGCCCTGGAGGTGTAAACGGTGGCGGCCCACCGTGGCGGTGGTTTTGGCCTGGTTTCCTGTCCGTTTGTTCCTAAGTCATTGTCAGGGAAAGGAATTATTTAATGTTGCGCTAAGGACCTAACTAATGTTTATGTGGTTTGCAGTGCCATAATGGACAAAGGTTTGACTACCAGGTGAGACTCACAGGGGCGTTACCTTTAATCCCTCACTATTTAACACTCGAACCTCCAGGTAGGTCCACAACCATACATCTTACCCCGACAAACGCCTAAACATCAATAACTTATTACATGTAGAGTCCCTGTCACGACAGCCGAATACCTACCTATTCAGATCTACCTAGCTCTAGATGTTACTCTACCAAATTCATAACACAGCCCCCCCCCTGGAACCGTAGCTCCTGCAAGGTTCACCGCAGGCTCTACCATTCCAGCCTTAACACTTACTGTCACACACTTAATTAACCTATGAAATAAATCAGGAAGGGCTGTGGGAAGTGAGTCGGACTACCTACCTACACTTCCTTAACATGCTGAACCCCTTAACCATCATGCAAGTATGTACATTTTCTTCGTTGTTCCTGTGGAGGGAGGAAACAACCAACACACAACACTAACTTAACCACAAAACTTAACCATCTTTCCAAACTCAAAACTCTAACCTTTGTACATACACCGGTCTACAGACCGCGTCCCCCGGTGGATGCCACAAGACACAACCTTACCTGCGGGGCCATCCCCAATGCATCCCACTAAATTTCCACGGGCCCTGTCCAGATGTTACAGGTGAGTGACACGGCTCGGTGGATTTCGCCCACATTCATGCAACACAGACCCCTTAACCACTCATTCTCCTTCCATAGGTCATCAAGGTATTTCAAAAATCAACAAAGCACTTATTCCCAATACACCCCCTGCAGGACCATGGCATTGATGTCATTCACGTGTGTGTGCATTCCTCAACTAGGCAGCGGGGAGGTACCGCACAAAAAGATGGTGGGGGCGCATCAGGCTGTGGTGCCCGCAGTCCCAAAAACAAGTCAACCGACTTACAAATTCCTTGCCCCCCCCCCCCTTTACCTCTTGGCCCCGTGACAGCCCAACAGCCCCTTTCCGCCGTTACCTCGCCGGTGAGGGTCTCCACACACACCAGGCTCCTTTGCCTCCTGCTTTCGCGCAGCAACACGGGTCACCGGGGGACTTCCTCACCCCGCGGCGCCCAACCAGACCCTCCACCGACGAGCTCCAATTTCTAGTTACCACCGGCTGCCAGGGGTAATTGCCGCAGAGGGGGGCCCGCAGGCATCGCTCCTCAGAGCTTGCTCTGTACCTGCGGACACACACACCTTCCCCACCCATGGTCCCCAAAACACACTTCCTCCCCCACTGCCATTCAATTCTCCACACAACTCAGCACAATTCAGTACAATTCATAGATGTTGTAAAAGGTGTTACAAGGCTTGCCATGGCCTGCTACATGTGAAATTCCCCCAGTTCACATTTAAACCATCACATCTTCCCAAAAGCACAATTATCACCCCTCATTATCTCCAATAATCATCACACACTCTCCAGGTTCCACTCTCACGACCACATCAAAACACGTAACCACTATACAAAAACATACGCCACCCACAAGACACTGTGGCTCCCATTCCATCCCCTCACCGGCCATGTCATCACTCTCACCCGCCTCCCAACTCCAATTTACATGTCCCCAATTTCCAAAGCAAATCCTGAAGCCTGGGACAGTACTCCTCAAAGCACTCACCTTAAGTGCAGGTAGTTGCAGGTTGGTCAGGTTCAAAGTGCAATCCACCCATACAATTCCCAAAATTTCACATTGGGCCTACCAAATCCTTCCAAATTTCTCTTTTGTCCCCACTACACTGGCAGGTATGTGGATCCGCATCCAACGGTGATCATCACTACACAACTACCTGTGGCCACGACAGCTCTGCACCTCTACCGTGCAAGGGTCACCGGGACAAGGTGAGCAGTCAAAACGCCAACATGGCCCATGAGTGTCCATAAGGGCGCGACCCACCATCCATCCTTCGGCCCCCCTGCGAGGAACACAGCTGCAGCAGCCCCAGCTGGCCAATGTGGTGAGCACTTGCTGCCACAACACACACTACCGCACACACAACCTCGGCCCTGGGGGGCACGGTCGCAGTGCGTGGCATCCCTACAGCCACGTCCCCTGCACCTCCCCATCATCCCCCAGTCCGACTACAGAACTGCAGCCCCCCCAGTGCTCACCCACACTTGACCACACCAAGGTCCAGTCAACAGCCATGCTCCACCAGGAGACCCACCCAGAAGACATGGTCCACACACCTCGGACACGCACAGCACCACGTTGACCCTCAGGCTACACAACTACATCCCCATCATCCCGCGTCCCAAATATCAGCACAGTTGCCCCCGCAACCAGTTGAAAGCTGTGTCTTGCTACCCTATTAATTCCATCACAGCCTCCAACACTTTGGTCTACACACCTGGATCAATAATGGCGTCACTATACAGTGTCCACCATGGCATTTCAAAATCCACCCTTAAATTTCCATCTAACCCACAGATTACCCATGCCAACCATTTGTCACATTTCACTCACCTCACCAAAGAAGGATGCTTTGCCATACACATGCCAGCCGAGCATGGCCCATATGCTCGGCGCGTTACACATCTCCCGATTCACATCCCCATGGCTCTCTTCCCAACCCGAGAGTCCATAAATCATAACGGAGCATCTGTGGAAGGTCACTCACACCATCACGTTCCACAGATGCCCCAATGGTTGTCCGGCAGGCTATCTCCATCCCTGTCCATTCGGTTTGACCCGCGTCCATAGACCAACCACCATGCCAGGTCACCACATGCTGGTTGTCCCAGAGTCCCTGGAGGAGAGTGCCAGGCCGCATGCCCGGGTGGTCACCACATCAGTCCCAAGTTGGCCGTCCACAGTGCCACCACCAAAGCGCGACCCACAACACCTCCCCCTAGTGGTCCTCAATATTTGCCATCCCAGGCTTGAGAAACCACCTCGGACCTCCCTGGAGGTCTTAACCCCCACCAGGGTCCGGTGACCCTGCCGGCCCGAGCCACCAGCTCGGACGGCGCCCCGACGGACAAGGGACGCCACACTCCACCAGACCCCCCGTGGGACCCAGGTCGTACCTCGACACCCAAGGCTGGACCCCACGTCCAAATCTCGCCATCACAGCCCCCCAGCTGGCTGGCATACCCAAATTTTGAAAGGGGCAACTTTTGCCCGAGGCCATCACCCATGACCTCTCCATATCCAGATCCCGCAGCCCGGGGACCAATCCCAACCATGGCTGCTCCAAATCAATTTCCCATTGTAATTTTATTTTAAATTTTCTTTTACAAATTTTCATTCCCACTGCCAAACCGCAGCTGCAGGGAACAACCTCTACCACCGGTTGTTCTGCCCCTCCCTGCAGTTGATCCAAATTCCCTACAGGGACCAAATCTCCAGAAGCTCTATCTCCCGATCCTCCAAGATCCAAATCCAGCCCGGAGCCAACACACTCCCCCAACTGGTTGTCCAATTTTGGAGCCTCTGTTTCCAAATAGCAGTGTACAGTGAGCGTCCCCTCGGTCATTCCAACCACCTCCTCGGACCAACTCACCTCATCACCCAGGCTCCTTTGGGCCTGAACAAGCTCTACCTCCATGGGACTGTCACAGGTCTCCAGCCGCTGGATCAAATCATCCTCATCATTACAAATTATTCCTGGCCCCGCCAGGCTTTGATCAATATCCCCAATAAATACCCGGTCCGGCTCTATCGCATGGACCCCCAAAAACTCTACCCCCTCTTGCTCCGCACCACCGCCCTGGTGCTGCACAATTCCAAATTCATCCCCCGGTTGGGGTGTTGTGACATCCACACGGTCCCGATAGCCTTCCAGGTCCCCATTTGCTTTATCAATTCGAGCATTTGTGGCACCAATCTGACCCTCCAACTTTTCCCCCATTTGGACAGCCTGCGTCACGCCCTCCTCTATTTTTGACATTAATTCTTCCCGTTTCAATTCAATTTCCACCCCTATGGCTTTTTCCATCTCCCCCATCTGAGTTTCTACTTTACCCTCAAATTTCCCCAGTCTGTCCGTAATTTGGTTTTGCACTCTCCCTTCTATGCCATCAATTCGTTCCCCCAGCTGCTGTGCCATTTCCCCAATTTTTCCTTCCAATTGTTCATTCCTTTCCTTTATTTCATTCCTCCATTCCTTCCCCTGGGACTCCATTTTATTTTCCAACCCACTTTTCATTTGTCCCATTTGTTCCTCCAATCGATCACTCATTCCCTTCATTCCTTCCCTACATTCCTTCCCCTGGGACTCCATTTTATTTTCCATTCCTTCAATTTTATCATTTATTCCCCGAATTTCTGCAAGGTTTCGCTCACCCTCGGCCCTCTGAGCATTTATTAAATTTACTATGGTCTGGAGATCTATCGGGGCCGTCCCACTTGTTCCCGACTCCCCGGTAGGGGAGGGGCATAAGTTGGTGCTCGGGACGAGGGAGGTTCCAAGGCTCACCTCTGCATCTAATTCCCCTATTTCCGGCTCACTCCCAACGCTGACGGAGGCCTCGCTGCGTACTTCCATCTCATCAATTTCCGACATCCGCTTTCCGGAAGATTGTTTCCCGCGCGCGTATTTATTTTAATAATTCCTGAAACAATTTAAATTTGACGAAGACGCGATATCGCGCTCCGTTTGCCCGATTGATTATTAAATTTCTCCGCCTCGACTATAAAAATTTTGCGTTCGAACGTCGGGCGCAATGTACGCCCGACCGTGTCGATGTCTCCCCGCGGACAAAAAAATTTGTCCGACCGTGTCGATGTCTCGCCGCGGACAAAAAATTTGTCCGACGGGTTCAAATCCCACTCCTGACACCACTTGTCGCGTAACCGTGATTAACACCACAGTTACGGATGACCGATTTGCGAGACTTTAACTCCCGAGGCGAACACTCAATGGCGGACTCACGTTCAACACCAACGCGCGAAATGGCGGGACGCAGCGAAGGCTCCGCAGCCTTATCTATTAAAATGAAACACCCAGGAAACTGCGTTCAAATATGTACAGAAAATAATATAAGGATTTATTATTAAAAGTAAAGCCAGTGAAAAAGCACGCGCCGGTAATACTAATAACTAAATCGGGACGTCCCCACACGACTGATATCAAACACAAAACGAGGGAGATTAATACGAAAATAACAAGTCACGTCGTGTACAGTGTACGCGGATTCGGGCTTATCTGTCTTTGTCGTCTTTGTGGCTGCCGTCCAACACCGCTCCTTTCGGCCCGATCGCACACCTCGCTCCAAGTTCCACGGCCCTCTGCCTCCGCCTCCAAGCGCCACCAGGCCTCGTCGGTCCAACGCAGGGCTGCACGAAGCAACCAAAAACCAAGTGCCAACTGCCAACTGCTGAGTGCCGAGTGCCAACTGCCAACTGCAACGAGCTGTGGTCACGAACTGTAGAAACTGGCACGAACCGTCAACTGCCACGAGCTCTCACTTCTCTCAACTGCCACTCCGGTACCGAACTGGGACGCTCTACTCAACTGTTCAATGAACTGGGACGGCTCGAGATCAGATCGCAACTCAACTCAACTGGCGAACTCAGAGAGACTCAACTGGCGAAAATGGCGTCCTACCGTCGCATATATCTCTCTCCGATCGCGTCACATTGGCGCACTCCTCAGCCAATCATAGCCTCCCAACTCGCCGGCTCGCCCAGGTCACGCCCTCTGCACAACCACTCCTGACATCTCCCGTCCCCGACCCCGCAGTGCTTGCGTTATAACACGTGCCAGGCGAGGCCCGTAGGCCCTGGAGGTGTAAACGGTGGCGGCCCACCGTGGCGGTGGTTTTGGCCTGGTTTCCTGTCCGTTTGTTCCTAAGTCATTGTCAGGGAAAGGAATTATTTAATGTTGCGCTAAGGACCTAACTAATGTTTATGTGGTTTGCAGTGCCATAATGGACAAAGGTTTGACTACCAGGTGAGACTCACAGGGGCGTTACCTTTAATCCCTCACTATTTAACACTCGAACCTCCAGGTAGGTCCACAACCATACATCTTACCCCGACAAACGCCTAAACATCAATAACTTATTACATGTAGAGTCCCTGTCACGACAGCCGAATACCTACCTATTCAGATCTACCTAGCTCTAGATGTTACTCTACCAAATTCATAACAATATATATATATACATATATATATATACATATACATATATACATATATATATATACATATACATATATATATATACATATACATATATACATATATATATATACATATACATATATACATATATATATATATATACATATACATATATACATATATATATATACATATACATATATACATATATATATATACATATATATATATACATATACATATATACATATATATATATACATATACATATATACATATATATACATATACATATATACATATATACATATATATATATATATATATATATATATATATATATATATATATATATATATATATATATATATATATATATATATCGAAACGCGAGTTGTCTGTGTGTGTGTCCGCGTTTTATTCAGATGGCTGAACGGATCTTCATCAAACTTTCAGAGGTTCATCAGTGAGTGCTTGGGAGTGTTCTAGGCAAACAAAAAAAAATCGAAAAAAAAAGTTCGTTTTTTTGGAGTTATTTAAAAAAAAACAAAAAAAACACTCCATCGTGTCGAAGCCTTTTAAAATTAACGACAGTTATCCACAACTACACATGCGCATAAATAAATACAAAACAATTACCAGCCATTTGAATACAAATAAATCGAACTATTCCAGAAGTGTACGAATTTGGTAGTACGGCTTCTTCTTCTTCTTCTTCCTGATCGACTTCACACTTAACTCAAACGTGAGCCACATTCACTCAGAAACGTGAGACACTTCCTCTCCTGCCTCCCCCCACCCCTTTCACCCTCTCCTCCCCTTCCTCCCTCCCCCGCACGGCAACGCCGGGTACTTCTGCTAGTTTATATATATGGCAAGGGGCAGTACAGTATACTTTGAATGTAGCTCTATTTGTCTTCTTACCCTGCGCTCGCGAAGCGAAAGGCAGGGTTAAGCATTCGGGTCTGTCCGTACGTCAAATGTACGGACGTACGTGTGTGTCTGCATTTTAAAAATACATTTTCTCGGCAACCGTTGGTCCGATTGACATGAAAATTTCACCATAGGAGGGACTCCTCCTGCAGAATATTTTAGTGAATATTATGACGTCAAAGGTCACGTGGTATGGGCGCCATCTTGGAAAAACCAAAAAACGTTGCACCTCTATCTCAAAAACCACTGCACAGAAATAATTGACAGGTCTCATTGCAAAGAACTCTACATGCGGAATAACATATGTGAATGATTACGTCATAGGTGCCGCTGTTATGACGTCATAATTCGATAAGTAAAAAAAAACTTTATCCGATCAGGATGAAATTTCTTGAGCATCTTCTCGCTATGGATTGATGCAGAAATAAAATTATAATGACGTCGTAAGTCACGTGGTTCGGACGCCATACTGTTTTGAGTGAAAAGCTTGAAAAAACACTAAAATCCAATTTTCTCCGAAACGACTGAAAAGATCGAGGCCAAACTTCGCAGGCAGAATCGCATACCCATGACGAACAAAAAAAGTCAGCGAGAATGACGTCATGCGTCCCATGATTTCGGAGTTATGACGTTTTTAAGCATAAACCTTTCAAACCTAGGTCCTCCCTCATGTGATCCAATAGAGGGGAAACTTCACAGAGGTGTTCAGCATATTAGTCTTCTAAAATAACCTTTTGGAATTTGCGATAGGTCACGTGGTTTGGCAGATATAAGTAATTAAACAAAAAAATATTAAAATTTTTTATCTCTTGAAACGCTTCATTGAACAACGTGAAACTTTATATTATAGTAGAGGTAATGAAGTGTGACATGTGTGCAAAATTCCAAGATGATTGGATGTACGGTCTGGAAGCTAGAAGTTGTTATTACGTGAAGAAGAAGATTCTTCTCGAGTGGGCATGGAATTAATTATCACACTGCAAATGACGAGCAGGCAAAGTACAGAGCTACCTCACGGGGTCATTTTGACCTCAAATAAAATTCTGATTTCAGATTTGTCAATCGTTGAGGTATATTAACACATGACCAAAACAGATTTGGCGAACGTCCGACGATTTTTGACAAAAATATAACATTTGTGTATGCATTTCAGTAAAGTAAAGTGTGTGCCGTGTCAGCATCTTAAAAATTGAAACGTGGCTCTAAGTAACTCCATATGGGGAATAGGTGTTAACGATGATGGCATTGGTGCCATAATTATGACGTCATAATTCGACAGGGACAACGCTTGGTCTGATCAGTTTGAAATTTATTGAGCATGACCTATGCAACAGTTATTTAGAGAATATACATTTATGATGTCATCGCTCACGTGAAGAAACGTTCAAAAACAGAAGAGTTGGCTCGCAACAAGTAGACTGTGCAGGGTAAGTATTCTATGAATACCATCTAGTTTTGAGTTTGCTTTCAACAGCCATTACCTTTCGGTCTTTATTTCCATTTTTGATTTAGTTTTTTATTTTTTGAATTCTACTCATTAGCTTTGGGCTTCGATTTCCTCTTATAAATTGCTCTATTTGCCCCATTTCCTTTCTCAGTTGCTCGTTTTTGTGTCTCTTGCCTCCGTTTCTTTGGCGGTGCCTGGTGTATGTCTGTATGAGCTGATTTACTCTTCTTGCGCTGATGTATTCTTGTTACTTTTTCTTGTATGAGCAGTGTTGCTGCAAAGCTCATGGTGTTGAGTTCCTTTAATGGGGATGATTTTGGTACCAATCTCTTGAGTGCATTATTACTTCTCCCAACCAGCATTTTTGTGCGTCGGTTATTTTCGGTCTTGCATAGTTGTGTTTTTTTTTGTTTTTTTTTGTATACAAGATCGAGGCTCGTGAAAGAGCTAACATGAATCACACAAAAGGTCAAACCGACACATAAAACACAAAAAATAAGGGGAGCGGTAGACAAGATGGGGAGAGAGGGGGAAGGACACAAACACAACATTTGAGAGCAGGGACATTGGGAGAAATGTGGAAGGGGGAGGGCTTGGGGGGAGGTGGGAGAGGTATAAAACATATGAACACTGCAAGGACTTCCAGGAAAGAAGTTGGAATTTCAAAAAAAAAAGAAAGTATCTGGGGTGAATTAGCGGGGGTAGAAAAGATCAAGGTTTTGGATGGGGGAAGATAAGAGATGGTGGTGAACAGCTGTTTTAAAGACCTGCAGGGAGGAGTGGGATTGAAGGGAGTGGGGAGTTTGTTCCAGAGGCGGGAGTAAAGGGGAATGAAAGAGTGAAGGTGAGCAGAGAGCCTAGATTTTGGCAGTTTAACCAGAAGAGGGTTGCAGGCAGATCTTGTGCGACCTGAAGGAATATTGGGGGGACAGAGCACAGAGAGCTGGGGGGAGCAAGGCCGGAGAGGAGTCGGTAGAAGACAGAAAGACCACCAACCTGCCTGCAGTGAGTGAGTGAAAGGCCCTCAGGTTAACTTCATCGCAGGAGATTCCAATGATTCTAAAAGCTTTGGTTTCAACAGCGTGAAGCTGAGCAAGGTGTGAGGCAGGAGCACCAGCCCAGAGGGGGGAACAGTATTCCATTGAGCTGCAGATGAAAGCCTTGTATGTGGGGAGTAGCTCAGGTGTGCCAAGGAAGGACTTCGCACGATGGAGGATGCCCAGTAGACGACTGGCTTTGGAGGCCAGCGTGCAAATGTGGTTTTCCCAAGAAAGATCATGGCAGACAGTGAGACCCAAAACCTTGAGCGACAGAACTTCTTGGAGAGGATTGTTGAGAAAGTAGATGGGAGGGTTGTCCAGTCGGTCCTTTCGGAGAGACATTGTAAGAGTGTGAGATTTGTCAGGATTGAAAGACATGTTCCACTTGTTTGACCAGTCTGTGATTTTGTCCAGGTCTGCAGCGAGTGAGGAGGCTGCAGACTGCCGATATGAGGGATGAGGAATGGAGCAGCAGATGGTGGAGTCATCAGCAAAGAGATAGAGGATTTTCCAGAGAGTCGGAGAGATCATTGATGAAGACCAGAAATAGCACAGGGCCCAGAAGACTACCTTGGGGAACTCCAGCCAGTACAGGAAGGGGAGATGAGAGAAATCCATTCAGGGCCACACGTTGCCTACGACCAGAGAGGAAGTCCGCAAGCCATGAGTGGAGATTTCCATGGATACCGTAGGAAGAGAGTTTGGTGAGCAGAGCTGGGTGCCAGACCGTATCGAAGGCACGTGATATGTCAAGTGAGACAGCTCTGATTTCCTGTTTGGCATTGAGGACCTCCATCCATTGTTGAGACAGCAGAAACAGCATGTCCAGAGTAGAATGACCTGGTCTGAATCCAAATTGATGATCAGAGATCAAGCCATTGGAGAAGAGGAAGGATTTGATATCCGAAGCAATGATGGATTCCATGACTTTGCTGATAAGTGGGAGCAGGCTGATTGGTCTGTAGTTGCAAGGATCTGTTTTTGCACCTATTTTGTGTAAAGCGGTAATGTTTGCTGATTTCCAAGATGCTGGCAGATGACCATGAGCAAAAGAGAGGGTGAAAAAAAAAAGAGAGAGGGTGAGATAGAGCGGCAGAGCAGGATTTTAGGACCCGTGGGCTGGTGCCGTCTGGTCCAGTTGCAGAATCAGAGTCGAGGTTTGACAAAAACTTCTCCACCTTGTCAGGAGAGAAGGACACAGAGTCCAGGAGCAGTTGGGTTCGACTGGGAAAGGTGGGAACAGAGAGAGATGGGTTTGGGACACAATATTTTGAGGCAAACACAGAGTTGGGCCATTCGGCTTTGTCACGTGCGGTGTCAACTGTGTAGCCTTTTGAGGTAAGGGAGGAGATGGAGTGGGAACAAACACCAGAAATGGATTTGACCAGACGCCACCAGGATTTGGAGGAAGGAGACAGGTTTGAGAGTTCAATCTTGAGTGTGGAGAGATAGTGCTTCCTGGCACTCCTGAAGGTAGACACACACTTGATCCGAGCTTCGTGGAAGGAACTGAGATTGCCTTCAGTTGGATTTGCCTTCCAAGAGGCAAAGGCAAGTTGTTTCAAGGCAACTGCCTCACCACAAGATTCAGTGTACCATGGACGGGAGGAAGGTTAAGACAGCTTAAGACGAGATGGGATAAATCTGTGCATGAGAGAGAGCAGTTTGCTCTGGAAGAATTCCCAGGAAGAATTGATGTCAGAGGCAGAAGAGATGGGAGACCAGTCCAGATGATTGATGGCTGCTTGCAGACCGTGCCAGTCAGCCTGAGTGAAACGCCAGACTCGTCGGTGCTGAGGAGGCTCTCTGAGAATGGCCAGAGAGATGTCCACTTTAACAAGCACATGATCAGAAGAACCGATTGCAGCAGAAGAAGAGCAGCAGACATTTGCAGGGAAGTTAGTCATAACCAAGTCCAGAAGAGAATATACTCCATTGACTGAGATTCGGGTCAGGAAATTGACAGATTGTGTCAGTCCCAATGAGTCGCAGAAGTCCTTTGCTGAGGTGCCATGGCTGATGAGAGATGACCCCACACTCAGCCAGCTGGCATGATGACAGTTGAAGTCGCCACATATGAGGAAGAGAGAGTTTGGATGAGTTGATAGAAGTTGGTCCATGTTGTCCGACAGCAAAATGTAAATGGAGTCATCACTGTTTGGAGGACGGTACAGAACACATATGAACAAAAGGTGGGAGTGGAGAGGAAGCCGTAGCCATAGGTACTCCTGGGGGTGAGGTGGAGAGAGGGCAGTGCAAGGAGAGTGAGGAAGAGAGTTTTTGATAAAGATAGCCACCCCACCACCAGGACGAGGCTCAGGTCCATCATACCGGAGGAGGGAGTAACCAGGAAGAGATATTAATGAATCAAAGACATCTTGAAGGAGGAAAGTTTCTGTTAAGCAGATCAAGTCTGGATTGTCAGAAGCAACCTGAATGGAGAGATCAATCAGGTTAGAGCGAAAGCCCCGGATGTTTGAGGTTCATACCGTTAATGAGGAGAGGGGGAGCATCGGGTGCAGGACAGGGTAGGGGAGGGGTAGCGTCAGATGAAGGATGAGAGGGGGAGGTAGGAAGAGCAGTTGATGGTGTGTCAGAGATTACAGAAGAGTTACAAGAAAGGGAAGGATGAGGAGGACGAAAGGTTTGATGGTGATGGGATGAGGCACAGTGAGGGGGTGTTTGAGGGGGGGGGGGGGCAGAGGAAAGTAGAAGGTTGTGGGAGGTGGAGGTATGAGATGGAAGTGGGGAGGTGGGGAGGAGGCAGCTTTGAGAAGGAGGTGGGAGGAGGGAGAATTTGGGAGGGATGGTTGGGGGGGAGATTTGAAGGGGAGGGGTTTGGGGGGAGTTTTGAATGGGAGGGGCAAGGGGGGAGTTTAGGAGGGGAAGGGCAAGGGGGGAGATTTGGATGGGAGGGGCAAGGAGGGAGTTTCGGAGGGGAGTGGCAAAGGGGGAGTTTCGGAGGGGAGGGGCAAGGGGGAGATTTGGAGGGGAGGGGCAAAGGGGGAGTTTAGAAAGTGGATGATTAATGAAAGATGAACATTTATAACAAATTGGGTTTGTTGTGATTTTCAAGTTCGCGATCCGTTTCAGAACGATGGAGGAGGGGTGGAATGAATGAGAATTTAGAGCATGTAGTGAGAAAGAATTGTAAGAGATTGAATATTTTTTTGAAATGGAATGAGTTGAAGAGGAAATTGAAAGGAGCCTTTTAAATAGGAAGAAAAACAGCGTGTTGTAATAAACCACTGAATAAAACTGCAGGGGAAAGTTTAAACATATTGATCTTCAGAACCGTGAAGAACAATCTTATATTCACAAAGATACCAACGGGGAGAGGGCCTTGAGGGACAACCACGAGTCACTTGAACAGGGCAAAAGGTGGAAGGCAAGGGGATAATGGGGCGGGGCGGGACAGCGCACATGGACAGAGGTGCACGATGGGACAGGGAAATAAAAGTTTTTTTTGGGGGGGGGGGGGGGGGGGGTTACAACGTTAGACAAAGAGTAGATGTTCAGTGAAGTTTGGGGGAGAAGGGAAAATCAAAAAACCTACCAAAAACAGCAAAGGAAGGAACAAACTTCGACGGGGGAAGCCTGAGGCTGCAAGGCCTCACACGCAGTGCGGAAAACAGAAACGATTAATTTATGAAAGATAAACACCGAGAAACTTCCAAGGGGCACACTATAGGTTCACACACCGAAAGATAAATACAGTTTCGACAAAATACAATCGTGGAGACCGTGTGGAGCTTCGAAAATCCGTGACGTCGTCTCCAAGATCTCACGAGATCCCAATCTCGATTTCCTCGAATTGTGTCAATCTCATTTCCACTGGTGTGTTTACCAGCTCTTCTGCCACCACCAGCTTCTTGTGTTTCCCTCAACACCAGCTCACACACCTCGGAGGGTGCAGCCAAGCTCACCAGCATTGGTACGGACCGTCAACGGCAAAGGTGTGGCCTTGCTCCCACACTGTGCAGGCTCACCCACAACCCCACATTTCAAAAACTTGGAGACCTGACTTACTGGCTCAAGATCGGCCACTTGCTCATAAACCAGAGACGGCGTGGCATCGCACCATCGGACCCGGGCATGCCGGCACCGCTGCAGAGTCTCAACACTCACCCGTGAGCGCCTTCCTGCACACCACAGCAGCTGTTTCGCAAACCGTGGGTACCTCTAACTTATTTCTTTCGGGGATTGTCTCATCTGGGGCAGAGCAACATCCACACCACCAGCGACATTCACCCTGACAGTCTCCTTCGCCACTCGGGCCCACCCCAGGCTTCCCTTCAATAATGTGTTCAGCACAAACGTTATCGGGGATGCCTCATCACGGTGCTGGTATCCCTTCTCCCCCAACACAAGTCGGGGGCCAAATCTTCCACATTCTTTCCTGCTGCCTGGATTCGTCAGCCAGCATAGTCATGGTCAGTGACAATTGGTCCCCCAAACAATGATTTACAATATAGTTGGGCAGATTAAGCCGTTTTTATGTCACAATTGACCAAATGGCGATATAATCACCAAATTTTGCATATACAGTATACACCCTCTTTGGGTCCCTTACTAGGGAAAAAAAAAATTAGTCACTTGAAAATCCAAGTTGGCTGCCAATCATAGACTAGCATGACATTTTCAGCCATAGAACATGACACAGGTAACCGATATGGGACCCCATTAGGAAAAAAAAAGTTAGGCACTTGAAAATCCAAGATGGCCACCAATCAGACGAGCATGACATTTTCAGCCATAGAACATGACAGAGGTAACTGATTTGAATGATCTCAGTGTGAATTTCAATGTTTTTGACTATGCCGAAGCAGATTCTGCATAGGACAGACCTCTGGGATGTTATATTTTATAATTTCTAGAGAAATGGAATTAAACCCCGTTGATGATTGTTCACATCAGTCAAGACATGTAGAACTGCACAGTGCTGTACAGGCTAGGCCCAAGCGATAACATTTGCACCATGCATGACATTCTGTTTTGCATCCACATTTTGTCAGTTCTTGGCAATTTTTCCACAATCGGTGGAAGGGTACTCCAGCAGATCTGCCAAACTTCAGCTTGTTGTATCCATCCCCAATCCACTGGACTCAGTTTCTGGCTGACACACTGTTGACTGACTTCATATACATCCTGCCCAGTAGGCAGCGTGCTTAGAATGTTGCAGGTGGGCAGCTCAAGTAGGTGGGTTGGAATCATATGACCTCCGCTTACGAGGAAAGAATTCCAGCCGTGCATCGTTCACATTTGTAACAGTATCTCATACATTGTGACTACAAATTTCTCAAGGATCTCAAGGTCATCATCTCCAACGGTTGGTGGACACTTACCAAGTTGATTGAAGACACCCGGATACCTCATTGCACACATTCCAAGTTTGCCATGCAGACCTCTTTCCTTTACCACAAAATGCAGACACGATATCACAACCACTGAAGGCATGGAAGAGGAGGATTCCACTTGTCTTCTCAGCGCCAATTGTAGAAACTACGTCAAGTTTTGCAATCCATCTCAGATGAGTTCCTTGACCAAAGGCAATCCATAATTTGTGCAAGCCAAGTTAGTGCAAGGATGGTAGATATTGCTATGACGACGCCATCTGTGTCATTTGCCTTTATCATAATGACTTTGTTGCCTTCCATTACTGCATGCCTGCAATGTACAAAAATACGTGCATCTGCCTCTTCATGGGTACATGGAGCCACATCGTCTAAGCTGATCATTTGACTGCTGAGTGCAAGTTCTTCCTTAGTCACAGGGATCACATTTGGCGTGCATTTCAGCAATTCTGTCTGCAAGGAAATGGAAGAGCTCTGTCTTGTTGTTGGCATTACGCAGGAAGCTCTGCTAGTGTTTGGAGTCTTGTTAGTTCGTGTTACCCTTCTTCTGACTCCCTTTCCTCTCTTTATCTTGTTCAGACTTCGAGCTTGATGGACGGTACACAAAGACAATGTCTGTTCTCTTGTACTTGGCAGACATTGCTTATATAGTTGGGAGGACATTTTAATCTGGCATAGTCATCAAATGCTTTTGTGGGCAGAGTTTACCAATGCTTATCCATCAATGATGATAGCATCTGCTTCTGTATTTAGTGTCATCACTTGGGATTGGAGTTCAATAAATGATATTTCTAACAGGTGTGTAGCTTCCCATTGTCACTGAAAGCAGCAGGAACTGACAGTCCGGCAGCCAAACCACATTTTCAGGCCATAACGTTGTTTTGGCGTCCAAAATTTTTTTTGGTGCATTTTGCTTCCCAGAACCAACAATTTGAAAAACAATTTTACTGTACTTCTTTCAGCATTTGGCAATGAGATAATTTGCATAAAACAAAATGGGCCACCAAAATACCAAATTTCTTCCCGAACAAATCATCTTAAGTATTGTGAGGTGCTAAATATTGTATATTTCAATCAGGTCTTCACTGAAGACAAGTCTGAGGTTGCATAAATATAATTGTTCTGGACTTTCCAATACCTTCATAAATTAATGGAATCTGCCTGTGCCTCTCTCATAGTGTGCCAATTAGTTGATGAACACTGGCTGGTAATGTCCTTGATGTCTAAAGTGAGCAAGTCACTTGACTCCTCCTGGAAAGGATTGCCCATGCCGTGAAGAACCGTGGTTAGCTTGCCTACTTTCTCAATGAATACTGTGTGCCGGCATTGGTTGCTTGTGATGGCCGGTATTTTCTGTTGCATTTTTAGCACCTGATGCTGCCACGTACTCAGCAACCAGATGACTCATTTCAGGGCCAGTGACCATCCACCTTCTGAGGGCTGATGGATCCTCAGTCACACCGATCACCTTTTATGACTGCATTTGCTTGCTCATGCGCTTGGTCGATGGCCAGTGCTGAGAATTCCCGGCAAGATCTGTGTACCAATTAGTCAGTAAGCAGAGCATGAACTGCATAGGGTTGTTTTAAAGGTAAATTTTGGTTTAAAGGTTTTAGCCCTTTCACGAGCCTCGATCTTGTATACAAAAAAAATAAAAAATAAAAAATAAAAATGAGAAAAGTACTGTCCATAGCTAATGCTTAATATGACTGTAAACCCACCGGCGAGGGTTAAAATGGTCACAAATGATAAAATAAAGCATCCGAGAAGTCTCAAATACACAGAGTCCGCTTCGGCATGGTGAATAGCTTCAAAATTAACACCAAGATAGTTCAAATCGGTTACCCGTGTCAAATTCTATGCCTGAAAATGTCATGCTAGGCTATGATTGGCAGTCATCATGGATTTTCAAGTGGCTAACAGTTTTTTTTTCCTAATAAGTGACCCAAAGGGGGTGTATATGCAAAGTCTGGTGCTTGCATCACCATTTGGTCAATTGACATTAATTTGCCCCACTTTATGTTGAAAGTGTTTTGCATCATAATCGTGTTGGGAAACGAATTATTTTTGAAGTGAGGGATTTTGATTAGGAACGGCGTGGTGCTACAGTTTCTGTTGGTTTGCCAGCATCACATCGATTTTAACAAGTTTTCCGACATGAAAAGCTGAGATAACCTGAGACGTCACAGAAACTCACTCGTGTTTAACAGTAGGCTGCAAACACTGCTTGTCGTAACATTCTAATCTTGGGTGTACAAACTAAAACCTCGCCCAATCTTGGTGCTGCCTTGCAAATGTCAAGCTTTTCACCTTATTCTGTCGTCTCAGCAGCCATTCTGTAAGCTGAACAACTTGAAATGCTTATTTTGCCTTTGGGATGTTCTTCTGGATCTTCCTGGCATTTTTGTTTCATGCACCAAGCCAGTTTATTTCAGGCGTTGCAAAGTGAATGTCATAACATTGTAGATCTTCAGCTTTTCTGCCATTTTCTTCATATTGTGCCATTCTTCCCGCAGAGTTTGGATCTGACACGGCGTTCTATTGACACTTGCTTTGGAATCCATTCAGACGTTCAAGCAAGGGAAGAAGCCGATGAAAATTAAATTCACGTAATCACTAATTTCACACATTCATTAATTTGCAACTTTTGAGTGCTTGTTGGACCTCAATGTGAAGCAGAAGCTCCTCCCCAGAGTGAACTGGTCAAACCCAAAAACAGTCAAGATCAGACCCCATTACTGGAGGAGTGGGTACCAGGAAGCAAGTGCCACACCAGTTATTGCTGCATGCATCCTGACCAACAGGAAATGCCTGCCACACATTAACCTGTTTGTGGTACACAAATTGGTTCTGGGAGCAGCCAGGAAATATACATTTTAAAGTGGCTCTTTTAGCTAAACAGTTGCATATGCTTCCTGTTGGTTGCAGTACAATCCTATGGAGATGCAGAGGGGCTGCAGCTCAGCTTAGCTCATGCCTATAGATACAGTCACGTGAAAAAGTAAGTACACCCCATGTAAAGTTTTGACTTTTTCAACATATTTCAACATACAGCTATTTGATCTTCATTTCAATAATATTGATAGATAAAGATGATATAATATAACAAATATCATGAAACATTTACATTTTGTAGTCCATTGTATAATTTAAATAAACATAAATGCAAATTTCACATGTGGAAAAAGTAAGTACACCCCTGCATTTATCACTACTTCAAATACCTAAAATTAGAATCAGGTGCACCAGCTCAGGTGCAAATGATTAGAACATCGTTAGAGAGGATCTTGGAGGAACCTGTCTTATTTAAACCTCAGACATTTAGTTTGGTTTACTCTTTGTTGTTGAAGTGTGCAGCATCACCATGCCTAGATCAAAAGTGCTCTCTGAGGCCTTCAGAAAGGAGGTTATAGATGCCTATGAGTCTGGGAAGGGACTTAAAAAGATCTCCAAACAATTTGAAATCAATCGTTCGACTGTCCGGAAGTTCATCTACAAGTGGAGAAGATTCCAAACAACTACCAACTTGTTCAGGCCAGGCCGCCCCAGCAAGTTCAGCCCGAGAGCAGACCGCAAGATGCTGAAAGAAGTCTCGAAGAACCCCCAGAATGTCATCACGGGACCGACAGGTAGCTCTTGCCACTGTTGATGTCAAAGTGCACGAGTCTACCATTAGAAAGAGGCTGCACAAATATGATCTACATGGGAGGTGTGCCAGGCGTAAACTTTTGCTGTCCAGAAAGAACATCAGGGCAAGACAACATTTGCCAATGAACACCTGGCAAAGACCAGCACTTCTGGAACAATGTGCTCGGGACAGATGAGTCAAAGGTAGCGCTATTTGGCCACAGTACCAGAAGACATGTTTGGCGAAAACCAAAGACAGCATTTGACCACAAGAACCTGATACCAACTGTAAAGCATGGTGGTGGAAATATTATGGTTTGGGGCAGCTTTGCTGCATCAGGGCCTGGGCAGCTCAGCATCACAAAATCCACTATGAATTCTTCATTGTACCAGAGGGTGCTTGAGGATAATGTGAAGCCATCTGTCGGAAAGATGAAGCTCAACCGAAGATGGACCTTGCAACATGACAATGACCCTAAACATCTATCTATAATTCCACTAATCTCTGTGTGTATGTGTGTGTGTATGTGTGTGTGTATACGACAACGATTTCTCGACAACTACCGGTCCGATATACTTGAAACTTGCCAGGTATATTGCTGGGGACCCGAGGATGTGCCTTTTCAAGGTTTGAAATTAATCGGACAAGTACTTACCGAGCTATGGCGATTTAGCCGTTCGCCGTTCGCTTTGGCGTTGCGAATGGACCAAACCATTTCATGTAAATAGAGGGGGGGGGTTCTGTGGTCGTTGCGAATGGACCAAACCATTTCATGTAAATAGAGGGGGGGATTGTCACTGTACTCGCAAGCCGTTCGCCGTTCGCTTTGGCGTTGCGAATGGACCAAACCATTTCATGTAAATAGAGGGGGGGGGGGGATATAATTTTAGATAGATATATAGTACGGGCATATATATAGTACGGGCATGCCCTAGTACCAGTAATTCCACCAAGGAATGGCTGAAAAGAAAAGAAAGAAATGGAGGGTTCTGGAATGGCCAAGTCAAAGCCCGGATCTAAATCCCATCGTGATGTTGTGGGGGGATTTCAAACGAGCTGTGCATGCAAGAAACCCCTTAAACATCGCACAGCTGAAATAATTCTGCATGAAGGAGTGGGCAAAAATTTCTCCCAGTCGATGTCAGAGACTGGTAGACAGTTATAAGGAATGCCTACTTGAGGTTGTTTCTGCCAAAGGGGGCAATACCACCTATTAGAGCCAAGGGTGTACTTACTTTTTCCACATGCAAAATTTGCATTTATGTTTATTTAAATTATACAATGGACTACAAAATACAAATGTTTCATGATATCTATATTATAATAGGCGAAGGTGATTCTGTCTGTCTGTCTGTCTGTCTGTCTGTCCGGGGTGTGGCTTACTCCGTTTACAGAGTAGCTCCACCCATTCTTGGAGAGGCTTCATGTAAACAAATATCCACCATTTTATTAACTCGAATAGCTTTGAGGCCTGTTTAGTTAGGCCCGTGCTGTCTTTCTCTCTCACACAGGTTTATGTCAACTGTAATTCGATATATTATTTCATTTTTAACAGTCGCTAACATAGTTTTAGACTCGGTTGAAAAAAAACGGGAAGAGAATCCCATGAAAGTTTCCGTTTATAGAACGAAATGATTTCTCAAAGGCCGGTAAAATAAAGCCCATTCATTGAGTCACCCTCATGATTTTATCTCGAATTCACCATCTGATTTAATTTTTATCGATGGTTTAAGACTCGGTGTCAGAAATAATTGAGAACATTCACGCACACACTGGAAAATGCAGAGATATATTTTTAAAAATCGCGCCACGATGATACACGAAAATACACCGTCTAAAATAACAGTCGGGGATAATGTCGACATATATTAAAAATTAGCTTTTTCTTTTCCGTTAAGATATATTACTTTTACTTTTGATGACAGTCGTCACAAAAACGATACATATTTCTTCGTTCTTATTTCATTCAACATTATTATCCGGAAGTAAAAACTAAAATATGTTTCAGGAAATTATGGAGAGATATTTCTTCGTTTTTTTTTCATTAGTTATGTGCGCATACACTTTAAATAGGTTTATTTGAAATCTTTAATTTTCACAATGTAATTTACTTGCCATTTGTCAAATGACGAGACACCTCCTGTTGAGGATCGTGACAATTCATGCATTGCGTGGAAACTTCCATTTCCAAAATGAATGAGATGGGAGAGGCGCGAGGAGCGAGGAGTTGGAGAGTGGGGAGCGAGGAGTTGGAGAGTGAGGGGCGAGAGGTTGGATAGTGAGGGGCGAGGGGTTGGAGAGCGAGACGCGAGGGGTTGGAGAGCGAGAGGCGAGGAGTTGGAGAGCGAGGGGCGAGGGGTTGGAGAGCGAGGAGCGAGGGGTTGGAGAGCGAGGAGCTAGGGGTTGGAGAGCGAGGAGCGAGGGGTTCGAGAGCGAGGAGCGAGGTTTTCGAGAGCGAGGGGTTCGAGAGCGAGGGGTTCGAGAGCGAGGTGCGAGGGGTTTGAGAGCGAGGAGCGAGGGGATGGAGAGCGAGGAGCGAGGGGTTGGAGAGCGAGGAGCGAGGGGTTGGAGAGCGAGGAGCGAGGGGTTGGAGAGCGAAGAGCGAGGGGTTGGAGAGCGAGGAGCGAGGGGTTGGAGAGCGAGGAGCTAGGGGTTGGAGAGCGAGGAGTTAGGGGTTGGAGAGCAAGGAGCGGGGGTTGGAAAGCGAGGGGTTGGAGAGCGAGGAGCGAGGGGTTGGAGAGCGAGGAGCGAGGGGTTGGAGAGCGAGGAGCGAGGGGTTGAAGAGCGAGGAGCGAGGGGTTGAAGAGCGAGGAGCGAGGAGTTGGAGAGCGAGGAGTGAGGGGTTGGAGAGCGAGGAGCGAGTGGTTGGAGAACGAGGAGCGAGGGGTTGGAGAGCGAGGAACGAGGAGTTGGAGAGCGAGGAGCGAGGGGTTGGAGAGCGAGGAGCTAGGGGTTGGAGAGTGAGGGCCGATTGGAGCGGAGAGTGAGGGGCGATTGGAGAGGGGAGTGAGGCGCGATTGGAGAGGAGTGTGAGGAATTGAAGAGGAGTGTGAGGGATTGGAGAGGAGTGTGAGGGATTGGAGAGGAGTGTGAGGGATTGGAGAGGAGTGTGAGGGATTGGAGAGGAGTGTGAGGGATTGGAGAGGAGTGTGAGGGATTATTGGAGAGGAGTGTGAGGAAGTATTGGAGCTGAGTGTGAGGAGGGTATTGGAGGGGAGTGTGAGGAGGAGTGGGATTGGAGAGGCATGAGGGTGGAGAGAGAGGAGAGTGTCAGGTGGAGAGGAGTGAGGCGTCACATATGTGAAATAAATAAATTGTGTTCATTACACCATTTCTGGATCTGATGAATTGCCAGTAACCATTTTGTAAAATTTAATGTGCAGCATCTAAATCAAGATGTCCAAATGTCACACGTCCATGCCCGTGGGATTCCCACGGGTGACCCCACTAGTTTGTTATATTCTATCACCTTTATCTATCAAAAAAAACAACAAACCTGACCTTTATCACCTTTATCTATCAATAATCAATATTGTTGAAATGAAGATCAAATAGCTGTATGTTGAAATATGTTGAAAAAGTAAACTTTACATGGGGTGTACTTACTATTTCACGTGACTGTACATACTACGGTTTTGGGAGACCCCGGGGAGACATCCAATACATAAGGGATCCCTAAAGTAGTTACATGTGCAGCAATTTTAACTAAATTACCCCTCCCCTTCGTATTTAACTAAATTATCCCTCCCAGTGGAAGGGACATATGCGTTGAGTGCAGTAGAGTTACTCATTGTTCTTTCCCTTCTTTTCAAACTCCATTCTCAAACTACTTGGGTGGTTCGTATGCAGCTTATGGCTGATTGGCTGCATCATTTTCTGGGGGCGCAACTGTGCCATTGACATATTACATATAACTTACCTCTGGCAGGTCCATGGTTACAGATGTAATTATACCCCACTCAATAATGGTCCATGCTATCTTAATGCACACACACTTTTTAGAAGGCAAATATTCTTAATTTAACTTTTATTAATGCAAAGGAAATTTCTCAAATACAAGCTCATATTACGAGAAAGGCAGCACTTTTAGCGAGGGCATATCCCCACCAGACTGTACAGTGTACATGTTGGTTTCTGCAATGAATATACAATCACATTTCACTTCCTTGAATATAAGTGAATGTTTCTCATCACATTTTTTAAAAGGTCCAAAAGATATGCAGCATACAGCGAAGGAAGGCTTTGTCACTCAAGAAGCTTGTTGCATTTGCTTATGTTCAAAATCGATATACAGTCGGACCCCGCTATTCGCGGGGGATACGTTCCTGAGAAATGGCGTGAATTGCGAAACCGTGAATGCTGGGGAGGGTGGGGGGGGGGGGGGGGGGCGGGGCATTATTTCAATGGAAAAAGTTGGGATTGCTTCCCAAATCGCGAAAATCCGTGAATATCTAGGAACAAACCACGAATGGTGAGGAAAAATCCTCAAATGGCGAGGCAAATCCAAAGAATGTCGACAATCTGAGAAGGTCCATGAAAGTCACGGAAATGGCAAGACAAAACCCACGAATATCGGCGATAATCTGCGAATGAAGATGAAAATCCGCGAATGCATGCCGTGCTATTGTTTCAATGGGAAAAGGGAGACAGCTAATTGCACTAATCGATACTGTGGAGTGTTTTCATTCTGTACAGTAACTCGCGGGGATGACGTGTTATGCAGCTGGTGGAATATCCCCCAAAGCTGTTCACAGTGTGAATTGTAGGATAGCCCACGAAGGAATGTTTACCGTTTGTTGGTATATCACGCGAAACATTGTTTACCTGTGAAACGAAACTGTGAAAGTTTACCAATTTGTGAAATTGGATATCACGTGAAGGTGTTCACAGTGTGAATGATGGGATATCACGTGAAGCTGTTCACAGTTCGAATGACAGGATATCACGTGAAGCTGTTCACAGTGTAAATGACGGGATATCACGTGAAGCGGTTCACAGTGTGAATGACGAGATATCATGTGAAGCTGTTCAGTGTGAATGATATCCTGTGAAAGCCATGAAAACGCAAAGCACACAGCAGCGAATGCAGAAGCAGATCATGCCGGTGGCTCGGTGTTTTTTTTGTGTATGTCCAGCTGCTTTGTGCATGGCTGGTGAAAGATGGGTTTTATAAATGTGTCGAGCTAGCGGCTCGTGAAAAAAAAAACCTTTTTTGCGCCCCCGAAAAACTGCGAATTCACGGGACACGGCCACAAATAGAAAAAAACCGCGAATTTGCAGGACACTTTTCCGTGAATAGAGAAAGAGGTCGCATTTTATCAATCACGAATATGCGGAACCGTGAATAGAGGGGTCCGACTGTACTACAAGCAGTTCATTATATTGGTTCAGGCTTAGCACGGCATGCGAGCTTAAGAAAAATGAAGCAAAACTCAAGATGGAAAAGGAATTACTCATTTGCTTTCAGTGCTCAAGGGTGACGTATTTTTTTTTTTTTTTTTATACCGACACTGCAGGATGTATTTGTGCAAAATTCACAACAACTTCCTTCGTTCTTTTTCCTCCTTTACTGGCGGTATATGTTGGTGCTCCATTTACTAGTTCTCGAATACAAATCCATTCGCAGACATGCTGACATCGGCCTTCATCTTAGTCTTACAGCTGGGAGAAGAAATTGCAGCATTTTGGGATCAGATTATGGGTTCAGGGAAGTTATAATAAGATTTGGGGAATAACTGAGCTACCTTTCACGAGTCCATCAGGTTAAAAAAAAAAAGATAAAAATTGCAATCCCAATGGACTGTTGGGCAGGCCATTCATCTTATAGTGACAAATACACAAAATGATGAGCGTTCACCTCCATAACGGTGTGAACGAGAAGTGCAGGTAAAAGTTGCTTGGCAGTGTCAAAATATCCATGTGCAAAATCTCTAAAGCTGCCGGTCTCATTTTGCAAGGTCATGGAACAACTGTCTGAAGGCTGTGCCATCTTGCAAACATCAAGTGAAATAGCTGTGATAGCCAACCCCACAACTTGGGGTTTTTTGGATTTTAACCTGCACATGTTCATGTAGAATCTACATGATTTCTGCACATGTAGAAACCCTTAAGTAACCTTTCATTGTGGTTAACTGATATGAGCAGGAAAAAAAAATCTGAGATGTACAAGAAAAGAATTAGATGATAAAATTTGCACTTTTTAAAATCCCATTTTTGTTACTGTGTAATTACACTTGGTTGGATTGGGCAGTGCCCATAAACGTGGTGACATTAAGGAATGATGGTGCTTAAAAATAGAAAATACAACAAAGTTACTCAAAATATATATCAGGTGATGATGTTGTTTTCTTAAGCAGAGTCGCTAGAGTTGTTGTCTGTACGTCAGCTCCAAATTTTGGAGGTCGGTGGTTTGATTCTGATCGTGGCTAAGCCTTACCAAATAATTCAATGAAATATCCTTGTTTGACACTCAGCATTAAGAGGACAGAGCATAGATAATCGCTGTGGGTTGGTGTCCCTTGGGAGCAAACAATAACATGCTTCAAAATCGAGTTACGGTCTGCACAATGATTCTCAAAGGGCACATGACCTTTGACCATCAACAAAAATTGAATCTGTTCATGTTCATCTTTGTACAGGGTGACCCAAAAAAACCTCCCACATTTCGAAAGGCTGTAGCACTGGCAGTAGTGAGGCGGGAGTGGCGGGGCTAGGGTCTGTTGGTAGCCCAACCCAAACCGTCCTCAGTCGCCAACATGGCGTGGTCGGGAGCACACCGTGCGTTCGCTGTCGAACGTTCTTCACAAACAACCGTGATCGCCGTGCAGAGGGCCTTTCGAAGACGTTTCAGTATTCCACAGAACCAAAACGTTCCAGATCGGAAAACCATCTTGCAGTGGGTTGAGAATTTCAGGGCAACAGGCTCAGCTTTAAAAAGAAAATCACCTGGTCGGCCTAGGAGCGCTCGTACGCCTGAGAATATTGAAGCGATCTGTTGTGCAGTCTCCGAGACGTTCTGCACGGAAGCATACTTTAGCTGAAGGGATATACCGGGAAACTGCAAGGAGAATCTTACACAAAGACCTCCACTTCCATCCATACAAAATGACAGTTGTGCAAGAACTCAATGCGAGAGACTGGATAAGCCGCAGGGAGTTATGCGAAAACATTCTGCAACGTGTTCCGGACGATGCTGTTCTCTTGTGCAGTGACGAAGCTCATTTTCATTTGAGTGGCTCTGTAAACAAACAACATTTTCGCTATTGGTCTGAAGACAACCCTCGCATGCCACACGAAAGACCGTTGCAGTCCGATCGAGTGACTGTGTGGTGCGCTGTTGCCGATGTTGGCATCGTGGGTCCTTATTTCTTTGAAGAGGGTGGTGTAACTGTTACCGTAACTTCTGACCGTTACATTGATATGCTCGAAAACTTTCTAAGGCCACAACTCGAACACCTTGGGCTTGAAGAACTCGATGTGTGGTTTCAGCAAGATGGAGCTACGGCACACACAGCTCGAAGATCATTGCAAGTGCTGAGGGAAATGTTTCCGGATCGGGTGATCTCGTTGCGTGGCGATGTTGGGTGGCCGGCCCGTTCCCCTGACCTCGCTCCTTGTGATTTTTTTCTGTGGGGCTACCTTAAATCACGTGTGTATACTCATCGACCCCAAACTCTTGAAGCCCTTAAGGTTGCTATTCAGCAGGAGATAGCCGCTGTTCTACCCGACATGACCCGTCGAGCCATGGCAGCCTTCAGAAATCGCCTCCAAGCGTGTATAGACAATGACGGCCACCATTTGGAGGATGTCATCTTTAAAACATGATGAATAAAAACTGTATTGAATGAAGTTTCATGTGTGCAAATAATATCTTGATTATCTTTAACCATTTTTTTTCCATTTACCTTTGAAATGTGGGAGGTTTTTTGGGGTCACCCTGTGTATTACAGGCCATAGTTCTGCCAAGTTTGGTAGTAATCCCTTCAGTGGTTCAAATGTTATTGCCGTAAACAAGATTTTTAAGGTCACATGGCCTTACGACTTTGACCTTTTAAACCCAAAATCGAATCAGTTCATCTTTGTATCATACTAGCAGAGGTACCCGGCGTTGTCGGACAATGCAGGGTCGCTTCGCTGATGGGAATATTAAGAGGGGAGGAGGGAGGGAAGGGGTGAGGGAGAGGAGGAGGAAGGGAGAAGAGGGGCAGGGGGAGGAGGAGGAGGAGGGGGAAGAGAGGAGGTGTCAAGGGTAAGGATGGGGACAAATTGGATGGAAAGGGGAGAAAAAGAGAGGGATAGGGGAGAGACAGAGATGGGTGGGGGAGAGAGAGAGGAAAATGGTGAGGTGAGGTGACTGGTGGGTAAGGGGGTCTAAATGGGTCTTATGAGTCTCAGAGGTCTTAAAGGGTCATCAGGGTATAAACTGTCTTCAGGGTCTTACGGGTCTAAAACGTCTTTGGGGTATTCAGGGTTTTAAAGGGTCTTACTTATGCGTGTGCGAGATTTTCAAGGTTCTTAGGGGTCTAATCTATCAAGCATGTAAAAAGCATGTTAAGGGGGAATTAGGGGTCTTCAAAGGCTCAGGTAGCAGATGAAAATACCCTTAGGACAATCCCCAGGTCAGAATTGGTCTGTGTGTCAAATTTGGTGGTTGTCGGCTGGCCCAGCAGTCTTTGCAAAAAAACAGACATCCGACAAATTTTATTTCTTAGATGGTGAATTGAGGCTGTGCTGGTTTGGGTTTATTCAAAATTTCCCGTGTTTTTTTCCCCCAATTTCCCGGTAGAATGGGGACCCTACTCCTGGGATGTCCCCACTGAGTATCACCATAGAAATCAAGTGGCTCAAGCACTCAAATGAAACGATTGACAACGAACGGCTGGCTTGGCAAGCTGCTTGGTAACTGAACACGTCCGCTGGGCATCTCAAAAAACGCCGACAAAAGGATTATTTTTTTAAATTAAGATTTTAACTATTAATCATGCCTATTTTCCTTGTAATCGAAACATACCTTGTCGAGTCTTCAACATGGTTTCTACTTTTTTAAATGTTCGTAAACTGAGAGTTGAAACAAAACTCGCTGATGTGTGTACAAAAGTGTACGTGAACATAACTTCTCTAAAATATATGTGAACATAAAAACTTGTAAAAGAAAAAAAAAAAATCTTTGGAATTTCCCCAGCCTCCTGACTAATTAAATACGCATGATGCATTTCACTTCCAAGCCGATTTTAGTTTTCCTTCACATATGTGAATTCACATTTGTGAACATATGTGAACAAATACATTCCATGCTCATGTGAAAGAGTTTGAAAAGTCAGACGAAAACCAAGTGTTTTTTAAAAATTAATTAGGCGATTGTTTTTCGTCTGAATTTTGAGAACTAGCCTACAGGAGCTGTCGCTTCGCTGACGGGAAAACCAATCTTTGCGTAACTGAAAAAAAAAAAAAAAAGGAGGTTGTTTGGTGTTATAAAAGACAAATGAAGGAAATGGGGAAAAATAAAATTAGGCCGTGTATAGGGAGAGTGTTAAAGGAATATTCATCACAGCCTTTTTAGATGCTGAATTGCAAATAATGTGCAACAACACACTAAGAGGAAGATCAAAATGAAAATAATTCTCACCCACCCTCCCCTCTCTTCTTTCTTATGAATAAAATTGTCTCGGGTACGTATTTCGGCATGGGTCAGGCCAGGAAACAATCTCTGATGTCCCCTTGTCTCTGTGAGCTCTGGTTCATCGTATCTCGAGCACTCCTCCCAATTTAGAATCTCAGCTAATTCTACAGAAATGTAAATGAGTACGATTTGTACGATTTGGATTTGTGGAGATTAGTGGAGATTTGGAATCAACGTGGTGGATAAAACATCTTCATAGGGAGAGGGATACATGGTTATGTTTACTTCCTGAGAGTGTTTTCATTGAAATCAGATCTCAAGTTAACAAAGAAGGATTCCTGGGAGATCCTCCTCTCCGTGCAGGGATAACCAACATCATGTGTTGGCGTTTGCAGTTTTGACAAGTGTGTCCATGTACCCATAAACAAAAAAAAACAATTGTTTTGGATCACAAACATTCTCGGGAGTTACTTGAATCAACATTAATCTGTTCTCAAGTTATAACATGAGAAACAGACAGACATGGCTCCTTTGATAATATGGATGTATGGTACCTTCTTTGGGCGGTGTATATTACACTGCAGTCATGATCACTCCAAACAAAACATGCATTATCTCGTTTCCTCTGCATGAGATGTAATAAATTGTTTCCTCAAAACGGTACATTTATTTAATTGATAGAAAGCGCATTTTGTTCAATCTTCAAATGTATACCAGAGGCCTGTGACAGCAAAGAGCTGTGTGGAGAGAAAAATGGCGGTGATTTCTGGCCTACTGGCGTCGCCTGGCTAAAGGGCGGTGCTTGTGACGCAGGGGGGAGGGCGTGGCCTGTAGAATGGGCAGCGCTTATGAACCACCCACATACACAAACGTAGCTTTATATATGAGTACATGCTTATCCCAAGTTTGGTCGAAATCGCTTTCGGCCTTTAGGGGTTCACAAGTTATTGCGGAACAAAAATCTGTGTGTGTGTGTGTGTATGTATATATGTATATATGTATATATGTGTGTGTGTGTGTGTGTGTGTGTGTGTGTATGTATGTGTGTGTGTATATATATATATATATATATATATATATATATATATATATATATATATATATATATATATATATATATATATATACGTAGCTTTATATATGAGTACATGCTTATCCCAAGTTTGGTCGAAATCGCTTTCGGCCTTTAGGGGTTCACAAGTTATTGCGGAACGAAAATCTGTGTGTGTGTATGTGTATGTGTATGTGTGTGTGTGTGTGTGTATATATATATATATATATATATACACACACACACACACACACACACACACACACACACACACACACACACACACACACACACACACACACACACACACACACACACACACACACACACGGTCGAATACACAGCCGGATGGACAAGATAACCAAATGCCTCGGCTGCGGCACGATAAAAATATTTATTTCAAAATTTCAAGAGATAAAATATTTACAAGAGAGTCAGTGCCCAAACACCCTGCAACAACATCTATCTACAAACCTTTTAGTCAGGATGTCCTTCAACGTGCGCCGAACATTATGACGGATCTGTTCCACTGTGGGGTGGGCCTTTGGTGGAGATGATGTAGCCTGGGTGCCACCTGGCAATGGAACTTCTTTCTTGAGTTCAGATTTCTCCTTTGAACCTGTAATGGAAATTGGTTTGGAGAAGTTTAGTACTTCATCGGATCTCCAAGCAGCAATGCTCACATTCCTTTTTGCACTATGAAAGCAAAATACAAGACTGGAGGAAAAGAAAGAGCAACAAACTTGGATATTCCACACAACACCATTCATATGGACCCTCGTTTGAACAAGAGGAAGATTAACCCAGCCTGAGAGGGCAACATAATTGTGCACAAATCAGAACTGTTAAAAGCCTTCAAACCAATATTAGCTTCATGCACTTGCTGTCATCACATGAAACGAAAAAAAAAGGAGAAAAGAAAAAATAAACCAGTGATGAAATAATCCTGCAATATGAATGTGAGACAGATATTTACAATACAAACAATAACCCAAATATAAATTGCCAAAACGGTAACTCGAAAACAACATTTCAACATTGCCTTAGTTCAATGTCAAAAGAAAGGTGATATTAAAAGCAACACCTACAACTTCATTTTTTAAACCAAACCCACAGCCTTCCAAAAATACAACAAAGATAACAAATGAAGACCACAAATACAGATGCACTTTAAAATAAAGAATGATGATAAAACGGTCTTTGCTTCAAATTGGAACACATGTTTAACAAAAGGCCCAATCTAAAAAGCAAAAATGGAGTAATGGTTCTTGAATGACCCTCCCCAGCCCCTCACCCCAAACCTACACCACACAACCACCCCAAAATATTCACTATAATTTTTTTAAGCAGCTCGTCTGCTTGGCCTATATTACAGCACCTGTAAATGGTTCTCTTTCATCTCCAGCTGCGCCATGGTGCAGGCTACACAACAGCGGCCGCCTCCCAGACATGAGTAATCGATACTGCAAGTGTGATAGCCATTTAACTACAGCTACGTCATCATTGCCACACAGGTGATATGACACAAATCACGATACGGCCTTTGTACAAAACAACGTTGCATTTTGTTTGCATCATTCAGTTCAGATATGTGAAACGTGTTATAAAAGCTTTCCGATTCAAACAGTCAAGCTGCTGTACTTTAAGAGCTCATGATGCCTCTGAGTGAAAATGGAGAGATGCGAATGCAATGAACAGATTTGTTGCAATGTTGGTGTGGGTGATGACTTCAGTCAGTGTGGTGTTAAAACGCATTCAATGGCGGTTATGTAACTTGCCGAATCATATGATGCTTCCACTTTATGAATCAACCTTTTTGCCGTCAGTGCTGGAACTAGTACAACAAGCGTTATGCCTAGGTCCCCCGTCGGTGAAGTGATGAGTTGACAAAGTGGAAGACGCAAGGCGGCCATCTTGGATTTTGACGTGGCGACCCAATTTTCAATAGCGTTCTTCCTTATGCGTCGATACACCCACACACCAGATTAGAAGTTAGTAGTTCGTTTATTTTTCAAGATATTCCACTCAAGGTTCAGACATTTACTTCTCAAGATATCGCACTCAAGGTTTAGATATGGTGACAGCCATCTTGGATTTTGACGTGGCGACCTAATTTTTAATAGGGTTCTTCCATATGCCTAGTTGCACCCACACACCAAATTAGAATTCGGTCCTTCGCTTACTTTTATAAAGATATTGCAGTGCACGTATGCACACACGGACGGAGGGGAAAACCATAGTCCCACTTTCGCTCCGCGGTGCGACGGGGGACAACAATCGCCTGTGAGTCGTGGAGCAGCATTAAAATTTATCAACACGAACATTAAAGAAAACCATACACCAACCTCCCTCAGTTGACTGCAAGACAAAGGACTCACCAACCTGTGTTGACTGGTGTTTAGCAAACTCAAAAGCACAGGTTGGTGAGAATAAGCAGTTGTGAGAATCAAACCCAAACAAAATCAAAGAAGGAAAATAAACCACTCGTCTCATTGGCATCACGTGACAGGACAAAAAGTCTCAGTGTGTGCTCCACTCAGTGTACACAGTTTTTCTAATGCCTCATTAACCTCTCTCCAACACCTAATGCCTCCTCGCCACTACCTCTGCAAAACCACTACTAACGCTCACCACTGTCCAACCCCACTGTCCTCTCGCCTCTGACCAACCCGACTGTCCTCTCGCCTCTGACCAGCCCGACTGTCCTCTCGCCTCTGACCAGCCCGACTGTCCTCTCGCCTCTGACCAGCCCGACTGTCCTCTCGCCTCTGACCAGCCCGACTGTCCTCTCGCCTCTGACCAGCCCGACTGTCCTCTCGCCTCTGACCAGCCCGACTGTCCTCTCGCCTCTGACCAGCCCGACTGTCCTCTCGCCTCTGACCAGCCCGACTGTCCTCTCGCCTCTGACCAGCCCGACTGTCCTCTCGCCTCTGACCAGCCCGACTGTCCTCTCGCCTCTGACCAGCCCGACTGTCCTCTCGCCTCTGACCAGCCCGACTGTCCTCTCGCCTCTGACCAGCCCGACTGTCCTCTCGCCTCTGACCAGCCCGACTGTCCTCTCGCCTCTGACCAGCCCGACTGTCCTCTCGCCTCTGACCAGCCTGACTGTCCTCTGACCAGCCCGACTGTCCTCTCGCCTCTGACCAGCCCGGCTGTCCTCTCGCCTCTGACCAGCCCGGCTGTCCTCTCGCCTCTGACCAGCCCGACTGTCCTCTCGCCTCTGACCAGCCCGACTGTCCTCTCGCCTCTGACCAGCCCGACTGTCCTCTCGCCTCTGACCAGCCCGACTGTCCTCTCGCCTCTGACCAGCCCGACTGTCCTCTCGCCTCTGACCAGCCCGACTGTCTCGCCTCTGACCAGCCCGACTGTCCTCTCGCCTCTGACCAGCCCGACTGTCCTCTCGCCTCTGACAAACCCGACTGTCCTCTCGCCTCTGACCAACCCGACTGTCCTCTCGCCTTTGACCAACCCGACTGTCCTCTCGCCTCTGACCAGCCTGACTGTCCTCTCGCCTCTGACCAGCCCGACTGTCCTCTCGCCTCTGACCAGCCCGACTGTCCTCTCGCCTCTGACCAGCCCGACTGTCCTCTCGCCTCTGACCAACCCGACTGTCCTCTCGCCTCTGACCAGCCCGACTGTCCTCTCGCCTCTCACCAGCCCGACTGTCCTCTCGCCTCTGACCAACCCGACTGTCCTCTCGCCTCTGACCAACCCGACTGTCCTCTCGCCTCTGACCAACCCGACTGTCCTCTCGCCTCTGACCAACCCGACTGTCCTCTCGCCTCTGACCAACCCGACTGTCCTCTCGCCTCTGACCAACCCGACTGTCCTCTCGCCTCTGACCAACCCGACTGCCCTCTCGCCTCTGACCAACCCGACTGTCCTCTCGCGCCTGACCAACCCGACTGTCCTCTCGTGCCTGACCAACCCGACTGTCCTCTCGCGCCTGACTAACCCTACTGTCCTCTCGCCTCTGACCAACCCTACTGTCCTCTCGCCTCTGACCAACCCGACTGTCCTCTCGCCTCTGACCAGCCCGACTGTCCTCTCGCCTCTGACCAGCCCGACTGTCCTCTCGCCTCTGACCAACCCGACTGTCCTCTCGCCTCTGACCAACCCGACTGTCCTCTCCCCTCTGACCAACCCGACTGTCCTCCCGCCTCTGACCAACCCGACTGTCCTCCCGCCTCTGACCAACCCGACTGTCCTCTCGCCTCTGACCAACCCGACTGTCCTCTCGCCTCTGACCAACCCGAATGTCCTCTCGCCTCTGAACAACCCGACTGTCCTCTCGCCTCTGACCAACCCGACTGTCCTCTCGCCTCTGACCAACCCGACTGTCCTCGCGCCTCTGACCAACCCGACTGTCCTCTCGCCTCTGACCAACCCGACTGTCCTCTCGCCTCTGACCAACCCGACTGTCCTCTCGCCTCTGACCAACCCGACTGTCCTCTCGCCTCTGACCAAGCCGACTGTCCTCTAGCATCTGCCCAAATCCATCTGTCATCTCGCCTCTGTCCAAATCCAACTGTCCTCTCACCTCTGTCCAAATCCAACTGTCCTCTCACCTCTGTCCAAATCATACTGTCTTCTCACCTCTCTAATCAAATCCCACTGTCCTCTTATGCTCTATCAAATCCTATTGTCCACTCATTGCTCTGACCAAATGACACTGTCCTCTAACCACCTCTGTCCAAATCATACTGTTCACTCATCTACAGTTGTGGCCACCATTGCACTTTTTTCAAATAATGCACCATTTCTTCCAAAAAATTGTTGAAATTAAAAAATATTTTGGTGTCCACATTTGTATTTCTTTGGTTTGCAGTGGAACAAAACAAAAAAAGCTGAAAATAATCACTAAATCTTAGCTTATTCCACACAACAACAACAACAACATGCATTTTAAGGCCATTTTCCCCGCGAGAGCGGGTTAGCCTTACGGTCCCCATGACAATCTTCTCCATCTTGCCCTATTTTCTGCATCTCTCCTTGTTAACCCCCTTGCCCGCATTTCTTCTTCCACCATCTTTAGCCAAGTCTTTCTCGGTCTTCCCCATCTTCTACTTCCTTCCATCACTCTTCTCAACCAGTCACTTTCATCCTTCCTCAACACATGACCAAACCATCTCAACCTGTTCCTCTTCACAACATCAATCACAGGCTCTATTCCCATTATTTTCCGCAATTCATCATTTGTCTTCCTCTCTCTCAACGATACTCCGCACATCCATCGAACCATTCGCATTTCCACCCTTTCCAACCTTCGTTGCTGCTCTTCATTCATTACCCATGACTCGCTCCCATAAATCATAACACTTCTCACACATGCAGCATACACCTTTCCCTTCAGCTTCAACGACACTCCCCTCCTCATCAGCACGCCACTCAGTTAACGAAACTTCTTCCATGCACATCTCACTCTGGCAACCGTTGCCGAGTCTGATCCACCTTCTCCATTCAGCATGTCTCCGAGGTAGCAAAATATTTTCACACCTTCCAGCTTCACGCAGTCTCCAAGATCCAACTCAACATTTCCTCCATCTGCAGCTCCCTCTGTGCACACCTTACATTTGAATGTAGCTGCCACACTGGTTAATGACCCTCTCAGACCACTACATTTTTGATGTACCCACTCAGCATACATTGTACATTGAATGGAGTTCACTCTGACACCCTTCCTGCACACAGCACAGGGCCACTTCCCAGTTCTTTCCACCTCACCACATGCTTTACCACTTGCCATCACCTTCGTCTTTCCGATATTCACCTTCAGACCTTTTGTCTCCATACATTCCTTCCACTTGTTCATCTTTTCCTTCAGTCTATCCATACTTTCCGCAATCAACACCAGATCATCTGCATACAACAACTCCCACGGTAAACCCTCCTTTACATTCTGACCCAGCACGTCCATCACAGCTACAAATAGTAGTGGACTTAATACCGACCCCTGATGCACTCCCACCTTCACCTCAAACTCACCACTGTTCCCGTCCTTATTCCTTACAGCTGTGCGTGCTCTTTTGTACATTGCCATCACAACTCTGATCAACCATTCCTCCACTCCTAACTTCCTCATTGCCCATATCAATACTTTGCGTGGAACCCTATCGAATGCTTTCTCCAGATCAACAAACCCAAGAAACAACTTCTTCCTCTTCTCCATGTACTTCTCCTGCAACTTCTCAGATCACGGCGAGGTCACGTCTTTTCGAAGCTGTTCCATGCGCTCACGCTTTCGAAGCTAAGTGATCTTTCTCAATTGTGTTTTTGTCGAGACTGTATCTATCTTTCGGTGTATGTACCTATAGAGTATCCTTTGGAAAATTTTCGGTGCTAATTTTTCGTACATGTATACACAATCGTCGGTTAATGCGTATCGAGTATTCTGAGGCCTAGTACTCGTAGGCTTGGCTACCGTACCGTCTCCGACCTTGTGGTTTTGTTTTTCTCTCAGCGATTCGTCGAATGCGCTGCAATTATTTTCGTTCTCTGTTTCGTCCCAGTCGTTCACCCCATACCTCCTTGTTTAATATCTCTACTCAAAAAAAAAAACAAACAAAAAAAAAAACAAATTTCCTTCCCAGGTCTTATTCGTTTATTTGTTGTTCTTTTTTGTTCGTTCGTTCTTCGTTCGCGATCACGCGATTAGAAATGTATAATCTCTCCCCTGAACAACTATTTTCTCTCATATATTATGACACCCTTTTCTTCTTTTCCTACAAAAGGATGCTTTCGTCTTGCTCACCAAATCTATTCATTCCAAAAAATATATATAATACCATCTCTTACAGTTCCTCCTTTCTACATTCCCTAAACTATCCAGAACTCCACCCCTCCTTCAGTGTCCTCAAACGTATTTTTGACTCGAAGGTCTCAAACTCATTTTGCAAAAAATGTTCGTTTCCCATGAATCGTACACTTTTCAAAATCCAATCTCACCCCTCCCCTCCAAATCTTCCCCAACACCCCTCCCCTCCAAATCCTCCCCATCACCCATCCCTTTCAAATCTCCCCCCTTGCCCCTTCCCTCCCCTCCCTCCTAAACTCCCCCCACACCCCTCCCCTCCGAGACTCTCCCTCGCTCCTCCCCTCCTAGACTCCCCTCTCACCCCTCCTCCTCAAAGCATCCTCCCTGCTTCTTCCCCCTTCCAACTTTCACCTTCATCTCCCCCAACCTTCTGCCTCGCTCTTCCCCCCTCCTCAAATAACACCTCACTGTGCCTCACCCAATCTCCATCAAACCTTTTGTCCGCCCCATTCTTCCCTTTCTCCAAGCTATTCTGAGATCTCTGAAATCTCTGACACACCTTCAACAGCTCTCCCTACCACTTCCACATCTTACCCTACCCCTCCCCCCCCCCTGTTCTGGACCCGATGCTCCCCCTTCCTCTTCATTAACGGTATGGACCTCAAACATCCGGGGCCTTTGCTCAAACCTGACTGATCTCTCCATACAGGTTGCTTCTGACAAACCAGATGTGATTTGCTTAACAGAAACTTCCCTCCTTCATGATGTCTCTGATGCCTTGGTATCTCTCCCAGGTTACTCCCTCCTCCGGTATGATAGACCTGAGCCTCGTCCTGGAGGTGGGGTTGCTATCTTTATAAAAAACTCTCTTCCTCACTCGCCCTCCACTGCCCTCTCTCCACCTCACCCCCAGGAATACCTTTGGCTACGGCTTCCCCTCCGCTCCAACCTTTTGTTCATATGTGTGTTGTACCGTCCACCAAACAGCGATGACTCCATCTACATCTCGCTGTCTGATAATATGGACCAACTTCTATCTACCCATCCCAACTCTCTCTTCCTCATATGTGGTGATTTCAATTGTCACCATGCCAGTTGGCTGGGTGTGGGTACCTCTCTCACCAGCCATGGCTCTTCAGCAAAGGACTTCTGCGACTCACTGGGACTGACACAATCTGTCAATTTCCCGACCCGGATCTCAGTCAACGGAGCATCTTCTCTTCTGGATTTGGTTATGACAAACTTCCCTGAAAATTTCTGCTGCTCTTCTTCTGCTCCAATCGGCTCATCTGATCATGTGCTTGTCAAAGTGGACATCTCTCTGTCCATTCTCAGAGAGCCTCCTCAGCGTCGACACGTCTGGCATTTCACTCAGGCCAACTGGCACGGTCTTCAAGCAGCCATCAATCATCTGGACTGGTCTCCCATCTCTACCGCCTCTGACATCAACTCATCCTGGGAATTCTTTCAAAGTAAATTGCTCTCTCTCATGCACAGATTTATCCCATCTCGTCTTCAGTTGTCATACCCTTCCTCCCGTCCATGGTACACGGAATCTTGTGGTGAGGCTGTTGCCCTGAAACAACTTGCTTTCGTCTCCTGGAAAGCAAATCTAACGGAAGGAAATCTCATTTCCTTTCACAAAGCCCGAAACAAGTGTGTGTCCACCCTCAGGAGAGCCAGGAAACAATATCTCACCGTTCTCAAGACCGAACTCTCTTATCTTTCTCCCTCTTCCAAATCCTGGTGGCGTCTGGTCAAATCTGTTTCTGGTGTTAGTTCCCCCTCTATCCCCTCCCTCACCTCAAAGGGCTTAACGGCTGACTCCTCAAGTGAAAAAGCTGAATGCCTCAACTCTGTGTTTGCCTCTAAATCTTGTGTCCCAAACCCATCCCTCTCTGTACCCACCGTACCCAGTCGTACCCAGCTGCTCCTGGACTCTGTGTCCTTTCCTCCTGACAAGGTGGAAAAGTTTCTGTCAACCCTCGACTCTGATTCTGCAACTGGTCCTGACGGCATCAGCCCACGGGTCCTAAAATCATGTGCTTCCGCTCTTTCACTCCCTCTTTCTGTTCTCTTCACCCTCTCTTTTGCTCAAGGTCATCTGCCATCTGCTTGGAAATCAGCCAACATCACCGCTTTGCACAAAAAAGGTGCAAAAACAGATCCCAGCAACTACAGACCAATCAGCCTTCTCCCAATTATCAGCAAAGTCATGGAATCCATCATTGCTTCAGATATGAAATCTTTCCTCTTCTCCAATGGCTTGATCTCTGATCATCAATTTGGTTTCAGACCTGGTCACTCTACTCTGGACATGCTGCTTCTGCTTTCTCAACAATGGATGGAGGTCCTCAACGCCAAACAGGAAATTAGAGCCGTCTCCCTTGACATTTCACGTGCCTTCGATACGGTCTGGCACCCTGCTCTGCTCACCAAACTCTCCTCCTTTGGTATCCATGGAAATCTCTACGCATGGCTGGCGGACTTCCTCTCTGGTCGTAGTCAACATGTGGCCCTGAATGGGTTTCTCTCATCTCCTCTTCCTGTTCAGGCTGGAGTTCCCCAAGGTAGTGTTCTGGGCCCTGTGCTTTTTCGGGTCTTCATCAATAATCTCTCTGACTCTCTTGAAAATCCTCTCTATCTCTTTGCTGACGACTCTACTCTCTGTCGCTCCATTCCTCATCCCTCAGATCGGCAGTCTGCAGCCTCCTCACTCTCTGCAGACCTGGACAAAATCACAGACTGGGCAAACAAATGGAACATGTCTTTCAATCCTGATAAATCTCTCACTCTTACGATGTCTCTCCGAAAAGACCGACTGGAAAACCCTCCCATCCACTTTCTGAATAATCCTCTCCAAGAAGTTCTGTCACTCAAGCTTTTGGGTCTCACTATTTGTCATGATCTTTCCTGGGAAAACGACATTTCAAATCTGGCCTCCAAAGCCAGTCGCCGACTGGGCATCCTCCGTCGTGCGAAGTCCTTCCTTGGCACACCTGAGCTCCTCACCACATACAAGGCTTTCATTCGCAGCTCGATGGAATACTGCTCTCCCCTCTGGTCTGGTGCTCCTGCCTCACACCTAGCCCGTCTTCACGCTGTTGAAACCAAAGCGTTCAGAATCATTGGAATCTCCCGCGATGAAGCTAACTCCAAGGGCCTTTCACTCACTCACCGCAGGCAGGTTGGTGGTCTTTCCGTCTTCTACCGACTCCTCTCTGGCCTTGCCCCCCCAGCCCTCTCTGGGCTCTGTCCCCCAAATATTCCTACAGGTCGCACAAGATCTGCCTGCAACCCTCTTATGGGTAAACTGCCAAAATCAAGACTTTCTGCTCACCTTCACTCCTTCATTCCTCTTTTCTCCCACCTCTGGAACAAACTCCCTCACTCTCTTCAATCCCACTCCATCCTCCAGGTCTTTAAAACAGCTGTTCACCACCATCTCTTATCCTCCCCCATCCAAAACCTTGATCTTTTCTACCCCCGCTAATTTCAGTCCCCTTGTGTTTTATACCTCTCCCCCCACCCCCTCCCCACGCCTCCTGCCCCCAAGCCCTCTCCCTCCCACACTTCTCCCTGCTCTCAAATGTTGTGGTTGTGTGCTTCCCCTTCTCTCCCCATCATGTCATCCGCTCCCTCTTTTTGTATATTTTGTTTGTCTGGTTGATTTGTTTGTGAAATAAATGTTAGCTCTTTCACGAGCCTCGATTCAGTATACAAAAAAAAAAAAAAAAACTGCCTCATAATAAAAAGCGCGTCTGTCGTTCCTCTTGCTGGCATAAATCCAAGCTGCATTTCGTCGATCTTCACTTTTTTCCTTATCCTCCTCTCCAACACCCTTTCCAATACCTTCATTCCATGCTCCAATAACTTTATCGCTTGGTACGAGCCACACTCTCGACTCTAGAGGGTCACCTTTCCCCTTGTTTAGAGGGACGAGGGTACTCAGTTCCCAATCCACTGGAATGCGGCCTTCTTTCACCGCCAGCTAACAGATCTCTGTCATTCTCTTCACACCCCAACTTCCTGCTTCCTTCAACATATCTCCCACAACTCCCTTCGGCCCTCCCGCTTTTCTACTCTTCATTGCTTTTATCGCTTCCTCAACTTCCTTCTCAGTTATCTTCTCTGCCGGTCCTAAAACTGGGTTACTCTCTATGTTGCCATCCCATTCATTCTCTGTATTCAACAGCATTTCCATATATCTTTTCCATCTTCCTTTAATTCCATCTGGGTCCACAACGATTTGTCCCACTTCATCCTTCAAGCAACTCACCGCCATCACATCACACCTCTCTTTCGCTGTCTGCTTTGCAATCCTGAATACTGCTCTCTGACCCTCTTCCGAATCCAAGCGTTCTCCGAACATTTTCCTACATGCCTCCTGCGCCTTTGCTACCTCTTTCTTTGCAGCCTTCTTGGCTGCCTTATAACTTTCATGCTCTGCTGTTTCTGCTCCCGTACCCTTCGCCTTCTGCCACTCCTTGAACTTCTTCCTCTTCTCGTCAATCCTCTTTCCAACTTCATCATCCCACCACCATGTTTCCGAGTGCCTCGGTGGTCCTTTTGTCCATCCACATACCTCACCAACGGCTCCCAACAGACTAGCTTTCATTGACATCCAACGACTTTCAAGCTCAACCACATCATCCTCTACCCTACTCAGCCTCTCTTTTAATGCCTCCCTTACTGTCACCTCTTTCAACCTCCACACCTTCATTCTCGGTTGGTACTTCACCCGCCGAGCTCTCCTCGCACCTTTCACCCTTATGTCGCAGACAACCAAGTGGTGCTGTGAAACAGCCTCCTCCCCCGGGATCACCTTTGTGTCCCGGAAGTGCCCCCTATCTCGTCTACGCACCATCAGGTAGTCAACGGTTGTCGTCGACCCACCTGACGTGTATGTAACAAGCTTATTATCCTCTTTCTGGAACTGAGCATTATAAATCAACAAATCAGCTCCATCAGCAAGCTCCAAAATCCTTTCACCTTCTCCATTTCTCACACCATATCCGTAACCCCCATGAACTCCCTCAAAACCATCCATACTCCTTCCCACATGTCCATTTAGGTCTCCTCCTACCACAACAACTTCCTCATCTTTCACGTTTTCCATCATCACGCTTCTCTATCGCACACCAGAACATGTCCTTCTCTTCATCGCTCCAACCAACCTGCGGAGCATATCCCGAGATGACGTTCACCAAGAGCTTTCCAATCATCATTTTCACCATCATCAACCTATCACTCACTCTCGTCACACTCACCATACTGTCTCCAAACTCCTCAGAAAACATGACACCAACACCATTCATGCCCTCCAGGCACCCTTGCCACACAAACTTGTATTTCTGTCCCTGCCTACCCTTCACCATTCTCACACCACTTCCCTTCCATCTCGTCTCTTGCACACAACATATATCCACTCTTCTTCTGACCAATACTTCCACCACTTCTCCTGATCTCCCTGTCATTGTCCCTACATTCCATGTCCCAAACCTCAGAAACCGATCTCCACTTCGGGCTGTACCCTGCCCATATGCAGTTGTAATTGTCATGGTTCTCTTTTTAAGGCAATGTTTTTCTGGCCGGATGCCCTTCCTGACGCCAACCCCTTCCTTATTCCACACAGACATCCTAAAATGGCCTGGACAATATTATTGGCACCTTTTAGAAGTTGCAAGAAATAATTAGATTTCAAGCAGGCGATTCTCCATTATTTTGGAATTGAACTCACGCGTGGTGAGTTGCAGGTGCCTGCAATATAAAAATCACTCATTCAACCAGTTTGAGTAGAGTAAAGGAATCATTCTGCTGTTTTGTGTCACTGTGTGTACCGCAATGAGCATGGAGAAAAGAAAGAAAACCAGAGAATTGTCTGAGGAGGTCAGACACAAGATTGTAGCTAAGCATGGACAATCTCAAGGCTACAAATCCATCTCCAGAGAACTTGATGTTCCTGTGTCCACCGTACGCAATGTTATCAGGACGTTTAAGGCCCATGGCACTGTAGCCAACCTCCATGGACGTGGCCGCAAGAGAAAACTTGATCGAAGATTGCAGCAAAGTATTGTTTGAATGGTGGAGAAAGCACCTCGATCAACTGCCAAAAAGATTCAAGCTGACCGTCATACACAAGGTACGACAGTTTCAACTCGCACCATCCGTCACCAACTCAATGAAAGAGGGTTCTATGGTAGGAGACCCTGGAGGGCCCACTGCTAAGAGAGAGACATAAGAAAGCTTGACTGCAGTTTGCCAAAACACACTTGAACAAGCCAAAATCCTTCTGGGAGAATGTCCTGTGGACAGATGAGACCAAATTAGAGCTTTTTTGGTAAAGCACATCACCTCGATGTTTACAGAAAACAAAATGAAGCCTTCAAAGAAAAGAACACCTTCCCTACAGTTAAACAAAGAGGAGCTTCTTTGATGTTTTGGGGTTGCTGCGCTGCATCTGACAATGGTTGCCTTGAATGTGTGTGTGCATGGCATCATTAAATCAGGAGATTACCAAGGCATTTTGGAGCACAGTGTTGAATCCAGCGTCAGAAAGCTTGGTTTCCATCGAAGGTCATGGGTCTTGCAGCAGGACAATGACCCTAACACTTCAAAAAGCACCCAGGAATGGTTCAAGACAATGCTGCTCTGAAGTTGCCAGCAATGAGTCCACATCTAAATCCCATTGAACACCTGTGGGAAGATCTGAAAACAGCAGTTGGGAGAAGGCACCCTTCAAATGTGGGAGAACTGGAGCACTTTGCACAAGAAGAGTGGGCCAAACTGCCAGTAGAGAGGTGTAGGAAGCTCATTCATGGCTATAGGAAGCACTTGACTGCATTATTTTGTCCAAAGGCTGTGTGTGCTACCAAATATTAAGTCTAGGGTTTCAATAATGTTGTCAATGCCATTTCTTTTATATTTCCTGATTTAAAAGGATATATCAAGTTCTGAATCAAAAACAAGGCTGCTGTGATATTAATAGTGAAATAAAGAATTGTGGAGACCAAATACTTTTGTCAATTTATACTTATTTATCGAGAAAATTCTGAGTTATTTGAAAAAAGTGCAAGGATGGCCAATGTTTTTGGCCACGACTATCTGTCCAAATCATACTGTTCACTAACCTATTTGTCGAAATCATACTGTTCACTCATCTATTTGTCGAAATCATAATGTTCACTCATCTATTTGTCCAAAGCATAATGTTCACTCTATTTTTTTTCTTTTTTTTTTTATGTAGAAGGCTCCAGGCACAGACTATGTCGTTCTCATCGAGGCCAGGCCAAATAAAAGAGCTGCACTGATAGAAAAGTAAAGAAGGATAGAATATTCTAAGAGTTTTTGGGAAAGCAGAGAATCTGCTTTTTGAAAAGGGGAAGATCATAAGTGTTAGGAAAGACATGTGAAGGTAAAGAGTTCCAGAGTTTGGCAGTGGAGGGGAAGAAACAAACATCATAACGGCCCACCCTTGAGTTGCCAATGGCCACACAATAATCATGAGATGTAGTGGCTTGTCGAGTAATCCGTGGTCTCGCCAATGGCGGAGGTATACAGGCAGCAAGTTCTTGGGAACAAAAACCGAAGTAATATCTGTAGAAAAGAGAAAGAGAGCCAACTTTGCGACGTAATTTGAGCAGGTCAAGTTTTGAGGTCATATTGGGAGAATTGATGTCGAATTACTTTTAATTCAGTTCTGTCCAGCAAGTATGTGGAACTAGAACATCCCCAGATGTGAGAGCAGTACTCGATACAAGGACGAATCAATCCTTTATGTAGATGAAGCAACTGTTGAGAGGAGAAGAATCTTCGACATCTGAACAGGCCTCCCAGTTTCTTCGAGGCAGATTTAGCTATTTGTGTAATGTGTGGACTCCAGGATATATTTGACGTTAGGGTAATACCTCGTAGGTTTATTGCATCACATGGTGTAATTGTGGAACTTTCACAGGAGATTGGAGAGATGAGGAGTTTTGGAGAGAGATATGGGAAGAAATTGAGTTTTGGAAGCATTAAACTTAACCTGGTTACATTTGCCCCACTGGGAAATCTTTTCCAAATCCGAATTTAAAGAGGTGGTTGTAATAAAACGAGGTGCAGATTGATTGAGGGAAGATGGGGCAGATGGGAAAAACATGGAGGAATGCAATGTTGAGTCATCAGCAAATGAGTGTATTTGGTTATTTGTAGGAGAAAGAAGGTCATTGATAAAAAGAAGGAAGAGTGTTGGAGACAGAACAGAACCCTGAGGAACACCGCTGTTGATAGGGAAGGAGGGAGATGTTGAGCCATGGAAAATTACAGAGATAGAGCAGTCAGAGAGAAAGCTTGATATGAGAGAGCAGAGTGAAGGAGGAAAGCCGAAAGAGGGAAGCTTGGATATCAGACCCCGATGCCAAACTCTGTCAAAGGCTTTTGAGATATCAAGGCCGACAACAATGGATTCCCCAAAATCTCTCAGAGAAGAGGCCCAGACATTCGTAATGTAAGAAAGGATATCACCGGTAGATCTTGCCTTGCGAAAGCCATATTGATGGTCAGATAGAAGACTGTGGGATCCAAGATGCTTGAGGAAATGGTTATTGAGAAGACATTCAAAGACTTTGGAAATAGTAGAAGTCAGAGCAATAGTACGGTAGTTGGAAGGGTTTGAACGATCACCCTTCTTTAAAATAGGCTGCACTAAGGCATGTTTCCAGGAAAGAGGAAAAGTTTGGGGTTTTAAACAAAAACGAAACAAACGAGCAAGCACGGGTGAAAGTTCAGAAGCACACTCCTTCAAAACACAAGGAGGAATGCCATCTTGTCTGTATGCCTTGCTTGTGTCCAGAGAGGAGTACTTTTTTGACTGCATGGAAAGAGATTATAGGGAGGGACATAGGATTGGTAAGGGGTGAATCAGAGGGAGATGGAATGTTGGAGTCATCCAGAGTGGAATTCGAGGAGAAAAGAGAACCAAAAGGAGTTGCTTTGTCAGTCGGAGAAACAGCTATAGTACCATCAGAACGGAACAGTGACGGAAAGGAAGAGCGACAGAAGTTGTTGGAGATACTTTTGGCTAATGACCAGAAAGATCGATTAGTGGAAGAAGATGAGAGGTTGTCACATTTCTTTTGGATAAAGGAACGCTTCGCGCTCACGAATAACATGTTTGCAATGATTTCTAGCAGATATGAAGGCTGAATGTGAGTCGGAGGAAGAAGTTTTTCCATGTCCGATATGCCGCATCCCGTGCACGAATGGCCACATAGCAGGAATTATTGAACCAAGACTTGGTAGGAGAGGGAAACTTGAAAGAGAAGGGGATATAAGTCTCCATTCCTGCAACAATAACCTCAGCTATACGTTCAGCAGAGATAGAGGCATCGGCCGAGGAGAGGCTGTCGTCTTTCCAGGGAAAGTCAGAAAATAAGTTTTGTGAACCAGTCTGGTCAGCGCTATTGAAATGCCAATACTGGCATTTAGTCAGAGCAGTTGCCGAAGGAGTGGTGGTAAGTAAAGTGATGTTTACACGATTGTGGTCAGAAGACCCAATTGGAGGTGAGATTGTGTAGTTGTAACGCAACGGATTAGAGGTAAAGAACAAATCCAAAGTATTGGACGAGTGGTCATGACGATCTGGAATATGGGTAGGGTGGGCGATAATTTGTTCCAAATCATTGAATGGAAAATGTAAGAGCTTCAACTCCCCCAACATCTATGTGGGATGATTTCAACCACTCCCTGTGGTGTACATTGAAGTCTCCTAAATAGAGGAATTCTGCTTGAGGGTGTTCGGATGTCATGGTCTCATGGCAGGAATTAAGATAGTCAAAGAAAGCTGTGAAGTGTGTGGAGTTGGGAGAGCAGTAAATGAAACAGAGAAAAAACGGTGATGGTCGGGAGACAAATCTTAAGCCAGATGACATCAAAGTTTGGAGATTCGAGGTCCACAAGGCGTACAGCAGGCGTGTTGATGTTGGAGTGGACACACACTCCTCCTTTGAAGCGGTTTCGTGAGTGAAGGTTGTAGTTTGAAATGTTAAAGGAGTTAAGAAGAACGTCGTGCGACAATTGGGTCTCTGAGAGAAGCAATATATTAGGAGAGTAACTTGCAAGATGATATTCAACAGAGGAAAGATTTGAAGAAAGACCACGAATGTTGGTGAAATGAATTGAAAAAGAGTCACGTTTATTTAACAGGCAAGGGTCTTGGGAGGGACCGATATTACTACTGCCTGAGCCCCCCCTCTTGTTGGTAGCAGAGACAGGCAGGTCACCAGAGATTCTTCGCACCCCATAATGCCGGGAACTAGGGGCCATTCACTTTTTAGACTTTTTCATATTTAGTTGGACAGTGTGAGGAAATAAGAGGAAAGAGAAGTAAAGAGAGAATGTAAAGGTGAGGAGTGAAAATGAGGAAGAAAAGTGTTTGAAGAAGTGTATGATGTTTGTTTGCGAGAGAGAGAGATTAAAGCCTGCACGGTAGCTGTAGTTTGAGTGAGACAGAAAGAAAATTCAGCAATCCTGACATGGAGAGTGTAAGATGGTTCCGGGCACCACTTTAACGCTCCTAAGTCCGAATGGTAGTACCACTCTGAACGGTTGCTGCCTTCAACCTACTACCTAAGGAACCGGTCCAACCGGATGAGTGGTTTTTTTGGAGACATCATCTCCTTACTGGATGGCCGTTGGCTCCCAGAGGGAGCTCATCTGCCCTTTGACAGGTGTTGTTTTTAGTCCTGCGGGGTGTCACAGTCACCCTCCCCACTGGCGAGCCAGTGAGGGTAGCCAGTTTAGTCGCCGACTGCCCGACCATGCGGCAGGTAGCACTGGGTTACATGTTATCAGTGGCAGTCAAGAGACTGACCTGACCTGAAATATCTGTGCAAATCATACTGTTCACTCATTAATCTGTCCAAATCATACTGCTCACTCATTTATCTGTCCAAATCATACTGTCCTCTGACCTCTGTCCAAATCATGCTGTCATCTCTAAAACCAAATAATCTCTGAAATCTTTCCCTTGACACCTGCCCAGAGTCAAAAACTTAACGGTTCCCTCCATCCTCTTGAGTGGGTCATCTCAAGCTTTCCCTCAGAATCCTGTCTGTTTCCCACTGACATGTCATGATATATCCCATTTATACACCCACTAAAACCTCGTTCCAATCCTGTCCAACTATTTTTTTCTTCCTTTGTGCCATTTGGTCTGTTGGCCCAGTTAATGGAAAATCTGCTCATCCACAAGCATTGATACGTGTGTGGCGGGCACAAGGGGCAATAATTCCGCGCACCAGTGGGTGGCGCGAGCGTCCAGGCGGGGAACGAAAGCACATGCCCCGCCTTTCGACCGATCGGCCACGCTCGGGGACGAGGCGTGGCCTCGGGACATATATGCGGGCTCTAAGCTCGAGCCCGCCCAGTGCTGAAGTGCGAGCTCTTAATAAAGACTCTTTGTATGTACCAACGCGTTGTGGCCTACCTCTCTGGCAATCGAGTCGTGTGTGCACAGCACCACACTGGTGACCCCGATTGGTTCAGCCGTTGCTGACCACCGAAGGCGCCATGGCTACCAACGCCGACGCAGTTAAACTCACGGAGTTTTGGGAAGCACAAGCCGACGTTTGGTTCGTGCAGGCCGAAGCTCAATTTCAGCTCCGAGGAATAACGGCGGACGAGACCCGGTACTACCACGTGGTCGCCGCCCTCGGGCCCGGCACTGCCGCCCGAGTCGTGTCCATCCTTCGGCGCCCGCCGGGCGACAAGTACGAGGCGCTCAAACGTCTCCTCCTCGCCACGTTCGGGCTCACGGAGATCGAACGGGCCGACCGCCTCCTGGACCTTCCCGCCCTCGGCGACACACGACCATCCGTCTGGATGGATTTTATGCTGTCGCTGCTTGGAGACCAGCCCCGGATTTCTTATTCCGGGCGCTTTTCCTATGCCAGCTACCTCTACAGGTACGCCTCGCGCTGGCCGGTTCCAAAATAAAGGAACCCCGCGCCCTGGCCGTAGAGGCCGACAAGTTTTTCGCGGCTTGCGGCACGCGGTCGGTTTACGGTGCTGCCGTCGTGGATCCCGGGGCAGAGGTTACACCGCCCCCGGCTTCCCTCGTGGCCGCTGCTGCGCCCCGCCCACCACCGCCGCCGCCACCACCACGGCCGCCGCCGCAATCCTGATGCTACTACCACGCCAGGTTCAGCCGCAAGGCTAAAACGTGTCGCCCGCCGTGCTCTTTTGACAGGTCGGGAAACGACGGGGCGGCGCTCATTAGCGGCCCTGAGCGTCGGCCATTCCGGCAGCCTCCTGTTCATCCCGGACGCCTTGTCCGGGCGCCGTTTTCTTTGCGACACAGGAGCGCAGGTAAGCGTCCTCCACGCCTCCACGTCCGACAAGCAAACCGCGGGCCGGGGCCCCGCTTTGCTTGCCGCCAACGGAACACCCATCCGCACATTCGGGAAGCGTTGCCTCTCACTGTGGTTCGGAGGGCAGCGCTTTCAATGGTCGTTCGTGACCGCCAGCGTGCCAATGGCACTGCTCGGTGCGGACTTCCTCTGCGCGAATGGGCTGTTGGTCGACGTGAAGCGCAGACGGCTCGTCCAGGCCGAAACCTTCAGCTCGCTCGCTTGTTCGCTGAGCGGCTCACCGAGCGGCTTGCTGGAAGGTTCCATCCCGGCGAGTTTAGTTTGCACGCTTCCGGCAGCGGACGACTTTACCCGCCTCCTCGCCAGTTTCCCAGCCCTCACGCGGCCCACCTTCTCAGCGGTGGCCGTTAAACACGGGGTGGAGCACAATATACCCACGGTCGGGCCGCCGGTCTATGCCCGGGCACGCCGACTCGAACCCACGAAGCTCGCCGTGGCGAAAGCGGAGATCGCCATGCTGGAGCGGCTGGGGATCGTACGGCGCTCCAACAGCGCTTGGGCTTCTCCTCTGCACATTGTGCCGAAACCCGGCGGAGGATGGCGGCCGTGCGGGGACTTCCGCCGCCGGCTCAATGATGCCACCACCCCCGACCGCTACCCGGTCCCGCATATCCAGGACTTTTCCGCCCGGTTGGCAAACACGACCGTGTTTTCCAAGGTGGACCTTATCTGGGGCTACCACCAGGTCCCCGTCCAACCGGACGATGTCCCGAAGACGGCCGTCATCACCCGTTTCGGCCTCTTCGAGTTCCTGAGAATGCCTTTCGGGTTGAAGAATGCGGCCCAGGCGTTCCAACGGCTTATGGACAGCGTCTTGCGCGACTTACCTTTCCTCTTTGTCTACCTGGACGACATCCTAGTCGCGAGCGCGTCCCGGGAGGAGCACCTGCTCCACCTCCGCACGCTTTTCGAACGCCTGGGCCAGCATGGCCTAATCATCAACCCCGCCAAGTTCCGATTCGGCGTCGCCACCATCGACTTCTTGGGGCACCGCATCACCAGGCACGGGGCCGTCCCTTTACCGGCAAAGGTGGAGGCGGTCACGGATTTCCCGCGGCCCCGCACGATCAAGGGGCTCCAGGAGCTCCTGGGTATGGTAAATTTTTACCACCGCTTCGTGCCCCACGTCGCCCAGCTCCTCCGCCCCTTGCACGAGGCCCTCCGGGGCAAGCCGGGCAAAGGTGACATCGCCTGGTCGGAGCGGATGGCCGCGGCGTTTGCGGGCGCAAAGCTGGCCCTGGCCGACGCCACCATGCTGGCGCACCCGGCACCCCGATCGCCCTCACCGACGCGTCGGACTACGCGGTGGGCGCGGTGCACGAGCAGTGGGTGCGTGGTGGTTGGCAACCGCTGGCGTTTTTTAGCCGGCAGCTTCGCCAGCACGAACGCCGCTATAGCACCTTCGACCGCGAGCTGCTCGGGCTCCACCTGGCGGTCCGACACTTCCGCCATCTGCTGGAGGGCCGCCCGTTCACGGCTTTCGTCGACCACAAGCCCCTTGTGTTCGCGATGGCCAGGGTCGCCGAGCCATGGTCGGCACGGCAGCAGCGTCACCTCTCTGCCGTGTCCAAGTACACGACGGACATCCGTCACGTGGCGGGTAAAGACAACCCGGTGGCGGATTGCCTTTCCGGTCCGCCGTGCACGCGGTCCACCTCGGCGTCGACTATACCCGGATGGCGGAGGACCAGACCGCCGACCCCGGCGTCCAGGCCTTGCGGACCGCCGTCACGGGCCTCCGCGTGACCGAGGTGCCGTTCGACGCCGCGGACGCGGCCCTCCAATGCGACGTCTCCCTCGGCCGGCCTCGCCCCATCGTGCCCGCTGGCTGGCAGCGCCCAGTTTTCGACGCCATCCACGGCCTGTCCCACCCGGGCACGAAGGCATCCCAGAAGCTCGTCGCGGCGAACTTCGTCTGGCATGGCCTCCGGAAGGACGTCCGCGACTGGGCCAGGACGTGCCTTGCGTGCCAGCGCGCAAAGGTCCACCGCCACACCCAGGCCCCGTTGGCCCCGTTTGCGGTGCCAGAGTGTCGGTTCGACCACGTGCACGTCGACTTGGTGGGACATCTGCCCCCCTCGCGGGGGTTCACCCACCTCCTCACCATGGTGGACCGCACCACACAGTGGCCGGAGGCAATCCCATTGGCGGCGAAGTCTGCGGCTGATGTGGCGCAAGCCTTCATCGCCATATGGGTTGCCCGGTTCGGTGCCCCCTCGGACATCTCGACCGACCGCGGCTCCCAGTTCACCTCGGAGCTCTGGGCCGCGGTGGCGCAAGGGATCGGGGTGAAACTACACCGCACCACGGCCTACCACCCCCAGGCCAATGGCCTGTGCGAGCGCTTTCATCGCTCAATGAAGGCCGCGCTCCGGGCCAGCCTTCGCGACGGCGGCTGGGTCGACAGACTCCCCTGTGTCCTGATGGGCCTCAGGACGGCACCCAAGGACGACCTGCGCGCGTCCTCGGCGGAGCTGGTCTTCGGGCAACCACTGCGGGTACCAGGTGAATTTATCCCTGACTCCACGGCTCCTTGGTCCGCGGCGCAACAGCGCTCCGCCCTTCAGGAGACCGCCCGGAGGTTCGCCCCAGTGCCGACGGCACACCACGGTTGCCCGCCTTCCCACGTCGCCCCGGAGCTTCGCACGGCAAAGTACGTCTTCGTCGGGCACGACGCCCACCCGGCACCGCTACGGCCCCCGTACGACGGGCCCTTCCACGTGCTGGAGACCGGGGACAAAATTTTCACCATCGACATCGGCGGTGCCCCGGATCGCATCTCCGTGGACCGCCTCAAGCCAGCCCACCTCGATCCGGACCACCCCCCGCAAGCAGCTCTGCCTCCGCGTCGAGGCCGCCCCCCGGCGGTCGGACCCCCGGCACCCCCCAGCCCCGCTACCCCCCAGCCCTGCACCCATCGCCAGGGGGCGTTTCGGCCGGGTCATCCGGCTTCCCCGCAAACTCACCCTTCAGGTGCGCGGGAATTCTGGGGGGGCGCGTGTGGCGGGCACAAGGGGCAATAATTCCGCGCACCAGTGGGTGGCGCGAGCGTCCAGGCGGGGAACGAAAGCACATGCCCCGCCTTTCGACCGATCGGCCACGCCCGGGGACTAGGCGTGGCCTCGGGACATATATGCGGGCTCTAAGCTAGAGCCCGCCCAGTGTTGAAGTGCGAGCTCTTAATAAAGACTCTTTGTATGTACCAACGCGTTGTGGCCTACCTCTCTGGCAATCGAGTCGTGTGTGCACAGCACCACACGTGTATATTAAAAAAAAAAAAACACCTCCAAGAGCCAGAGGCTAAGATAGTATATAGAAAAAGGTGGAAACCATTTTTATAGTTAAAACATCTCGACTTGGGACAGCAAGAGATGGCTGAAGCTAAAGGCTAAAGACACAGGTGGCCTTTAGTTGTTATAACAATAATGATATTACCTTAATTCTGCAAGATACAACGAACTCATTCAGGAAGTTCCATGCTTTTTTTAGGCCCCATTGTTTTGTAAAAGAAAACAATAAAAGTTTATAACCTACAATGTGTGTGTGGCAGGCAAAATCGCATTATTAAAAGTATGGTTTGTAGTTAAAAGTTTGGTTGGTACGGTATGGCAAATGACAAGGTGAAAAACAACAACAAAAAACATTTACTTTTAATATCTGACATTGGAGAGGAGTCAAAGGAATAAAGCGGCAAAAGTACAAAGCCAACGGTGCCAAGCTGCACAAATGCAGCATCTGGATATATGTGTGAAGATCAAAGCAGGATGAATGCCTAGGATTTGCAGAAAGAAGTTATTAGCTGCTTGCAAAAGCACACATGGTGGCAAAGAGTTCTTTGTAATGGTTATGGCAATGCATTGTGGCAAAGGCACCAGAAAGATAAAACTTAATGATGGAACATTTCAAGTTCCAAGGAACATAGTAAAACATAAAAAAAATCAGTTTCCTGGTTATAGCCAATGAAAACTTCGATCAAGAATCATGACATTCGTGCACAAAACACCGGCCCGGCCCGTATGCAAAACTCCGACCTGGAGAAAATAACAGGTATTGTTGATTGACCTTCAATCTGTACGTACATTTTCAAATGTAAGATAATGAATGGTTGAATGGTGAAGAATCATTTAAAAAAATTTAAAAATATTCTCGCATCTGGATCTTCACCAAAAACGAATAGATTCATCCTCGTCACACCCATAACTTCTCCACCAAGTTTCGTCCGAATCCGTCCACAACCTTTTGAGATACCTGGCAATATATCGTTTTTGGCCGTCTCTCAATGGTGAAGAATCACTTATAAAATTATATGAGACGGATCGACACCAGAATCTAATAAATTAGTTCTCGTCACAAACCCAACCTGTCCACCAAATTTCATCTAAACTTTTTGAGACGACCTGCTCACAGACAAACAGGACAGACAGACAGGGCGAAAACATAACCGCTGTTTGGCACCTTTGGTGGTGGAGGTACTTGTACGAAAAAAATTAACATGCTGCCATTCTTCTGCCCTGATCCCCGTCGCTCCATCAAGACCGTGAAATCCAAAGCCCTCCATATCATTGGAATCTCGCATGAGGAAGCCAAGCTGCATAACTGTATGTAGTGTGTGCTAACTGTTCACAGCCAGAGGTTGGGCTTGCAGTTTTACGCGATGTCAAGGAGGTTGTCAAAAAATGCTATACCAGAATGGGTTAATGTATGCAAGGGTGGTTGGATGAGGGCGGGGGCTCCCCAAGGCAGGTTGATATCAAGTTCAAGGCTACATTTCCCACATTGACAATTTTTACAAATAAAATTTGAAGTTTTTAGCATTTCTGGAATATTAGTCTTCCAAAAAAATCACCATGGAAAATAAATTTGCTTGCAATATTCAGCTTCAGAATTAACTTACATAAGGAGTTTGGGCTGAGACATGTGACTGAACCAAGTTGAATTCAGAAAATTGAAAATTTGTCGCCAATTTTTTTTTGGAAATTTCGATTTATAGCCTAGTCAAAAAATCTGAAAATGTGCCTTTATAGAATGATTGAGGCATTTTTGAGTAAAAGCAAGCAAACCACTTTTTCTGGGGTAGTTTTTCATGCTGAATATGAATCTGTTGTTTGCCAAGCCCAAAAATGCGTAATTAGGTCACTAATCAAGGTCAAAGGTCAATGAGTGCAAAATTCAAAATTTTTGAAAAAATGCTTTATTTTACATCCCCTATCTGTACATTTCAATTATTTTACAATATTTTGTCTAGTAAGGTTGCTAAAGCTTTTCAAAATCTTATTTTTAAAGGAAAACGTGAGGACACATCTATGCTCATTTGCCTTTATCTCTGTAAGGGGCGACAATTAGTTTTTGCGTAATTTGCTTGCAGTTTAACCTCTAAATGCACAATGGGGCAGAGTTTTTATGCTCCTATTGATGGTCTAGAGATAGATTTTATAAAGACAGAATCTAAATGTCACCGGTAAACAACATAGGTCAAAGGTCAATGAGTGCGAAAGTCTTGCAATGACGTAACAGTTACTTGCACTTGAAACCATCCCTTTCACTCAACAGTGAAAGTGGCTTCATCTTTGATTGATGCAGACTTTGATGCAGACAGATTTGATGCAGACTATATTCCCATATTTAGACAACAGGATGATCATTTTCTGTCTTTAGTGCACGTTGCTCTGCAACTCCGCAGTGATATCATGTCACATCCTGCATTCGAAGGTTGCGATGTAAGCGAAAAAGCAGAGTTGGCAAGTGTACCACCATCTGTACTCATGTTTGTGAATATCTTGCTTGGAGGCCAAAGTAGTGTCGATGCTGAGTTTGACGAAAGTGAGATGTCTGAAACTGGTTGGGTGAAGAAGACAAGGGTCCTTAGCATTGGACAAGACATGGTCTATGGTGTATGTGGAGACAAGAAGGCACCGCCTAAACACGTTGGAATGGGTATGACGCTGCACCAGTCAACTCGATCAAAGAAATTAGTTGAGCTATTCCATAATGCTGGGCACATAATCAGCTATAACCGGGTTCTTAGGTATGACACTGCCATGGCTGAAAACACTCTGAAAGCGCTTGATCAAGAAACTGGGGCAGTTGTTACCAGCAACCTGGTTTTGGGACGATTTGTGCATTTTTCTGGCGACAATATTGACATCAATGACTCTAACCTAGATGGCAAAAATACATTTCACGCTACTCAGTTAGCTGCCTGGCAGAGGGGGCCATCTGCTGAAAGCGGTCTTGGAGACATCAAACCATCCAATACGTCAACGTTGGATATACCAACAGCAGTTGAAAAGATCCATGAGGTATACATCAACAAGGATACCCTCATTCCCGAGTTTGGTGAGGTTGAAACAGGATGGTTTCTTAGGGAGAAAGATACTGGCAGTGCTCTTCAAGACAGTGAACATCGGGACATGGCATTCTTAGCATCTCGCCAAGGAGAAAGCGAAAGATATTCCTGGACCACGTTCAACCAGTTGCACAGCACTAAGGAGGAACCACCCAAAACTACCATTGGCTATATGCCAATCATACTAGCCCCAGCTCATGAACATTCCACTTTGAACACCATGGTGCGCAGGGCACTACATGTCGCAAGGGCCCTGAATAACCGCTACGCTGTGATAACAGTTGATCAGGGGTTGTATCCCCAACTGATGGAGCTGAAATGGTCAGTGCCCGACTTCAGAGATACCCTAATTCCAAGACTAGGTGGGTTACATATCACTATGAATTTTTTGAAAGTGCTAGGGCAACATACAGAAGATTCTGGTATACATGAGCTGTGGGTTGAAAGTGGTTTACTTGGGCCAAATTCGGCTGACAAGGTTAAAGACGGAAAATCTTACGCAAAAGCAATGAGGGCACACAAATTAACTTGGCAAGCGCTATGGCTAATCTTGATTCCGCAATTCAAAAACAATCTGCAGAGTCAAGATCCCAAAACATGCCAAACACTGGAGAATTCACTAGCTAACAAAGAGTTTGACACTTTACTGGACATAGTGGGTTCTGAGACCTTTCGGCAATATCTCGCAGTCTTCGTTGAAAATCGACAGACAGATCCAAACTTCAAGTTCTGGTGGGAATACCTAAGGATGGTGACTATACAGCTTGCATTCGTTCGGGCACAGAGAGAAGGGTTGTGGACGCTACACTTGGAATCGTTCCGAGAAATGTTGCCATTCTTCTTCCGATACGATCACGTGAATTACGCAAGATGGGGCTGTGTTTACCTGTCACAGATGCATCAGCTCCCACCAGAAGTGGAGGAGGAGTTCCTTCTTGGCAACTTTGTTGTGAAAGGGTCGGACCAAAGATTCAACCAAGTAGATCCAGATCATAGCCTGGAATGGCTTAATGGTGTAGGGAAAAAGAGGGGTGGAATCATCGGAATAACCAAAACAAATTCAGCCCTGGCAAGATGGACTCTCTCGTACAACCACAGGACATGCATTTCAATGCAGACGTATGAAATGATGAATGTTGGAGTGGACACTGGTTACGTCCATAATGAAGCCAACTCATCCCGCACTAAACGTGACAACTGCGACGAATAACTCATACTTCAAACTCTCCTGCGATTCAAAGTATTTGCTGAGGAATCTTCTAGTCGACCAAACCTCCTTAACTGCGCAACAAAAGATGTTGCAACTTCTGAAATAGAAGAGTCACTGCTGAACGCAAAAACATTAGGGCAGCAGCAGGTGGAAAACTTTGTCAAAGTGAGACTTGTTGAAAAATCAACTGATTTCCGAGATCGACTTCCGAAGGTGAAGGCTCCCACGTTTTCCTCACTCTATGAGATAGGAACCAAGAAAGCCAATGGAAAGATCGAAACCACAAAAGCAGACAGAAACTTTTTGCAGAGACTAATTGCAGCGTACAGAGCTGGAAGACCAGTTGAACTGGCTAGAATACTTAACCATGAACTGATGAAGGTGCCAATCAGCATTGTTGATACATCTGGCGAACTTAGAACGGGTGTTAAGGCTATTTTATTTGACATTCTTATCAGGAGTGTATCATGCCCCTCAGAAATCGCCTTTTATGGGCCTTCCTGTTTGATCATTGATGGGCAAGCTGCAGTTATGTCACTTGGAAAACCTAACACGGCGAACACCTTTGGTGATTATGCAGACGAATTTGTAAAGTTCATTTTCTGGCAAGGCCGGGCTTACAGCCGAATTGATGTTACCTTCGATCGATATAGAGACATTTCAATCAAAGTTGGAACTAGGGTCAAACGTACGAAGAAGTCAAGGCCAGTTCGTCGCCTGATTGAAGATAGAGATGTGCCACTCCCCAACAAACGGCCTGACTTTCTCGCATCAACTGAAAACAAGACAGAGCTTGCTCAGTTCCTGTCGAATGCACTCCTGGCAGCGGCACCCCCTGAAAAAGTGGTTGTTGTTGGTGGAGGTTTCGCTTCTGAAACAGAAGTCCAGAGTTCAGATCCTGCAATGAACACTACTTTGCTACAAAGCAATCACGAGGAAGCAGATACCAGAATGATTGTACACTGCCTTCATGCCGATGCACCAAACATTGTGGTCGCAGCGCGTGACACAGATGTGTTGGTGCTGTTGCTTGCCAACTTCAGTAAAATGTCTTGCGTAAAACTTTGGATGAGAGCAGGAACAATTAAGAAACGGAAGTATGTTCCTGTGCATGACATAAAGTCGGAACTTGGACTTGCTGATCATGTCTATGAGACTTTACCAGCATTTCATGCGTTGACAGGATGCGATACGGTTTCATTTTTCTCAGGACACTCAAAGAAAACAGAATGGGATATCTTCCTTGAACACAACAGTCTGCTTCAAGATCTTGGCAAGTTTCCGACACCATCAAAGAAGGTCACAGAAGATGCTGAAAAGTTCATTTGCCATATCTACAAGGAACCATCTGAGAACTGTAATCAAGCCCGCATTAAACTGTTCAACAAATGCCATGCAACGGAGACCTACCTCCATCTAGTGATGCAGCAAAGTTCCACATAGAGCGTGCAAACTACCAAAGTTTCATTTGGAGAGAGGCCAGTAATCCAATGACAGATCTGCCACCGCCGACTGATTGTGGATGGAAACTCGTTGATGACAAGTTGTCACCGGTTCTTACAACTTTACCGTCAATTCCAAAGGGATGCCGAGAACTTACTCAGTGTGGTTGCAAGAAAGGTTGCAGTTCTGATAGTTGCTCTTGTCGGAAGTGGGGGAAACAGTTCTGCACTGAGGCCTGCAAGTGCAATGCCAGTGAAACACCATGTCGAAACAGGCCAAAGTAGGGGGGGGGGGGGGGGTCAGAGCTTACACAGTTAAGCTAATTGGCATTCCCCTGGATGGCTCCTCCTTCCAGCCAATCAGTCTGACAGACTGCAATTGATTCAGGATTAATTAAGAATACATGTGATAATGATCAACTGCCTGCACTCCAAACATGTTTGCCATGAAGTGCATTTTGCGCCTTGTGCCATGTAAGTGCACTTTGCGCCTTGTGACCGTTAGCCTTAATTAAGTGGCTAATTAGTCAAATATTGACATTTAGTGTAGAAAACAATCTTGCTATTATATAGGACTCAGGTAAACCACTTCACTGATGGTATTTAAGGCAACAATTCAAGTGAATTAAAACAGTATGTCAAAAAACGAAAAGTTGCTTCATTACGGATATATTCACAAAAATCTGATTTTTTCCCTTCACAATTCCCTTTACTTTCATAATTGTGAAAAGCTGTAGTAACCTTACCAGACAAAATACTGTAAAATAATTGAAATGTACAGATAGGTGATGTAAAATAAAACATTTTTTCAAAAATTTTGAATTTTGCACTCATTGACCTTTGACCTTGATTAGTGACCTAATTACGCATTTTTGGGCTTGGCAAACAACAGATTCGTATTCAGCACGAAAAACTACCTCAGAAAAAGTGGTTTGCTTGCTTTTACTCAAAAATGCCTCATGAATTCACGTTTCCCAGAAATTTGACTAGTCTATTAATTAAAAAAAACAATAATAAATAAAAAGGAACGAAATGTAAATAGGGTAAGGTTAATATCAAGTACAGTTAAAAATCTTTGATCAACAGGATAAAAGGAGGATGAATCCTCCAAATAGATAAAAGCACACAATAAATAAACAATAAAAGCAGAGGTGAACACCAAGGTAATTCAATTATAAATAAATTAGAAATAAAACTTGCTGCACATGTGGACGCTCTCCTGCCCATGCCCACCACCTGCCAGGTCATGAACGCATGCGGGTGCCCACCCATACAATTAGCAATTAGCTGTGGGACAAGTGCTTTAAGTATCCACACGAACACTCAGGGGTAAGCAGGGAGTGGCAAGGGGCGGAGCAATGGGAGGGGAAGTCATTAGCAACGGGTTTCAACGCTCATCGGGTTTCAATGCTCATCCTTCCACCTGGAAAATGTGCTCAACTATCAACTGCACTTGGTAGGTCATTAAAAGCACCCATAAGGAAAAAACACGTGGTGACAAACCGCACTTATTCCGGTATGAATAAACGATAGACACGAGATTCATTGATTTACATTTAAAAAAACACAAGAAAATTAACTTTATTTGGCTTTAACACAAAAATTTTGAAGCCCAGTCCTTTTAGTTAGGATTAATGCAGAAATATGAACATTCACAAGAAATCATATTTGACGTCACCCTTTTTGCGATCCACTCCTGGCCTTGCTGCTACCGCCCTGTGACCTCTCTGCCAAGGCCCTGCCCTCAGAGGCAGCCATGTGTTCTGCCAGGTTTCCTTCCCTCATTACCCTCCTCAAGTTTACTGAAAGCTCATCCCCATTCTTTTGTTACCTCCTGTGGAACGGTCCTCTGCATTATTTTGTCTTCAGCTCTATTCTGCGTGATGTAAAGTATGGGCCCACGGTCACCTTATGGTCTCAACAATTTATATTAGAGCTTTACTCTACACCTGGTGATATCCTGTTCTCAATCTAGACTCAAACCTTACTGGGCAGACAATTTATCAGAGCTGTCCTCCAAATCCAGGCTAAGAGTTGGTGTACTCTGTTGTGCTGAGCCAGGACTTAGCAAATCTACACTTCAAATGGTTTACAAGGTATTTTCCATTCATTGCAATCATACTCGCTCCAAAAGAGTTAGTATCCAAAACATAATAATGTTATGTTGTTGTATCCAAAAATCAAAATCCATTTCTGTATCCAAAACAACAACAAAAAAACAACAACAACAGCTGGCATCTCTCACAAAGAAGCAGAACTACCAGATCTGGTGATCTCTTTTTGCACGAAAGGGGTTGGAAAATGTCACTGTTCTCCACTGTTGCTGTGTTTGTGTGCTTCCCTCTCCCTCCCCTCTTGTGTTTAATGTATTAGCAATTAGCTCTCACACGAGCCTCGATTTTGTATACAAAAAAAATTATTTTAAAAACCCGCTCCGGTTTTTACCGCTTCTAATCCAGTCTTACTCACTCTGCTTTCATCCTGCTGGCCAAACTGTTGCTGGTCGACCCCATCTTTCACAAGTATTCATTCCTTATTACCCTCTCCACCAAACTCTCCTCCTACAGTATCCATGGAAATCTCCACACATGGCTTGTGGACTTCCTCTCTGGTCATAGTCAACGTGTGGCCCTCAATGAGTTTCTCTCATCTCCCCTTCCTGTTCAGGCTGGAGATCCCCAAGGCAGTGTTCTGGGCACTGTGCTTTTTCTGGTCTTCATCAAAGATCTCTCTGACTATCTGGAAAATCCTCTCTATCTCTTTGCTGATGACTCTACTCTCTGTCGCTCCATTCTTCATCCCTCAGATCGGCAGTCCGCAGCCTCTTCACTCTCTGCAGACCTGGACAAAATCAGAGACTGGTCAAACAAGTGGAACATGTCTTTCAATCCTGACAAATCTCACAATCTCACGATGTCTCTCCGAAAAGATCGTTTGGAAAACCCTCCCATATACTTTCTAAACAACCCTCTCCAAGAAGTTATGTCACTCAAGCTTTTGGGTCTCACTATCTACCATGATCTTTCCTGGGAAAAACCACATTTCCAAGCTGGCCTCCAAAGCCAGTCACCGACTGAGCATCATCCGTCATGCGAAGTCCTTCCTTGGCACACCTGAACTCCTCACCACATACAAGGCTTTCATCCGCAGCTCAAGGGAATATTGTTCCCCCCTCTGGGCTGGTGCTCCTTCCTCACACCTAGCTCGGCTTCACGCTGTTGAAAGCAAAACTTTCAGAATCATTGGAATCTCCTGCGATGAAGCTAACTCCGAGGGCCTTTGACTCACTCACCACAGGCTGGTTGGTGGTCTGTCTTCTACAGACTCCTCTCCGGCCTAGCTCCCCCAGCTCTGTCTGTGATCTGTCCCCCAAATATTCCTACAGGTCGCACAAGAGCTGCCTGCAACCCTCTTATGGTTAAACTGCCAAAATCAAGACTCTCTGCTCACCTTCACTCTTTCATTCCTTTTTTCTCCCACCTCTGGAACAAACTCCCTCACTCGATTCAATCCCACTCCTCCCTCCAGGTCTTTAAAACAGCTGTTCACCACCATCTCTTGTCTTCCCCCATCCAAAAACCTTGATCTTTTCTACCCCCGTTAATTCACCCCAGATCCACTTTTTTGAAATTTCGACTTCTGTCCTGGAAGTCAAGGCAATGTCAATGTTTTTTCTGCGTTCCTCTCCTCACCCCCCCCCCCCCCCCCCCACCGACCCGTGCCTCCTCCCCCCCAAGCCCTCTCCCTCCCACAGATCTCCCGATGTCCCTGCTCTCAAATGTTGTACTTGTGTGCTTCCCTCTCTCTCCCCATCTTGTCTCCCACTCCCTTTATCTTATGTTTTATGTGTTAGTTTGTCTTTTTGTGATTAATGTTAGCTCTTACATGAGCCTCGATCTTGTATACAAAAAAAAAAAGAAAAAAAAAAAGACCTGCGCTTGCAAAGCGAAAATAAGGGATAGGCGATTGGTTAGGTACACGTGGCGAAGGGGGGGTGTCTGCATTTTAAACATTCATTTTCTCAGCAACCGTTGGCCTCTGCATGCATAGTTTTTTTATTTATAAGTATGGTGTCATAGGTCACATGGTACGGACGCCATCTTGGAAAAACGTCACTACAAATCTCTGAAACCGCTCAATGGGAAAAAAAGATGAAAGAAACAAGGCTTTGTCAAGTAATTTGGCTTCAGCTCTTTTGACAAGTACAACACTTGATCTGATCAGTATAAAAAAAAAAAGAATTCACTGCAACTGTTAGTCCGATGGACAAAATTTTGACCATAGGAGTGCCGCCGTCTGTAAAAAATTTTAATGATAATTATGATGTCACATCACGTGGTACGGCGCCAACAATGAAAAAAAATTTTTTTGAAAACCATTGCACCTCTATATCTCCGAAACAGTTTTATGGAAAAATTGAAACGGTGCGTTTTCGAGTACTCCCCATGGGGAATAAGAGATGTTAATGATGATGTCATCGGTATCTTAATTATGACATCATAATTTGACAAGTATAACACTTAGTCTGATCAGGTTGAAATTTCATGAGCATGATAGACACAACAATTATATTAGAGAATATGCATTTTATGATGTCATCGCTCACGTGGTCTGACAGCCATATTGGATACAACACAACAACAGGCATTTTAAGGCCACTTTCCCTGCAAGAGTGGGGGTTAGCCTTGAGGTCCCCATGACAATCTTCTCCATTTTGCCCTATTTTCTGCATCTCCCCTTGTTAACCCCCTTGCCCGCATTTCTTCTTCGACCATCTTTAGCCAAGTCTTTCTCGGTCTTCCCCGTCCTCTACTTCCTTCTACATTCATTTCCATCACTCTTCTCAACCAGTCACTTTCATCCTTCCTCAACACATGACCAAACCATCTCGAACTGTTTCTCTTCACAGCATCCATCACAGGCTCTATTCCCATCATCTTTCGCAATTCATCATTTGTCTTCCTCTCTCTCAACGATACTCCACACATCCACCGAACCATTCGCATTTCCACCCTTTCCAGCCTTCGTTGCTGTTCTACGTTGCTGCACCCATATTGGATCAAAGAAAAAAAAGAAAAAGAAAAAAAAACTTCAAAAATAGGAGAGTTGGCTAGCACCAAGTTGACTGCGCAGGGAAAGTATTCTATGAACATAATCTCCATTCCAATCCTAAAATCCTGCAAGAATGTTCTCCTAAACTCCTTTATTCTTCTTTTCTTCCACTTGGAGAACACACCTCCTCGATGCAGGTAAATCACACGTTTGGTTTCAAGGTCTCAAGTTGGCAGGACAGCACCAACACAGGTCATCTCCATTGCTAACTGATATTTTCTCCCTCTCTTAACACCCCCCACAAATCCCAAACCCTTTTAATTGCAGGTCACTATGTTTCTTTCCCTTCTTTCTATACTCTTCCCTTTCTTCCATTCTCTTGCTTAGTGTGCTTGCTGCTGTGACACTGCTCCACTGTCTGGAAGTTACCTTTACACACTAAGCACTTCATTCTTCCATGAGCCAAATGTATACAAAATAAGCATTGCACATAATTTAAAGGAAAGAAAAGCCACAATACGCCACTGCACAACGGCAATTTTTGCATCTGGCATTTCAAACAGCTATCAGCTGAGAAGCGTATCACCAGCATCCTACCAGCAAGCAATGACACCGGCACCGGAATGATCCTACTGGCAAGCAACGCAAAAAGTGCATTTCACCCTCTCCAGGGGAATGCTGCAAATGATGTAGTCTACACCTATAACAGTCCACTCGTGCAACAAAGAACATTTGCAAATTAAAGTGGAAAGTCAAAATAAATAAATAAACCAGAACAGCACTCTTCAACATCGCAACATCAACAGAAATGCCTGTGCCCAAATTATTACATCATTGCACATACTTGTAAGAAGTTTAATTTGAATCCATTCAACTGTTCTTATGCATCACATTTTTACCTGACGACCTCAAGCATTTACCTTTAATGCCAAAATCGAATGCGTTGATATTTGCATCGTAATATATTGTTGCAGTTTTGAGAATAAAGGTAACCCCCCCCCCCCCCCCCCCCCCACTTAGTTAGTTGCACTACAACATGTAGCCTCGCTTAGTTCAGTTATTTCTTATTAAATGTAAGCATAGTCTCCTTTCCTGTGTTAGTATGCGTTGGAGCAGGCAAGTAAGTGTAGGCTTCGTTGTTCATTGGGCTGGAATGCCATGTGCTACGCCCAGAACAAGTCTGGGAGGCCCGAAGGAGGAGCTGAAGGGGAGTGACCGGTAAGCGGCAATCAGCCAATGGGAGCTAAAGGGGAGTGGCCAGTGACGGCATCCAGAGGAGGTGCTTCGAACATTCGGGTGGGGCTCTGGGAGGGGCTATAAAACCCTGCCCAGGTCCCCCAAAAGGGGCTCTGTGGTTCTCTCTGTGATCGAGTCTCTCGGTGGTAACGCCCTCCTCCGTGGCCAAGCTCCCAGCACGCTGTCTGTCTCTGAGCTCTCTGTCCTGGGATTCTGAAGGACTGTGCGTGTGATAGAAAGCACGAACTCTCCCTGCCCTGCGCCAATGGGAGTTGCCTGTTGGGAGTTCCAAATGGGAGTAATGCCTGTTAATAGCGCTTGCGAGGACGATCTCTCCCAGGGCCACAGACGCCAACGATCTCCCTGCCTGGGGCTCCCTGCACGTGCCGCGAACATCTCGAGGGACACGCCCAGCGAGCTGACCGGGGCGAACGGCCGCGCTTTGAGCGTGTTCTTCTTCTTCCTTCCTTTCCCCACGTGAGTGAAAGGGCCCTTGTCTGGGAATTAAGTAAGGACGATAAGTTTCTGCTCTGTGTCTCTTTGACCTGATCTTTTGTACATTGCAATAATAAACCTGTGTTCTTTCCTTCCATTTGGCCGTATACATCTTTTACCACCAATGGCTTTGCACTGTACGACATAAAACCACTCAAACGGGTTCAATAAGAATTAACGGCACGAGTCACGTGACACGCAAACCACTCGGGCGTCTCAGACTAGCGTGACTCGTGCGAGGTCAAGTCCCCGTTCCCGTGGCGGCGTGTGTATAGAAGGTACGTGGGGATTCGACCCGATACCCTTCCGCACGCTCGCTACGGGGGTGGCGGCTGGAATTGCTCCGCAATCCGCCCCAGTGTAAAGTGGGTAGCAGCCTCGTGGACTCGAAGGCCCGAGGGGGAAAAGGGTTTAACCCCCCTCTGTACGTCGACGGGCCCGAGATCGACAACAAATTGGTGTCCGAGAGTGGGATATTTGGACCTAGAGTGCGCTTCATGCACTCAAAAAATTACGAGCGGACGAAATTTAGTTTTTAAAACCAAATTAAATTCGTACAATGGCTGGCCAAGACGACCCAATACCGGTGGGAATAATAGATGAAGAACTAATGACCCAGGACCAGCAGGAAGAGTTGGAAGAAGGGGAGGCTGAAGAGGGTGCGGCAGTAGGGGAGGAAAATGGTGGCGCCTCGCACGTGGCGGCGGAAGCCGAGCCCGCGGTGGCAGTGGACTGGGGCTTATTAATGACCCAAATCAGGGCATATATGATCAATTCGGGCGAAGAAATGAATAAGATGAACGAAAAAATGGATACCCAGGGGGACAAAACCACCAGGGAAATGAAAGAAATTAGGGGACGAAGCAAGGTTGAACATGGAAGGGTTGGAAAACAAAATAGATACCCAGGGGGCCAAAGCAAGAAGGGAAATGAGAAGTGATATGAAAAAAAAATGGGAGGACATTGGGCGTAAGCTGAGCGGAGAGGTCACAGTGGTACGCGACGGGGTGAAGCGGTGCGGCGAACGCGTGGAGAGCGGAATAAAGCGGAGCACAGCCAAATTGACTGGGGCTATGGGAGTAGTGACGCGGGGTGTAGAGGGGCCGGCGATCATCGAATTGAAAAAGGAAATTTTGGGGGCGCAGGCGATGGCCGAGTTGGAAAAGGAAATTTTAGGGGCGCCGACGATCGTCATGTTAGAAGAAGAAATAATTGGAATTGAAGAGACGGGAGAGACAGAGTAAATCACGGGAGGAGGTGATGGAATCCGCGCAAAGTTCGTGTTTGCACCGTGATGCCGTGCTTGCTAACCCAATGAAAAGTTTGCAGGTGCTGGCGGAGAAGCAGGGGAAGGAGAGCCCCGAGGTGATTGGCGCTAATGGCGGGAATGTGTTTGGCGCGAACGGGTGCTCGGCGAGCTTGGGAGAGAGGCGAGACCCGGGCGTTCGCGAAGGGCCCATTGTGCGGTATGAGAGGGAGTGCGTACCGGAGTGCGAGGAGCGGGAGTGCGCACCAGAGTGTGAGGAGCAAGAGTGTGTTACTGAGTGTGAGCGAGGGTGCGTACCAGAGTGCGTGGAGAGGGAGTGTGCGATGGCCGAGTGTGTAGAAGAAAAGTGTGCACTGGCGTGTGCGATGGCCGAGAGTGTTAAAGAAAAGTGTGCACCGGCGTGTGTGATGACCGAGTGTGCAAAAGAAAAGTGTGCAACGGAGTGCGAGGAAGAATGCACAACGAAGTGTGTAGGGGGCGCGTGTGCGCCTGGTTGTGCGAGTGTGGAGTGGGTCGCGCGTGGTGAGGATGCGGCCCAGGCATCGACACAGACTGGGGTAGTCCTCAGTGGGACGGGTAGCATAGGCGAGACCCCGGTGAGAAGTGTGCTGCAGGGACCGGAGGGGATCGGTGCTGCGTCGGTCTCAAGGACCGGCGTGCACGATTCGTGCCTCCGGCCCCCGCACTGTATGGTTGGCGCCATTTGGCGGCGAGGGCGATCGGCCGGTTTCCAAGGGAGATTCGAGTTTTCGGAGCCAAGCACCCTTTCGGGTGAGGTGCGCTGATGGTGGCCGGTTGGGTCATCGTGCGTGGGACCGTGAGGCCCAGCGCAAGGATGGAGCCCGGCACCTGGGCCCATCAATCCCACCCCCCTCGGATCGTAAATGCCGGACAGACACCACAAACAGGCGACCAACCACCCGCATGGATCGCTCGGCCCTTCGAGGCCGGGTCGTAACAAGGTACCTCCACATGGAGGGGCTCGTAGTGTAGAGGACTGTGAAGAGTAGTGTACCCCACGTGGGGGAATGGTCGTGCAACCATTCCTCACATGGGGGGGAGGGGGGCATGAGCATTAGTTTAGGGGGATGGCAGTCTTAGGCCCATGGAGGGGCCAGCAATGGTTGCCTCCATGGGGCACCGAAGCTAGCCGAGGGAGGGCTTGGATAATTGTTAGGGATTTAGAAGACAGTAGGGACCAAGATTTAAGTAGGACACCTGAACTGTAGAGGGGACGTAGAGAGTTTAGGTGGTTGTTAAAGAAAAAGGGTGTGCATAGTGTAAAGGGACGACGGGGAAGCACGAGTTTTAGGGGAAACCAGTTCGGTAGATGATGCTGTGTGAGTGAGAATAAATGGAATTGTGTTGAGGTGTAAGAATAAGTGGTGTGCAAGATAAATGGTGTGCAAAATAAATGGTGTGGAATAATTGGTGTGGAATGCATGGTGCGAAGGATCGAATGGGGGGAGTGGAACCCATTTGCGAAATCCTGGGGGATGGGGGAGGGGGGGGGGTAGTTTAAAGCCAGGTAGAGGGCATAGGTAAATTGCATGGATATTGACGCCTGTGGTGCGGGTAGTAGAAAGAAGTGTTTTGTAGGGTGCAGTAGACTGGAATGGCTGGGCATGTGGCTTAATTAGTGCGCGTGGTTATTGGGGCACTCCGTCACTGGTAGCTTGTCGGCCAGGTAAGGCCGCAGGTAGGCTCTGGGAGCCAGTTAGGATAATGTGTGAGTGGGGCCCGAGGATCCAGGGGAGGACCCGGGTTGCCCGATGCCTAGGTGGGCATACAGGGGAGGGGGTAAGTGCCAGGGAGGGCCTTCCCCGGTTAGTGCAGTCGCAAGGAGCAGGCAAGCTCAGGAGGCGGCTTCAGTGGCGGAGGTGCGCAGGTAGGTAGACCTGCTGGTAGAGCCACACGACCCAGCCCCGAAATTGTGCGAGGGCACAGTGCGAAAATCCGTTGGGTGAGACCCAAATTCAGGAGGGCACCACAGTGTGGGCAATGGGAATTCGGGTTCTTAGAACCACATAGTTTAAAGAGGCCGATTGGTAGGGTACGACCCTGGGTAGTTTAAATGAGTAATGCTATTAGTGTAGTTAGGATGAGAAATCCCTTCGCACCATCCACAGCCATTCACTGAGGAGGACGAGCTTTACACCAGGGCTCTCTAAACCGTTTGGATAGTAAGACGCATCACGACGTGGGTGAGACATTGTTCTGTTCCATCCCTTCCTTCCTGGGAGGGATTTGGGGACGAATTTGGAGATAGAGGGGGATATGGGAGACAAGACATAGAGACGGATTGTAAATACAAGGGGGGCTAGGGTAGTGTAGCCAACGGTGGGGGGTACGGACGGTTAGGAACGAGCTTGCTCCACTCGCTCTTCCGCGTCCCTCGCACCGCACCAGGTATGGTGGTGCCTGGTCACCTTGTGTTTCGTGTGCTACCGTGTGCCTTTCCGTTTGGTTGTTGCGCCTTGTCTTCCCTCCCCGCCCCAGGACCATTTTGGAGGCCGAACTGTGCAGCACCATCACACCTGTGCAGCATCCATGCTGCCGTGTTACACCAGTGCAGCTGAACTGTGCAGCACTTTGCTGCCAAACCCACCTTGCTGCACCTTTGCTGCACTGATGGACCACAAGCCTTGTGGCCCGCACCTCTGCTGTGCAGCATTTTGCTGCAAATCACCTTGCACCTTCGGACCACTGTTTGAGTGGCACTGACGCCACGCAGTTGGACCACGTGAGAGTGGCCCTGCTGGCCAATAAAAGGAATTTGTGTGCTATTGTGTGCTAGTTATGAAGATGGAAGACTTAGATGGCCCTGATGCTTCATATGGCCTGTATGCTGGTCAGGGCCAGCCGGTTTTGTTAGCCGAACACAGAAGATGCAAGATGCAAGCAGCAAGTGCCACATTGAGTGTTTGGATTTATTTCCTCCAATTCTTTTTCAAAGTGCAGGTCCTGGATCGTAGTATTGTAAATAAAGGCCAAGTTCTGTGCTTGTAAATATATGTGCTTGTAAATATAAGAATGTGCCCACCGGCTATGTGTGTAGTTTACAAAATTCCGGAAATACTCGGATAGTTGTGGGCGTGAGTCTGATAGAATAGCTGCTCAACGCATTAGAGGGGACATATATTGTGTTAAAAATGTCGCACACGTGGGTTATGTTAGGGGGATTACACCTATGTGTCACATTAAAGGTAATGGTAAAATTGCATGCCAGACAACCGGTCGTTCCGATGTTGGGGTCGACTCGGTACGAGTCTGGTGAGAGGGGGGTAGTGCTGCAGTTTTGAGAATAAACGTAACCCCCCCCCCCCCCCCCCCCCTCTTAGTCAGTTGCACTACAACATGTAGCCTCGCTTAGTTCAGTTATTTCTTATTAAATGTAAGCATAGTCTCCTTTCCTGTGTTAGTATGCGTTGGAGCAGGCAAGTCAGTGTCGGCTTCGTTGTTCATTGAGCTGGAATGCCATGTGCTACGCCGAGAACAAGTCTGGGAGGCCCGAAGGAGGAGCTGAAGGGGAGTGGCCGGTAAGCGGCAAGCAGCCAATGGGAGCTAAAGGGGAGTGGCCAGCGACGGCATCCAGACGAGGTGCTTCAAACATTCGGGTGGGGCTCTGGGAGGGGCTACTCCCATGCTTGGTTACAGAGGTAACCCTGCCCCGGTCCCCAAAAGGGGCTCTGGGGTTCTCTCTGTGATCGAGTCTCTAGGTGGGAACGCCCTCCTCCATGGCCAAGCTCCCAGCGCGCTGTCTGTTTCTGAGCTCTCTGTCCCAGGATTCTGAAGGACTGTGCATGTGATAGAAAGCACGAACTCTCCCTGCCCTGCGCTCTGCTGCCTGTTAATAGCGCTTGCGAGGACAATCTCTCCCGGAGCCACAGATGCCAAGGATCTCCCTGCCCGGGGCTCCCTGCACATGCCGCGAACATCTCGAGGGACACGCCCAGCGAGCTGACCGGGGCGAACGGCGCCAACGACCACGCTTTGAGCGCGTTCTTCTTCTTCCTTCCTTTCCCCGCGTGAGTGAAAGGGCCCTTGTCTGGGCTTTAAGTAAGGACGATAGGTTTCTGCTCTGTCTCTCTTTGACCTGATCTTTTGTACATTGTAATAATAAACCTGTGTTCTTTCCTTCCATTTGGCCGTATACGTCTTTTCCCACCATTGGCTTCGCACTGTACGACATAAAACCACTCAATGGGGTTCAATAAGAATTAACGGCACGAGTCACATGACACGCAAACCGCTCGGGCATATCAGACTAGCGTGACTCGTGCGAGGTCCAGTCCCCGTTCTCGTGGCGGCGTGTGCATAGAAGGTACTTGGGAATTTGACCGGATACCCTTCCGCACGCTCGCTACGGGGGTGGCGGCTGGAATTGCTCCGCAATCCGCCCCACGAGTGTAAAGTGGGTAGCAGCCTCGTGGACTCGAAGGCCCGAGGGGGAAAAGGGTTTAACCCCACCTCTGTACGTCGACGGGCCCGAGATCCGCAACAATATACTTATACCAAGTTTGGTCAAAATCCCATCACTGGTCCATAAATTAGGAGAATTCGTACCAAATGGGACCTATGACCCCATAAGAAAGACAGTTTATCTTTGCATCATTATTTATACCTGTACCAAGTTTTACTTAGGTCCGTTAAGCAGTCCTTAAGTTATTGCGCCATCGAAAATCCATCACAGATGCACGGATAGACACGCGGACAAACAACCCAAAACCACAATGCCTTCGGCTAATTCGTCGGTGGAGGCATAAAAACCCATTAGGGTGAGACAAAAACAATCTGCAACAGAAAAAAAAAAATTCAGTTTACACATCCATCTTTGCAGTACTCGAAAAATGAATTTGTGTACTGTGTTTGTTATGTAGGCTTCAAAAACTTAAAAATAACCTACTCGAAACCAAATTTTGCATGTTGCCTCAGGGTATTCCAAGAATGGTTTCTGTAGGGGTAGCATATCTGAGGGTTCAGGATGGATGAAGACCCCAATTCTCTCTTTATAAATGTGTATTATACAACACCACTTGGTGGTAGCACGCATTACAAATCATCTTGTACAAATTAATTTTTAACTTAACAACATGCATTACGGTGATGTTGGAATCCTACCGAAAATATTTCGAAATTTTCAAACGGTTTCATTTCATTCACTTTAAGGTGAGATTCAAACCAAAGCATCCAACAAACACCGAGAAGTAATAATAAATTATACTGTAAGGCGGAAGCGATTTTTTACAGCATAAAATCAGAGGTGGAAGTGATTTTTTTTCACGCCATATACAAGCAGCAAGGATGGTTGATGAAGATGATGTTAGCAGACTTCCTAGCAGATAGAAGATGACCTCAGGAAAATTATAGGGTTAATAGAGAGGTTGGCCCTGGTCCTGGTGTTGGGCTAGTGTGTTGCTAAGGCCCTGTTGTTGCTAAGGCTCTGGTGTTGGGCTAGCGGCTAGGGTGCCGGCTTAGGATCCTAGGATCCTGGGTTCGAATCTCGGTCGATCGCCGAATTAATGCCAGGGGGGTTGACTCAGCCTGTCATCCTTCCGAGGTCGGCTAATTGAGTACCAGTTCACTGGTAATTCCCTGTTTGTCGTTGAAGGCGGCAAAAAGGGTTGGCGTCAGGAAGGGCATCCGGCCGTAAAACATTGCTTCAAAAAGGGGACCAAAAAAACAACAACTACCACGGTCCCCGAAAAGGCCAACCCCCGCTTTGCGGGGAAAAATGGCCTCTAAACGGTGGTTTTTTAATAGTGAATAATATTTGTGGAGTACAACATGTCTTTTGATTAAATCAGTCAGCAAAGCGATGGGTAAAAGTACCGAGAATGGATATAATAAATAGGAAGCTCATTTTATTGTAACAAGAATAATAAAAATGTAGTATGTGATGTTCACAAAAAAATTCACAAAAAACCCACTTGGAGTTTGCAAAAAAGCACCGAAAGGACTCTCAGACAGTGAGAAACAAGATTCTGTGGGCTTTCATGTGTCTTTCACTGAGGAGAGGCTTCCGACTGGCCACTCTGCCATAAAGCCCAGATCGGTGGAGTGTTGCAGTGATGGTTGTCCTTCTGGAAGTTTCTCCCATCTCCACACAGGATCTCTGGAGCTCAGCCAGAGTGACCATCGGGTTCTTGGTCACCTCTCTTACCAAGGCCCTTCTCCCCCGATTGCTCAGTTTGGCCGGGCAGCCAGCTCGAGGAAGAGTCCTGGTTGTTCCAAACTTCTTCCATTTAAGAATTATGGAGGCCACTGTGCTCTTGGGAACCTTCAATGCAGCAGAATTTTTTGTAGGCTTCCCCAGATCTGTGCCTCGACACAATCCGGTCTCTGAGCTCTGCAGGAAGTTCCTTCGACCTCATGGTTTGGTTTTTACTCTGATATGCAGTCAGCTGTGAGACCTTATATAGACAGGTGTGTGCCTTTCCAAATCATGTCCAATCAATTGAATTTACCACAGGTGGACTCCAATCAAGGTGGAGAAACATCTCAAAGATGATGAAGAGAAATGGGAGGCACCTGAGCTAAATAGAATAGTGTTATAGCAAAGGGTATGAATACTTATGTCAATGTGATATTTCACTTTTTTCTTTTTAATAAATTTGCAAAACTTTCTAAAATCCTGTTTTCTCTTTGTCATTATGGGGTATTGAGTGTAGATTGATGAGGGAAAAAATGAATTTAAACGATTTCAGCATAAGGCTGCAACATAACAAAATGTGAAAAAAGTGAAGGGGTCTGAATACTTTCTGAATGCACTGTAGCAGTGAAAGCAGAACAAAGATTGGTGGTGATGGTGGCAGTTGGTTGACCTTTGTATACGAAGAAGGGCATCGATATGAAACGTGAACTGCATGGACAAGTTGTTTATGATCCAGGAATCGCTGCCAAAACAAGCACACCGAAATAACTAGATATCTGTCATTCCAAAGAGATCACAAAGGGTAAGCCTCCACAATCCAATCAATGATGGCCAGATTCTTTTTGGACAGCCACACAACCTTGACCATCAACATTTAGGGATAGAGTGTAATTAAAGAACATGTGTCCCCTTTTAAAATCAATCCAAAAAGCGCAACATCATGAAAGTCGTAGGAAAATTATTCAAGTTATGATCAAAACGGTGTTTTTAGTTAATTAGGTCACAATCCGAAACAAATAGGTCAAGCAAACAAATCAAATATCAGGTGCACAACATCAGTGCAGGTACACTATTACGTTGCAAGAACATCTTGGAAGGCCAAGCGGTCTGAGATTCTGCATTGCCAAAATTGAGCCATGGCAAAAACCACATTATTTTTTTCAGACCGTCATTTGATCTTGACATTTAATTCGGATGGAAATCATGTAAAATAAGTGCAAATGCAGCTTGCTCTATCTAGGATATCTAGAGAGGACTATTTCATTTTGATCGGACAAACCTTGGTCGAGTTTTGGTGAAAAATGTTAATATGTCGATAATCGGGTTGCGACCTTAAAAATAATGGCTAAGTCGAAAAATTATGTCAACCCACATACTTTTTATTCCCGTTATTGATGCAAAATTTCAATCCGAAAGTTCCAGCCGGCTCCGAGATACAGCTCGGGCATTGGCAGAAAGAAAAGCAAGAAAAAAAAACCAAAAATAAAATCCTTAATGGTGGTTTTGTTACCATCGGGGTCGAACCAACGGCGGTCTCCTCGGGTTAACATGAGGCGATCCCTTCAGGTGGGTGCCTGAGATATCCTCACTCAAAGAGAGCCCACCTGTCTCTGCTGTCATCTGAACTCCAGCATTTGAACATCAGCATTGCAGCACTTTCTGAGGTTCAGAGACTGGATAGTGGTGAGACACCTTCTACTGGGATGGTTGCACTGATGGTTACCATGGGCAAGGAGTTGCTGTAGGCTGCATTCGACAAGCAGACTTTCATTTCATGAAGGTAACACCAGTCAACGAGCGGTATTATGAGACTGAGGATGCATCACTCTCTGGATGTAATTACCTTGGTCTTTGTAAACGTTCCAACTGAAGCGAGTGATCTCACTGTGAAGGAGGCACGACATGCCGAGCTCAAGTCTGTGGTTGATCAGGCCCCAGCCAAGATACTCTTCTAGTCTTGGGCGATTTCAATGCATCGACTGGCACTGATGGGGGATGATTATGAGAAAGGTGTTGGTCCCCATGGGTCTGGAACTGCAAACCAGAACAGCACTTAGTTCCTTGACTTCACAAGATGTCGAGGACTTGGGGTAACTGGTTAATGGTTTCAGTGCCCACAGCCACAAGGCTGGATTTGGTATTCCAATGCCAATGGTGTGGCAAAAGAGACCGACCAGGTGCTCGTTGATTGTCGCTGGAGTATGCTCAAAAACTGCATGGTCTGTCGGAGCATTCAATTTCTCAACACTGACAACAGGCTTGTTGTAGAAACTCTGAAGTTGTGGCTCAAATCCAAGAGAATTGTACAATCCCAGCCGAAGCTATATGTTGGCAAGCTCAAGGATGAGAGGGCAGCTGAAGGGTTTGCAAACAGGTTGACTGGGAATTGGGGGATTGGGGGAGGGGGAGGGGTGGATCTGGGCATTTTGGAGGACCCTGAAGAGTTGTGGAATGTCCAAGACTCCATCCTTGATGTTGTTGGTGGTTGCATTGGAACCCACTATCAGGCGAAGAGGTACTTTGTCTCCCAAGTGACACTGGATAGTGTTGGCCAAAGTCGCAGGGCCAGGCGTAATGGCAAAACTGAGCTGTTCAGAGAACTGAGGAGTAAATCACTGCATTCGCTGAGGGCGGACAAGAAGGTCTATGTGCGAGGAATCTGTGAAAGGGTAGAACGTCACCTGTGGTCAAGTGATTCGCGTCCTGTTTCCAGAATAATCCTTGCAATACATTCCTCCAAACCTGCCCCTCAGTGTACTGCAGTTAGAGGAGAGGGTGATGAACTCTTGACAGAGGAGTCTGAAGTGAAGGCCCGTTGGGCCAGTTACTTTGAAAAATTGTACCAGGCTGATCCACCAGTTGTTGAGTTGGATCTCAGGGGTGTTAATATCCATATTGCTGATCCTCCAATCAACTGTGAACCGCCTTCGTTTTTGGAAAACAGGCTCCGGAGAACTGGTTGAGAAGTTCAGAATGGATGCCACAAATCCCAGGAGCTTTTCCCACTTACAAAGCTGGTGGAAATGCTATACTTGTGTTGTTGCATGCAGTTCTGTGCTCTGCTTGGTGCACAAGTATCAACCCAACTGACAAGAAGAGGGCCTTGTTGTCCCTCTCTGGAAAGGGAAGGATGAGTGCCACAACTGCAACAACTACCGAGAGGTGACGCTGCTCAGTACCGGGCAAGGTCTTTGCTCAAATAATTCTTGATATGGTCCGCACCATGTGCTCGAGAGCACCAGCACCCAGAGCAGTCCGGGTTTACACAAAAGAGGTAAAAAATTGACCGTATCCTTGCTCTTCGGGTCCTCACCGAACACAGGCGAGAGTTTCAGCAAGGGCTGCTTTGTCGCCGATGTTGATCTCTGCAAAGCGTTCAATTCAGTGAATCGGAATGCCCTTATGGAGGATTGTCAGTGTCCGTGTGGTGCTACCAAAACTGTTCACACTGATTTCTGAACTATACCCTGGCACTGTGAGGTGTGGTGGTCTCTGACACATTTCCAGTTATTAGTGGAGTTTGTCAGGGGTGTGTACTGCTCCCCACACTTTTTCAGCACGTGCATGGACTACTGGATTATATGGAGGATGTCAGAGAGATCTAGCTGCGGTGCATCATTTGGTAATGTCAATCTCTGACCTTGATTTTGCAGATGATGCAGTCATCTTTGTGGAGACTGGATATCCTTATGGGGGCCCTCAAGGTGCAGAATGAGGAGTCGGAACCACTGGGATTATGCATCACTTGGGTCTAAACTCAGATACAGGCTTTCAATGACATATTGCATGCTGCTATCTCGTCTGTACCTGTCTGTGGCGAGGATGTTGAGGTCACCGGGATTCACTTACCTTGGCAGTGGTAATTGATTCACAGCAATCACTTACCTTGATTCACAAAAACGACAGCAATCATGTCTCCTCATGTTGTGAGGAAGAGGTCAATATATGTCTGGGTCGGGCCTGGAGAGTCATGAATTCACTGGATCATGGGATGTGGCACTGTCGGTACCTCTGCAAGAGGACAAAAGTCAGTCTAAGTCCTTGGTGCTTCCAGTCTTGCTCTACAGATGTGAGACTTGGACTCTGACCAAGGATCTGAGATTGAGATTTAACTTCTTCGGTACCAGTTCTCTTCGGAGAATCACTGGCTATCGCTGGTCAGACTTTGTATCCAATGAGCGTTTGCTGAGAGACTTGGATGAAATTAGTTACCTGGATGGTCTGTGAGCAGACCTGTGGCTCTGCATCAGCTGTGGCTCTATGGACATGTGGGTCGTTTTCCTGATGCTGATCCTGCTCATCAGATTATCTCAGCGAGGGAGCTTCGTGGGTGGAGGCCAATGGGTCGACCACGTGCCTCGTGGTTGTAGCAGGTTGACCGGTATCTCAAGGAGATGGCAATGGTCCAGGCATCTGCCAGGGGGATGGCCATATGGAGGCCCCAAGAGGACCGTGGGAAAGTGGACACGATGGCGCGCTGCTCTGGTGCATGCTCCAATACCTGCCCTGACCGAAGTCGAAGAAACTCTTGGGTAACACTAAAAATTTGAGGCACTAATTGTGGAAACAAATCCTAAAACGGCCAAATGACTCCCCCTATCTTATGAGGAGAGGCATAACAAGCAGTGTAACCAGAGGTTAAGGAACCACCAAGAAGACCAGGCCAGACTGGAATTTAGAATTTGTATGATGGGAGCGATGTTCCCTGCCTGTGAAACACAAGGATGCAATTTTGTAGTTGAATTGGGATTCAAACCAGTTCAGAGGTGAGAGCACCATACATGCAGGATATTCTGCAGCCCAGACGGAGACAAAAATGGAGCACAGGACATAAAAAAAAGCAACCAGAAATGCATCACCTTTGCCAAACAAAAAACAACAAATCTAACAAGGTAAACAAGTGCATAAAACTTTAACGTAAGAGGACAAAGAAACTTTAACTTAACGCAAAAGTGCAAGATTAAAAAAATAATCCCAGAGGAATGCAAAGGGTGATGAAGTGTTGCAAAATAACATTTTAGGAATTGCTGGCAATCTTCACTTTGAGGATAGCCAAAATGAAATGGAATGTGCCAACAAAATGCTTTCAATTCAAATGCTTTCAAAAATCTTGCTTTGCTTTCAAAAATCTTGCTTTGAAAGCAAGAAAATGCTTTCAAAAATCATTCAATTTTTGCTCCACAATTTTACAGACAGTATGAGGAAAAGGACTCAAGTTTCAGTCAATGCAGTCAAACTACAAAGGCTTCGTACCGTTTTCATGATGGTATTGTGCCCAATAATGCTTGGTGTTGGCTTAGTGGTTAGGGTGTCGGCTTGGGATCCGAGGATCCTGGGTTCGAATCCCTGTCGATCGCTGAATTAACGCCAGGGGGGTTGACTCAGCCTGTCATCCTTCCGAGGTCGGCAAATTGAGTACCAGTTCACTGGTAATTCCCTGTGTGTCGCAAGAGTCGACTAACAGGGTTGGTGGCAGGAAGGGCATCCAGCCGTAAAACATTGCTTCAAAAAGGGGACCATGGTGCCCGAAAAAGGCCAACCCCTGCTCTGCAGGGAAAAATGGCCTCTAAAGGTGATTCTAAAGGTGGTTCATTATGCCCAATAATATGTTGGAGCGATTATCAAAAATGGTCACCAATCTTTTCATATATTCCATAATTTCATTTCATGAGTTCATAAAAGGTGAATACAGATATCATTAAAATAGTCCCATGATGACAAATTGACATTGCACAAACCTGTCTGACTGGATGAGAGACCAGGAGCAGCTACAGCATATTTCTCCACTTTGCCAGTTGGAGGCACCTGTTTCTCAGGTTGTACTGAAACTGGGTGTGCTTTTGCAACAGTTTTGGGTTTTGCGACATCTTTCGCAACGACCGCCAGATGTCCCGCTGCTGTCGGCCCCGAGGGAGCTTTGCTACTTTCCAACGGCAATCCCTTGGTATCTTTCTCAGGGGAAGTCTTCAGTTTAGCTTTGTGATGGTCTTTTTGTTCCTGCAGAAGCACAAAACATTTCAGGGTGAGCTATGTGAGTGAGTGAATTTATCAGTTTCATAAAAAACGTTTTGGTATGAAATCATAATGACAAAGAACAAGTTAACAAACACACCAATAAAGAGCTCCGTTTAAGATTTGCTTTCACCACAGCCAGTTTCAACTCTTTCATGCTCTTGGGAGTCAATTCAAACTTAACCTTCTTCTTCTTCTTCTTCTTCACAACTTCCTTCTTGCTTTTTTTTACATCGTCATCCTTCTTTAATGTTTGGAGTGCAGCGGCAGCATGCTTCAGAATACATTCCCTGCTACAGTACACAGAGCCTGGCTGAGCACCTTTGTCACAGCCTTCAACGACACATTTCTGGTTGGCTGCCGAAGCCGATGGCTGCTGCAGCACACAAAACAGAAATGCACGAGTCAACATTAAGACATGAGACAAATGAATTTTCGAAAAAAATAAAAATAAGCAAGCAAGGAAATAAATAAAAATCTCAACAACCGTGACCTAAGGCACAAAGGAAACAAATTTTGCCGCAAGCAATCAGACTAAAAAGACGAATCCAATCCTCTCACTTTTGTGTCGTGCAGACAATTTTGACACAATGGAATATATTAAAAGCTGCTTTTTTAAAGCTGTTTTGTATACAAAGACCTTTCATAATGGACAGCATATTGTTTTGTTGGGGAAAAATAAAAACACAAATGTTGCAATCAAAAATATAAACTTTTGAATGTTAATCAGAGCCCATTTTTCAACTTTTTTGCAGTTTCTTCTGACCCAGCATAGCCTCTTGACTATCTGTAGTTGCCTTTTCTCAAGGCGGACACACTGGAGCAATTAATCAGGACAAAACCTCAATACAATGGCCTCAATGGGATGTTGGGTGTTGCCAGAGAAGGGCCAGATGACCGAGTGAAAGCATGGAACTGGCTCATGAATAATTTATTTTTGCCTGAGAATCAACCCATGATTGGTGCAAAGTCTGATATGCTCTCCAGTTTTGCGCCATAAACGGAAAATAAAATTTTATGACATCAAAAATTGCTGCGTTTACGACCACCTCTCGGACGGGAAAAGATTGACATCTCATTGTAAAGAACCCTCCAGGGAGAATAACCCATGTGAATGACGATGTCATAGGTGCCTCCATTATGACGTCATAATTTGACAAGTACAAAACTTAATCCGATGAGGATGAAATTTACTGAGCATCATCTAGGGATAAATTAGTGTAGAACAAAAAATAATGTCATAGGTGCCTCCATTATGACATCATAATTCGACAAGCACAAAACTTCATTCAATCAGGATGAAATTTCTTGAGCATCGAGGGATAAATTAGTGGAGAAAAATAATAATGTGAAAGCGGGGTTGTTATAAAGTGTGGGGATGTGTGTGTGCACGTGTGTGTGTGGGGATGTGTGTGTGGGGATGTGTGTGTGTGTGGGGATGTGTGTGTGTGTGGGGATGTGTGTGTGGGAATGTGTGTGTGGGGGGATATGTGTGTGGGGATGTGTATGTGTGTGGGGATGTGTATGAGGATGTGTATGTGTGTGGGGATGTGTATGTGTGTATGTGTGTGGTGGATGTGTATGTGTTTGTGGGGGATGTGTGTGTGTTTGTGGGGGATGTGTGTGTTTGTGGGGGATGTGTATGTGTGTGGGGGATGTGTATGTGTGTGTGGGGACGTGTGTGTGGGGACGTGTGTGTGGGGACGTGTGTATGGGGATGTGTATGTGTGTGGGGAATGTGTATGTGTTTGTGGGGGATGTGTACGTGTGCGGGGGGATGTGTGTGTGGGGATGTGTATGGGGATGTGTATGTGTGTGGGGAATGTGTGTATGTGTTTGTGGGGGATGTGTGCGTGTGTGGGGGGATGTGTACGTGTGTGGGGGGATGTGTACGTGTGTGGGGGGGATGTGTACGTGTGTGGGGGGATGTGTACGTGTGCGGGGGGATGTGTACGTGTGCGGGGGATGTGTACGTGTGCGGGGGGGGTGTACGTGTGCGGGGGATGTGTACGTGTGCGGGGGATGAGTACGTGTGCGGGGGGTGTGTGCGTTTGCGGGGGGTGTGTGCGTTTGCGGGGGGTGTGTGCGTTTGCGGGGGGTGTGTGCGTTTGCGGGGGGTGTGTACGTGTGCGGGGGGTGTGTACGTGTGCGGGGGATGAGTGCGTTTGCGGGGGGTGTGTGCGTTTGCGGGGGGTGTGTGCGTTTGCGGGGGGTGTGTGCGTTTGCGGGGGGTGTGTGCGTTTGCGGGGGGTGTGTGCGTTTGCGGGGGGTGTGTGCGTTTGCGGGGGGTGTGTGCGTTTGCGGGGGGTGTGTGCGTTTGCGGGGGGTGTGTGCGTTTGCGGGGGGTGTGTGCGTTTGCGGGGGGTGTGTGCGTTTGCGGGGGGTGTGTGCGTTTGCGGGGGGTGTGTGCGTTTGCGGGGGGTGTGTGCGTTTGCGGGGGGTGTGTGCGTTTGCGGGGGGTGTGTGCGTTTGCGGGGGGTGTGTGCGTTTGCGGGGGGTGTGTGCGTTTGCGGGGGGTGTGTGCGTTTGCGGGGGGTGTGTGCGTTTGCGGGGGGTGTGTGCGTTTGCGGGGGGTGTGTTCGTTTGCGGGGGGGTGTGTGCGTCTGCGGGGGGTGTGTGCGTCTGCGGGGGGTGTGTGCGTCTGCGGGGGGTGTGTGCGTCTGCGGGGGGTGTGTGCGTCTGCGGGGGGTGTGTGCGTCTGCGGGGGGTGTGTGCGTCTGCGGGGGGTGTGTGCGTCTGCGGGGGGTGTGTGCGTCTGCGGGGGGTGTGTGCGTCTGCGGGGGGTGTGTGCGTCTGCGGGGGGTGTGTGCGTCTGCGGGGGGTGTGTGCGTCTGCGGGGGGTGTGTGCGTCTGCGGGGGGTGTGTGCGTCTGCGGGGGGTGTGTGCGTCTGCGGGGGGTGTGTGCGTCTGCGGGGGGTGTGTGCGTCTGCGGGGGGTGTGTGCGTCTGCGGGGGGTGTGTGCGTCTGCGGGGGGTGTGTGCGTCTGCGGGGGGTGTGTGCGTCTGCGGGGGGTGTGTGCGTCTGCGGGGGGTGTGTGCGTCTGCGGGGGGTGTGTGCGTCTGCGGGGGGTGTGTGCGTCTGCGGGGGGTGTGTGCGTCTGCGGGGGGTGTGTGCGTCTGCGGGGGGTGTGTGCGTCTGCGGGGGGTGTGTGCGTCTGCGGGGGGTGTGTGCGTCTGCGGGGGGTGTGTGCGTCTGCGGGGGGTGTGTGCGTCTGCGGGGGGTGTGTGCGTCTGCGGGGGGTGTGTGCGTCTGCGGGGGGTGTGTGCGTCTGCGGGGGGTGTGTGCGTCTGCGGGGGGTGTGTGCGTCTGCGGGGGGTGTGTGCGTCTGCGGGGGGTGTGTGCGTTTGCGGGGGGTGTGTGCGTTTGCGGGGGGTGTGTGCGTTTGCGGGGGGTGTGTGCGTTTGCGGGGGGTGTGTGCGTTTGCGGGGGGTGTGTGCGTTTGCGGGGGGTGTGTGCGTTTGCGGGGGGTGTGTGCGTTTGCGGGGGGTGTGTGCGTTTGCGGGGGGTGTGTGCGTTTGCGGGGGGTGTGTGCGTTTGCGGGGGGTGTGTGCGTTTGCGGGGGGTGTGTGCGTTTGCGGGGGGTGTGTGCGTTTGCGGGGGGTGTGTGCGTTTGCGGGGGGTGTGTGCGTTTGCGGGGGGTGTGTGCGTTTGCGGGGGGTGTGTGCGTTTGCGGGGGGTGTGTGCGTTTGCGGGGGGTGTGTGCGTTTGCGGTGGGTGTGTGCGTTTGCGGTGGGTGTGTGCGTTGCGGGGGGTGTGTGTGTGTGTGCGTGTATCGGGGTTGTATCAAAGCATGTCCAATGAAAGTGGGGTTGTATCCAAGCTGGGTTGTATCAAAAGCAGGGTTGAATGAAAGAGGGAAGGCGGAGGAAACCGGTCATCACTGCCAGCAGTTGTAAAGTGGCAGTTCTAGCTTTTTTTTATTGCTATGAAAAAAAAAACCCACCCACCAACTGACTTACCTTGGCACCTGGTTGATTATCCGATTTCACTGATGGGTAGGGATCTCAGGTTAATATTGTTTGTATTTTAGGGATCTCAGGTTAATATTGTTTGTATTTTAGGGATCTCAGGTTAATATTGTTTGGAGGGGGTAGGTAGGTGGGGGTGAAGGCGGGAAATCACTTCCAGATTCAGGAGCAGGTCCGTAGAGACATTTTCAAAATCATAATTTTATTGAGGAATTCGACAAGCACAAAACTTCCGTGTTTTGTGGCAGCCGTGTGGAGCATAGATTTTTAATAGTATTAATTATTACATATATCTGTGGACCAATATATATAATCCACCCCGTGCTTATCGCTATACAGGCGGTGCTTGTCGCTCCCAGTAAGGTGCAGCAGTACCTGCATGGGACACCTTACTGGCGGTTTCCCACTGATGGTATGAAGTCGCATAATGACCGATATACAACCGAAAGGTTTTCAGTCACAAGTGTATGGAAGGCTCACTGCGTTGCCCTGATGAAGCCCCAATAAGGGCAAAACCAGGTCGGTAACGGGTTTTGCATACACTTGTGACAGTATCTGAATTTAACATCCATAATGACGCACTGCTGGATGGCTCCTCCAGAGCTTGGCAGGCAATGCGGACATGCGTGGCGATGACGTCCGCTCATTAGGTTGGAGCGCCAAATTACAGATCTATCTATCTATCTATCTAACACACACACACACACACACACACACACACACACACACACACACACACGGTCGAATACACACACACGGTCGAATACACACACACACACACACACACACACACACACACACACACACACACACACACACACACACACACACACACACACACACACACACACACACACACACACACGGCATTTAATATGTAATATTTTTTTGTGGGGGTGAACTTACTTTTCAAGATGACTGAACCAAAAGTTCATTGGAATTATGTTGAAATTATTCTAGATTTTGTTAATGTGACCTTTAAAAGAAACAAAAACCACATTTGACATTTTGAAGCAAATAAATTGATCCTTGAAAGTGATGTAAACTGATATCGAACTCAATTCACGGACAGTACTGTTAAACTTCTGTGCGTTTTCCAGAAGTATCTCTTTATTTTGCACATTAGCCAAAAAAATTTTTAAACAAAAGTTAAATTACGACTGGGATTATGGACAGAAAAATTACAGTTCAGTACTTCGTGTAACCCCCACGAGCATTCAGGAGAGCACGTACACGTTGAGGCATGCTGTTCACGAGATTTGCCAAGGTTTGGACAGGAATCGCTTGCCATGCAGTGACAATAGCCTGCTGCAATTCACGCACAGAGGCAGGCTGCAGGTCCAAGTTGTCGATTTGACGCGTTAATTCTGCCAACAAGTTCTCTATCGGATTCATATCCGGGGACATGGCAGGCCACTCCATATGCTCCACACCACGGTCAGCAACAAAGTGTTGGATCATGCGAGCACGATGAGGCCATGCATCGTCATCTTGGAAGACAAAGTTTCCTCGAAAGGCTGCACGAACAAATGGAAGCAATGTTTCTTCCAGAATGGCCCTGTGCTTGAACTGGTTCAGGTTTCCATTCAGAACAACCAGGTCAGTTTTGCCCCCTGCATGAAAAGCAGCCCAAACGGTCACCCCACCACCTCCAGCTTGGACTCTTGGCAATATACAATCTTCGTTGTAGGCTTCATGCACTTGTCTGCGCACTCGGACACGGCCATATCGACGATAGACCAGAAATCTAGACTTTTCACTGAAGATCACGTGATTCCAGTGTCCTGGCTGCCATTGACGGTGCTCTCTGGCCCACTGCAATCGGTGCTGGCGGTGTTGTCTGGTCAGACGTGGCTTTCTTAGGGGACGCCTGGCATGATAGCCTGCTTGAACCAGTCGTTGGTTGAATCGCCTTCTGGATACAGGCACATTTGTCAGTTGCTGCCACTCAGCCCTAAGCCGATTAGCTGACTTGGTACGGCCATTGCGGACTAACCGGTGCAGCTGGCGATCATCCCTCCTTGTGGTTCTGCGGGGACGTCCTGACCTCGGTATTGGAGTAGGGACACCCCTCTGAGCATTTCGTTTCAGGATCTTTGACACCTGACCTTGAGTGATGCCATACTGCCGAGCAATAGCACGCTGTTCCATGCCGGAATTTCGTAAACCCACCACTAAATGACAAACAGCATTGTCGAGTTGACGGACCATCTCCAGGGGAAGCGGCAATAACTTTTGTAGACGTGCAGCAGTTGTTTTCCACTAATACAGAACGCAACAACCCTTATATACCCGATTGTGAAGCGATGACATCATGATGTTCGCTCATTAGGTTGGAGAACCAGATTACAGATACCATTATTGGTAACTCCCAACCGCATCCAGGTCGACTCCATATGATGAGTGGATACCAGAGATAACGTTACCGTGTGGCAAGCGGTGCTTATCGCTCCCAGCAAAGTGCAGCAGCAGCTGTATGGGAAACCTTGCTGGCGGTTCCCCACTGATGATATGAAGGTCGCATAGTGACTGATATAAAAACCGAAAGGTTCACAGTTACAAGTGTATGGAAGGCTCACTGCATTGCCCTGATGAAGCCCCAATAAGGGCGAAACCAGATTGCATGCACTTGTGAGTGCATGAGTTTTGTTTTGACAAACTGACAGCAAACTGTGAGTTTTGCATGCACTTGTGACAGTATCTGAATTTATAAATCATAATGACGCACTGCTAGATGGTTCCTCTGGATCTTTGCAGGCAATGCGGACATGCATGGCGATGACGTCATGATGTTCGCTCATTAGGTTGGAGAACCAGATTACAGATACCATTATATATATATATATATATGCATTTTAGCAACACTGTTGGTGAGCTTCACGGGATGTCCCACCAGCTGCCCAAGACATAGCATAACATCCCCCACAAACAATGGGCTGACTAATCACTAGCGATGGGCGTAATCGATTAAAAGTAATCGATTACTTTGATTATTGTTAAGAATGGTGGAGTAATCTGTTACTTCATGAGTAGTCGGTTCCTTGGATGAGTCGATGGTCGCCGATGTCCTCGTGATTGACAGATGCCAAATTCTATTAAATTGTTCTGAAAGCTATTAAATTGTTTTATTTCGATTTATTTTAGATTTAGCTAGTTAAATTGTTATTAATTTTTTGTTCTGGCTGCATTGTACACCAAGTTCACTCGCATTTCGTATCTTTGCTTTCATTGCAGACACCGATTCTCTTTTTCTATTTTTCTCATTCTGACACCAAATCTGTTTCTATTTTCTATTCAACAGATTAAAGAGAGCAATGGCTGAAACCACCCGAGCTGCAAAACGACCCCACTCTGATGGCACCTTGGCAAGAAGCCCTGTTTGGGACTACTTTGACAAACTAATCAACAATCCTTCAAAGGCCAAATGCAAACTTTGCGGAGATTAATTTCAGCACCCCAACAATACGTCCAATCTGTTCAAACATTTGAAGCTCAAACACCCAGCAGAGCATGAATCAGCATCTTCAAAAAAAACTGTCCCAAAAAAGACTATAAGAAAAGGCAATCCTGGACAGTCTTCTTCCGACATATAAGCAGGATTCTGCGAAACATAAGCACTTGGACAGGCTCTTGCTGGAAATGATGCTGGAACTGCAGCTGGAACAGGAAGAAGGAACAAAGAAGTGGTCCTGGTTCAGCAAGAAAGCCAAGGCATCTGAAAGTCACCACACCCAATTCACCAAGGCGACAGTGGAAACAGATTCCTATATGAAAGTGAAGCTCATTGGGATGAAAGAAAATCCCCTCGCATGGTGGAAAGAACACGCCGCTGGATACCCTCTGTTGGCAAAGCAGGCAAAGAAAATATCTCTGCGCACCAGCAACATCTGTGCCGTCGGAGCGACTTTATTCCAAAGCCGGAAAGCTGATTTCAGAGAAGAGAAATCGCCTCAAAGACAAGCATGTCAACATGTATTTGTTCGTTAACCTGTAAAGTCATGTTCCTATATTGTACATGTCGTTAAAAACTTGCTGCAAATAAATTGATTTAGTCTTCATTTTCATTTTTTGCATTGCGATTGTAACAATGAAAAAAAAACACAAAAAAAAAACTGAGTGACAAAAATCAGATCAAGTAGTCGATTACTCCTTGCAAAAGTAATCAGTAATCGCGATTACAAAGAATCAATGGTATTGCCCACCACTGCTCATCACTCCTCCTGCAGCTACCAACAATACCTGCATGCAGTCGTGGCTAAAAATATTGGAACCCTTACACTTTATTCAAATAATGCACTATTCCTTCCAGAAAATTGTTGAAAAAAAAAAAAAAAATGGTATCCACATATTTCTGTGGTTAGCAGTGGAACAAAACCAAAAAAAGCTGACAAAAATTACCAAATCTTAGCTTATTCCACACAGAAATCCTAAAATGGCTCAGACAATATTGTTTGTGGGGATAAATGAAGAAATACCTGAAGGAAGTTCAAAATGTGTAAATTAGCATGCTCCAAGTGTCGGGAAGACGAACCCATCTCGATGTACATAAGTAGAGTCAAATGTCCGGTTAAGTGTTCAGGTGTCTCCACACAGAGGAGTGGAGTTGAGCTATCTCGGTAGGGTTTGTAAGGTTAAATTCCCTTGTACATGTTTACCTCCTGTGATCTTCCCTCCGTCTTTATTACAATTAAAAAGACTGCCAAACAACAACTCTAACAAATGGACTCATTCGCTCACGCCGCCGCCAGGGCCAACCAACACCGAGCACATTTGCCGGTCGTGCCAGTCAAGCCCCGCCTCAGGGCCAATGACATCATCTGAACATTCCCGAAATGACGACTGGATTCCGCCCCCTGACGACAAGCAGCAAGCCTTATCAGCCATTTGGGGATGCAAAGCTGAGTGCCGGCCGATTACCAAAACATTATTTATTTTCTTTCATTATCTTTTCCCCTTGTTTGTATACGAGTCAGAATGGAGATGTCTCAATGAGGAATTTTAGTTTTTACCTCACCTTTCATTGTTATTTGCATTTATTTTCATGAAATCATTATTTGTCGAATCTTACTTTTCTTGTGTTGTAGACTTTGCCATCTCGTCTTTGTGTTTGTGGGCTCATACAACTCTTGTGTGTTCCCGATTAGATAAGGCTCGGGCCTTCCCCCGCGCGCAAAAGACAATCCCGCCAAGGATAGGAGTACGCCTCGGAGTTTAAGCTCGCTTCGGCCATTCGTCCTCTCGGGGTCTTCACCGGGGACACGACAATAATATTGGCACCTTTTAGAAGTTGTTAGAAATAATGAGATTTCAAGCAGGTGATTCTCCTTTACTTTGGAATTGAACTCACCTGTTGAGTTGCAGGTGCCTTCAATTTAAAAATCACTCATTCAACCAGTTTGAATCGAGAAAAGGAGTCATTCTGCTGTTTTGTGTCACTGTGTATACCGCAATGAGCATGGAGAAAAGAAAGAAAACCAAACAATTGTCTGAGGAGGTCAGATACAAGATTGTAGCCAAGCATGGACAATCTCATGGCTACAAGTTCATCTCCAGAGATCCTGATGTTCCTGTGTCCAACGTACGCAATGTTATCAGGAAGTTTAAGGCCCATGGCACTGAAGCCAACCTCCCTGGCCTTGGCCGCAAGAGACAACTTGATCGAAGATTGCAGTGAAGGATTGCTCGAGGGAACTTGTTCGAATGGCAGAGAAAGAACCTCAATCAACTGCAAAACAGATTATAGCTGACATTCAGACACAAGATACGACAGTTTCAACTCGCACCATCCGTCGCCAAGTCAATGAAAGGGGGTTCTATGGTCGCAGACCCAGAAGGATCCCACTGCTGAGAGCGCGAGACATCAGAAAGCCCGACTGGAGTTTGCCAAAACACACCTGAACAAGCCAAAATCCTTCTGGGAGAATGCCCTGTGGACAGGTGAGACCAAATTAGAGCTTTTTTGTAAAACACATCATCTCTATGTTTACAGAAAACAAAATGAAGCCTTCAAAGAAAAGAACATCTTCCCTACATTCAAATGTGAAGGAGGTTCAGTTATGTTTTGGGACTGCTGTGCTGCCTCTGGCACTGGTTGCCTTGAATGTGTGTGTACATGGCATCATGAAATCAGGAGATTACCAAGGCACTTTGGAGCACAATGTTCAACCCAGTGTCAGCAAGCTGGGTCTTCGTCAAAGGTTATGGTTCTTGCAGCAGGACAATGACCTCAAACCCACTTCAAAAAGCACCCAGGAATGGTTCAAGACAAAACGCTGGACTGTTCTGAAGTGGCCAGCAATGAGTCCAGATCTAAATCCCATTGAACACCTCTGGGGATATCTGAAAACAGCAGTTGGGAAAAGGCACCCTTCAAATCTGTGAGAACTGGAGCAATTTGCACAAGAAGAGTGGGCCAAACTGCCAGTAGAGAGGTGTAGGAAGCTCATTCATGGTGATAGGAAGCGCTTGACTGCAGTTATTTTGTCCAAAGGCTGTGATCCCAAATATTACGTCTATGGTGTCAATTTTGTCAATGCCATTTTTTTCCCCTCATTTAAAAGGATATAATAACTTCTGAATGAAGCCTGGTGTTGGCTTAGCAGTTAAGGTGCCGGCTTGGAATCCTCGGTTCAAATCCCAGTCAATCGCTGAATTAACACCAGGGGGGTTGACTCAGCCTGTCATCCTTCCAAGGTCGGCAAATTGAGTACCAGTTCATTGGCAATTCCCTGTGTTGCAAGAGGTGACTAACAGTGTTGGCGACAGGAAGGGCATCCGGCCATAAAACATTGCTTCAAAAAGGGGACCAAGGTGCCCGAAAAAGGCCAACCCCTGCTCTGCGGTGAAAAATGGCCTCTGAAGGTGGTTCATTAACTTCTGAATCAAAAACAAAGGTTCTGTAATATTAACAGTGAAATAAAGAATTGTGGAGATCAAATACTTTTGTCAATTTCAACTTATTTTTTAGAGAAAATTGTGAGTTATTTGAAAAATGTGCAAGGGTGCCAATATTTTTGTGCATTTGAGTATTATTTTTGGAGTGTATGTACCCCACTGTGTCCTTGTTCTCAATTCTCGTCCCACTGCTTTAACCTGCATTTTTTTCCTCTCGCTCTGCTCATCGTTCAATCATGGCGCCCAAATGCAAGACCAGTGCGAGAGATGTGTCGACTACCAAGAGGCAGAAGAAAATAATGACCCAGAGCAATAAAGTGGAGCTACTCGACCAGGTTTTGGAAAGGAGAGTGCGGCCTCTGTGGGCAGGCATTAACACATTAAAAATCCACCGTTCACTACATACGAAAGAATGAGAAGGCGATTCGTGAAAGTGTTGCAGCAAGCGCTGTATCGAGTACAAAGGTGGTCACCCATGTCCGGGATGTCCGCATAGAAAGGATGGAGAAGGCTCTCAGCGTATGGATCAAGGACAACACGCAGAAGAGTATGCCTTCAAGTGGACCTCTCATTCGCGCAAAGGCAAAAACGTATTTACGATTGTATGTCTGGCATGGGTGGTGCATGAGTGATGCGCCAAACGATTATGGTACAAGCAGCGCCAGTTCATTCATAGCACGCAAGGTATCATCATTTCAAGGAGCTGTACCGTCTCAAAAATGTGAACCTATCAGGGGTGCGTGCCTTCGTAGACCACAACACGGAAAAAAAACGTCCCCTGCTCAACTCGAGAGGCTGGTCGAAGAGAAGGGACACCTCCCAGAGAAGGTCTTCAATGCTGATGAAGCTGGCCTCCTCTGGAAAAAGATGCCCACAATAACTTTCATCTCGAAGCACAAGGAGACAGCGTCGGGATTCAAGGCAGCCAAGCACCTGAGATCTCGTCTCCTCTGTGCAATCGCAAAAGGGGACTTCATGATGAAACCCATGATGCTGTACCTTTCCCTGAACCCTGAACCCACGTGCTCTCAAGGGCAGGGACAAGAAAACTCTGCCCGTGTTTTGGAGGTCCAACAAGAAAGCCTGTGTGACGGCAATCTTCATTGACCGATTCTATAACTGTTTCGTCCCTCAGGTGGAGAGGTACATGATGGATAAAAACCTTGCACTCAAGTTACTCTTGCGCCTAGACAATGCTCCTGGCCACCCCGCGAACCTGTACATGGCTCACTCAAATGCCGAAATGATTTTCCTGCCGCCCAACACCACCTCCCTCATCCAGCCACTCAACCAAGGTGTGATTTCAACGTTTAAAACGTATTTTTAAATCGCACCCATCGCATCCTTTTGGCGTGTTTTGGATGTGATGGATTCCAACCCATGGCTCACCGTCAGGCAATGTTTGAAGAATTTGAACATTGCCCACTGCATCAGCACCATCAAGGAATCACTGGATGAGGTGAGAGCCTCCACCATCAACGCGTCCACCATGGAACAAACTTCAGCCACAGGCAGTGAAAATTTTTACTGGCTTTCTTGATAACACAGAGGACAGGCATGTAATTGTCGGGGGTTGGCACGGCAGGTGGGAGGGGAAGGCTTTGCTGACATGCAGCCTGAGTTGTTGGATGATCTCGTTGCCTCACATGGTGACAAGCTGACGAGGTGGAGTTGAAGACCATTACAAAGGTTTCCGAGGAGGAGTAGGAGGCGGGCATTGATGAGGAAACGGTGCAGAGGTCCAACCTCATAGTCCAGTTCCTAGGCGAGGTGCTGCAGGACATGCATGCGATTGCTGACAGGGTGCAAGACACTGACCCAGTGGTGGCATGGTACCACAAGTTCAAGTGTGGCTTGGATGATTTGCTTCTCCCCGACAAAGAGCTGCATCAAAATATACGGCAATCTGCCAGGCAGCTCTCCATTACACATTTTTTCCGTCCTGCTCCCTCCACCTCAAGACCATCAGCACCCTGTCCTGCCTCTCCTGCCGCCCTATCAGCGTTCTCTCCAGCTCCCTCTGGAGGAATTCATGGGATTTAAATTAATCATAATAATCATCATTTGAAAAGTTGTGCAACTTTTCAAATGATGAAGATTGTTTGATCCCATGGCCTTGAGGTGATCATGTTTGTGATTATGGTGATCAATGATCCCATGCAGTTTGTGAAATAAAATTTTGAAACGGCACACAATATTTTTTGTTTTTTTCATGGTATGGTATGGTCAGTTAAGCACTTTTAACAAACTGTAAGCACATTCAATCAATAAATTGGAAATGGTACCTGGTGTTGTCGTTTTTTTGTTTTTTTTTAAAGCTCACCTGCACTTCAGTCTGGCGAGCTTATGCAATCGAGCAGTGTCCATAGGTAAGTCAGTGAGTGAATGAATGAGTGTGTCTGTAAACACTTCAGTCATTATCGCTAAAACCAAACATGGTTTTGATGAAACTTGGCCACAAGCTCCATGTCTGATGCCAAACTCCATGCTCCATGTCAAATCTGTTTCTGGTGTTTGTTCCCCCTCCATCCCCTCCCTCACCTCAAACGGCTTAACGGCTGACTCCGCACGTGAAAAAGCTGAATGCCTCAACTCTGTGTTTGCCTCTAAATCTTGTGTCCCAAACCCATCCCTCTCTGTACCCACCGTACCCAGTCGTACCCAGCTGCTCCTGGACTCTGTGTCCTTTCCTCCTGACAAGGTGGAAAAGTTTCTGTCAACCCTCGACTCTGATTCTGCAACTGGTCCTGACGGCATCAGCCCACGGGTCCTAAAATCATGTTCTTCTGCTCTTTCACTCCCTCTTTCTGTTCTCTTCACCCTCTCTTTTGCTCAAGGTCATCTGCCATCTGCTTGGAAATCAGCCAACATCACCGCTTTGCACAAAAAAGGTGCAAAAACAGATCCCAGCAACTACAGACCAATCAGCCTTCTCCCAATTATCAGCAAAGTCATGGAATCCATCATTGCTTCAGATATTAAATCTTTCCTCTTCTCCAATGGCTTGATCTCTGATCATCAATTTGGTTTCAGACCTGGTCACTCTACTCTGGACATGCTGCTTCTGCTTTCTCAACAATGGATGGAGGTCCTCAACGCCAAACAGGAAATTAGAGCTGTCTCCCTTGACATTTCACGTGCCTTCGATACGGTCTGGCACCCTGCTCTGCTCTCCAAACTCTCCTCCTTTGGTATCCATGGAAATCTCCATGCATGGCTGGCGGACTTCCTCTCTGGTCGTAGTCAACGTGTGGCCCTGAATGGGTTTCTCTCATCTCCTCTTCCTGTTCAGGCTGGAGTTCCCCAAGGTAGTGTTCTGGGCCCTGTGCTTTTTCTGGTCTTCATCAATGATCTCTCTGACTCTCTTGAAAATCCTCTCTATCTCTTTGCTGACGACTCTACTCTCTGTCGCTCCATTCCTCATCCCTCAGATCGGCAGTCTGCAGCTTCCTCACTCTCTGCAGACCTGGACAAAATCACAGACTGGTCAAACAAGTGGAACATGTCTTTCAATCCTGACAAATCTCACATTCTTACAATGTCTCTCCGAAAGGACCGACTGGACAACCCTCCCATCTACTTTCTCAACAATCCTCTCCAAGAAGTTCTGTCGCTCAAGCTTTTGGGTCTCACTATCTGCCATGATCTTTCTTGGGAAAACCACATTTCCAAGCTGGCCTCCAAAGCCAGTCGCCGACTGGGCATCCTCCGTCGTGCGAAGTCCTTCCTTGGCACACCTGAGCTCCTCACCACATACAAGGCTTTCATCCGCAGCTCAATGGAATACTGTTCCCCCCTCTGGGCTGGTGCTCCTGCCTCACACCTGGCTCGGCTTCACGCTGTTGAATCCAAAGCTTTCAGAATCATTGGAATCTCCCGCGATGAAGCTATCTCTGAGGGCCTTTCACTCACTCACCGCAGGCAGGTAGGTGGTCTTTCTGTCTTCTACCGACTCCTCTCCGGCCTTGCTCCCCCAGCTCTCTCTGTGCTCTGTCCCCCCAATATTCCTTCAGGTCGCACAAGATCTGCCTGCAACCCTCTTATGGTTAAACTGCCAAAGTCTAGGCTCTCTGCTCACCTTCACTCTTTCATTCCCCTTTTCTCCCGCCTCTGGAACAAACTCCCCCACTCCCTTCAATCCCACTCCTCCCTCCAGGTCTTTAAAACAGCTGTTCACCACCATCTCTTATCTTCCCCCATCGAAAACCTTGATCTTTTCTACCCCCGGTAATTCACCCCAGAGTCCTTGCAGTGTTCATATGTTTTAATCCTCTCCCACCTCCCCCCAAGTCCTCCCGATGTCCCTGCTCTCAAATGTTGTGTTTGTGTCCTTCCCCTTCTTCCCCCTCTCTTTTGTGTCCTCCCCCCTCTCTCCCCATCTTGTCTGCCGCTCCCCTTGTTTTTTGTGTTTTGTGTGTCGGTTTGTCTTTTTGTGTGATTAATGTTTGCTCTTTCACGAGCCTCGATCTTGTATACAAAAAAAAAAAAAAAAAAAAAAAAAAAAAAAAAAAAAAAAAAAAAAAAAAAAAATACGAAGGTGTATTGTATTGACAGCATTAAAATCCGTGCTTATCAAGATGGTCTTTGTTTTTGTAATCATACTGCATTCTTGTTCGTAAAATTTTAATGTTCGCCCTGATGAAAAAACATTTCCCACCAGCCGCGCACAGTTAACCCCCCAAAATAGGCATTTGCTCTGTTCTCCGAAACTACACATACTATTTCAATGACACTTGATCATAACCTCCATCACCCATGATGTACCAAACGTTGTTCACTGCATGAAAAAATGTCAGGCTCTGAGGGGTTTTGTTGGGGGGGAAAGACCCTCATATTCAGAAAGTATTCAGACCCCTTCACTTTTTTCACATTTTGTTATGTTGCAGCCTTATGCTGAAATCGTTTAAATTCATTTTTACACTCATCAATCTACACCCAATACCCCATAATGACAAAGATAAAACAGGATTTTAGAAAGTTTTGCAAATTGATTAAAAAGAAAAAAGTGAAATATCACATTTACATAAGTATTCAGACCCTTTGCTATGACACTTGAAATTTAGCTCAGGTTCCTCCCATTTCTCTTGATCATCTTTGAGATGTTTCTACACCTTGATTGGAGTCCACCTGTGGCAAATTCAATTGATTGGACATGATTTGGAAAGGCACACACCTGTCTATATAAGGTCTCACAACTGACAATGGATATCAGAGCAAAAACCAAGCCATGAGGTCAAAGGAACTGCCTGCAGAGCTCAGACAGGATTGTGTCGAGGCACAGATTTGGGGAAGCCCACAAAAACATTTCTACTGCATTCAAGGTTCCCAAGAGCACAGTGGCCTAAATAATTCTTCAATGGAAGAAGTTTGCAACAACCAGGACTCTTCATAGAGTTGGCCATCCGGACAAACTGAGCAATCGGGGTAGAAGGGCCTTGGTAAGAGAGGTGACCAAGAACCCGATGGTCACTCTGGCTGAGCTCCAGAGATCCTGTGTGGAGATGGGAGAAACTTCCAGAAGGACAACCATCACTGCAACACTCCACCAATCTGGAATTTAAGGAAGAGTGGCCAGACGGAAGCCTCTCCTCAGTGGTCCATGGGTCCATGCCAATATTCTTACAAAATCAATGGAAATACATCTCAAATTTTTCATTTTATAATACTGCACAACACTTATGCCATTATCTAATGCGCAGATATATCGACAGTTCGAAAAATGTAGTAGTGCATCTCCGATATTTTTTCAATATCTCAATGTTTTTCTCAAATTTCAATTTTTCAATAGACGCGCTGTTTATAGACAGAAAGACTTTCATACAGACAGACTTTCATACAGACGCGCTTTTTATGCAGACGCGCTTTTTATGCAGACGCGCTTTTTATACAGACGCGCTTTTTATACAGACGCGCTTTTTATACAGACGCGCTTTTTATACAGACGCGCTTTTTATACAGACGCGCTTTTTATACAGACGCGCTTTTTATACAGACGCGCTTTTTATACAGAAGCGCTTTCTATACAGACGCGCTTTTTATTGTAAGGCAGTTGCAGTAGAAGTACATGGAGAAGTGGAAGAAGTTGTTTCTTGGGTTTGTTGATCTGGAGAAAACATTCGATAGGGTTCCACGCGAAGTAGTGACATGGGCATTGAGAAAGTTATGAGTGGAAGAATGGTTGATCAGAGTGGTGATGGCAATGTACGAGAGAGCGCGCACAGCTGTAAGGACGAAGGACATGAACAGTGTTGAGTTTGAGGTGAAGGTGGGAGTGCATCAGGGGTCGGTACGAAGTCCACTACTGTTTGTAGCTGTGATAGAGGTGCTGCCTCGGAATGTAAAGGAGGGTTTACCTTGGGAGTTGTTGTGTCGAGATGATCTGGTGTTGATTGCGGAGAGTATGGATGGACTGAAGGAGAAGATGAACAAGTGGAAGGAATGCATGGAGACAAAAGGTCTGAAGGTGAATATCCAAAAGACGAAGGTGATGGCAAGTGGTAAAGCATGTGGTGAGGTGGAAAGAACTGGGAAATCGCCATGAGCTGTGTGCAGGAAGGGTGTCGGAGTGAACTCCATTCCATGTACGATGTGCGCTGAGTGAGTTCATCAAAAATGTAGTGGTCTGAGACGATCATTAACCAGTGTGGCAGCTACATTTAAGTGTAAGGTGTGCACAGAGGGAGCTGCAGATGGAGGAAATGTTGAGTTGGATCTTGGAGATGGCATGAAGGTGGAAGGTGTGAACATTTTTTGCTACCTCGGAGACATGCTGAATGGAGAAGATGGATCAGACTCAGCAACGGTTGATACAGTGAGATGTACATGGAAGAAGTTTCGGGAACTGAGAGGAGTGCTGACGAGGAGTGGAGTGTCGTTGAAGCTGAAGGGAAAGGTGTATGCTGCATGTGTGAGAAGTGTTATGATTTATGGGAGCGAGACATGGGTAATGAACGTAAAGCAGCAACGAAGGCTGGAAAGGGTGGAAATGCAAATGGTTCGGTGGATGTGTGGAGTATTGTTGAGCGAGAGGAAGACAAATGATGAATTGCGAAATATGATGGGAATAGAGCCTGTGATGGATGCTGTGAAGAGAAACAGGTTGAGATGGTTTCGTCATGTGTTGAGGAAGGATGAAAGTGACTGGTTGAGAAGAGTGATGGAAATGAATGTAGAAGGAAGTAGAGGACGGGGAAGACCGAGAAAGACTTGGCTAAAGGTGGTGGAAGAAGAAATGTGGGCAAGGGGGTTAAACAAGGGGAGATGTAGAAAATAGGGCAAAATGGAGAAGATTGTCATGGGGCCCGCAAAGCTCACCCCCGCTCTAGCAGGGAAAATGGCCTTAAAATGCCTGTTGTTGTTGTTATTATCTCGATGTCAATAATATTGAGATATCGCCCAGCCCTGCAATGTGGTTACAAATGCTCGTGTTAGTACAAATTACCAAATAGAGGTCCACACATCCCACCATAATTGCATACGTAGTAGGTAAACTGTCTTCCCAGAACATTTTCTAAGTGTGAGATGGATGCAAAAGTACCACCTCATCCGTGTTGGCTTCAGGTTTCATCTCTATCTTCACGTTTTCCTTTGAATCAGCAGAGGAAGTACCCTTTTGAATCCTCCCCTTAATGCAGCTAGGCTCTTCATTGCTGTTGCGTTGTGAACTTTCCTCTTCTTCCTTGGTCCCTATAATCAGCAAAACAAGGGCATAAAAAATTCCAACCTTCAAACATCACATTAAAAGGCAGAGCAAGACATCATCAACCTTACAGAAAATGGATGTTGAAGGCAGAGAGACACCAAAATATTTTGTTGTTGGACACACAAAACACCTCATTAAAAAAAGATGGAAAATCTTTTCATTTTTACAATGCAAAAAAAAATAATTAAATTGAAGGTGTCAAAGAAAGGATAATGGTGCAAGGAGACTCAAATCAAAGAGAAGCTCTCAAACCCAGCACACCACCTGAATATTATGTGGCCACCAGCGAAGTTGAAATGCAAAAGTGCACTGAGTGGTGGCAGCAAAACATTTTACAAGTTTTACATTCGTCATATTGAAGATGTCTTTTTAACGAGCAACCTTCAGAAATTATTCACACCACTTGATTTTTTTGAAATTTTCTTGTGTTACAGCCTGACTAAAAAATGGAATAAATCGATTTTTTTTTCCCATCACTGATCTACACATAATACCCCATAATGTCAAATTGGAATAGTTTTAGAATTTTTTTGTTTACCAAATTAAAATGAAATACAGAATATATCTATTTTACATAAGTATTCAACCCACTGAATCAATACTTCTTAGAAGCACCTTTGGCAGCGATTACAGCTTTGAGTTTTCTTGTGTATGTCTGTATCAGCTTGGCACATCTGGATTTGGAAAGTTTCTCCCATTCTTCCTCGCAGATTTGATGAAGCTCTGTCAAGTTGGATGGTGAGTGTCGGTGAACAGCAATCTTTAAGTCTTTCCACAGATTCTCAATGGGATTCATGTCTGGGACTTGGGTGGGCCACACGAGGACTTTGATGTTCTTGTTCTGAAAATATTCCAGTGCTGCTTTGAATGTATGCTTGGGACCATCGTCCTCTTGGAATGCAAATCAATGTCCTCTTGGAATGTAACAATTGTCAACTGTGGGACCACGGTCCAAGGTCTTTTTTGTACTGTGAATCAGGTTCTCCAAGGATTGCCCAGGTATTTGGCTGCATCAATTGCTCCTTCTATCCTTACAAATCTCCCAGTCCCTGCTGCTGAAAAACATCCCCATATCATGATGTTGCCACCACCATGCTTCACAGTAGGGGTGGTGTTAGATGGGTGATGAGCTGTGCTCAGTTTCCGTCAGATGTAGCGCTTTGCATTCAGGCGAAAGAGTTCAATTTACATCTCATGAGACCACACAGAATATTTTACCTCATGCTCGCAGTCTTTCATATGCCTTTTTGAAAACACTTGCCAGCTTCTGCCTGGCAACTCTCCCATAAAGCCTAGATTTGTAAAGTGCTGCAGACACTGTTGTCCTTCTGGCAGGTTCTCCCATTTCAGCCAAGGAACTCAAGTTCTGTCAGAGTGAATATTGGGTTATTGGTCACCTTACTGACCAAGGTCCGTCTTGCCTGGTTCCTCAGTTTGGTGGGCAGCAAGCTATAGGAAGAGTCTGGGTAGTTCCATATTCTTTCCATTTCCTAATGATTGAGCCCCCTGTGCTCTTGGGAACTTTCAACACCACAGAAACTGTTGTTTAAAAAATTGTTTTTTACCGTTCCCCAGATCTATGCCTCCTCACATTTAAAGCTCTACCGTTCTACAGACAGTTCCTTGGACTTCAGTAGTTCCTTGGTTCCTTCAGTAGTTCCTTGGACTTGGTAGAGTTTCTGCTCCGACGTACACTGTCAACAGTGGGACCATATATAACGAAAGATGCGTTTCTTTCCAAATGTTTGATGAATTGAATTGGCCACTCCAATCAGGTTGTACAGACATCTCGAGGATGATCATAGGATATTGGATGCACCTTAGCCCAATTTGGAACGTCAAAGCAAAGGGGTTGAATACTTATTGACTGAAGACATTTCAGCTTTAAATTTCTGATTAATTTGTTAAAAATTCTAAAACTAGAATGGCACTCTTCAACCGATATGATCCCGCCCACATTATTGAATATATACTTGTACCAAATTTGATTCAAATCCCTTCAGCTGTTCTAAAGTATGACATTATTACCTGACAAGACATTTGAGCTTTCATGCAACATCTCATCAGTTTATCTTTTCATCATAATACTCGTATATGCAGTGCGTTTATAAAGTCGACACCCCCTTTCTAAATTTTCACCTTTTGTTGCCTTATAGCCTGGAATTAAAATGTATTAAACCAGACTTTTTCCACAGTTATTTACACATCCTCCTCCACACACTGTTCATGGTTGTCATTGCCATTTCATCCCATAATGCACTGATGTTGTCAATGGCCTTTTTAATGTTATAGGGCGCCCAGAACTCCCTGATAACCGAGAAGGATGAAGGGGAAAAATCAACCGTTGCATTGTGCGCTGCAGGTAGTAAGCCTTGAACGTTGCAAAAACACTCTGGTCCATCGGCTGCAACGATGACGTGGTGTTGGGCGGTAGGAACACAACCTGAACGTTGTCTTCAAAATCCTTAACATTTATGGGATGGCCCGGGGCGTTATCCAGCAACAGCAGAGCCTTGTTGTCCAGATTTTGGTGCTCACAATATTCCTTGATGAATGGAGAGAAGTTGGCCAAGATCCAATCTTGAAATGCGGCCTTTGTCGCCCAGGCTTTTTTTTTTGTATACAAGATCGAGGCTCGTAAAAGAGCTAACATTAATCACACAAAAAGTCAAACCCACACATAAAACACAAAATAAGGGGAGCGGTAGACAAGATGGGAAGAGAGTGGGAAGGACACAAACACAACATTTGAGAGCAGGGACATCAAGAGAACTGTGGGAGGGAGAGGGCTTGGGGGGAGGTGGGAGAGGTATAAAACATATGGACACTGAAAGGACTTCCAGGAACGAAGTTGGAATTTCAAAAAAGTGTATCTGGGGTGAATTAGCGAGGGTAGAAAAGATCAAGGTTTTGAATGGGGGAAGATAAGAGATGGTGGTGAACAGCTGTTTAAAAGACCTGGAGGGAGGAGTGGGATTGAAGGGAGTGGGGGAGTTTGTTCCAGAGGCGGGAGAAAAGGGGAATGAAAGAGTGACGGTGAGCAGAGAGCCTAGTTTTTGGCAGTTTAACCATAAGAGGGTTGCTGGCAGATCTTTTGCGACCTGGAGGAATATTTGCGGGACAGAGCACAGAGAGCTGGGGGAGCAAGGCCGGAGAGGAGGCGGTAGAAGACAAAGACCTGCCTGCGGTGAGTGAGTGAGTGAGTGGCTTTTGCGTTGGATCGCCACAGGACAGGAAGACTGGTCCTGACGTACCCCTTCAGAGCTCTTGGAGTTTCAGAATGGTACAAAGAAGAGGTTTTATCTTGCAGTCCCCGTAAGCATTGCCCCCAAGGAGAAGGAAGGGTAAGGCGGTCTTTTGCGGCTTTTAAGCCGGCAGCTGCAGTCTCTTCTTTGGAGATGTAACTCCGCGAGTGCATCCACTTCCCGAACACAGACTTGTTTCGTCCACATTAAATACCTGCTTGGTTGAGTAGCATGCTCCCTGGATGTCTTTCTTGAGCTGCTCTGGAAACAGTTCGACTGCCATGGTGTCCGCACTTGCTGCCTCCCCAAGAAAGGACGATGTTATGGAGGTTTGACCACTTCTGAAATGTCATAAACCACCCATGACTTGCCTTGAAGGTTCCATCACTCTCATTGCTTTCGCGCTCCTTCAGGTAATTCCACAAAGACTTGGCCATCTCCTGAATCACTAGCAGACTTAGAGGCATGTTGCAGTTTCTCCATTTTCACCATTTTTGCGTCCCTCGACTTGGTGATGCGGAAAGAAGCTCCTGGCAACAAAATCACTGCACTTACCTAGATCTTGGTGGTGCTTTGCATAATTGTTCTTGCAGTTTGTTTGTGGTAGGCAAAGGGCATGGGCGACATCCAGAAGGTGCTCCCCACGCTCAACACGTTTCACCACATCCATCTTCACCTGTAATGTGATCGATTCCCATGATTTTTGGCTGGAGTAGCTGCTGCAGGAGTTGCCTGGCGTTTTCCTGTCATGATAGGGCTAACCCCCGCTCTAGGGCTAACCCCCGCTCTGGCAGGGGAAATGGCCTTAAAAATGCGTGTTGTTGTGTGTATAGGAATAGCCTTTCAAAAACACGATCGCACAAGTGAACAAGCAGTTTCGGCTTTCAACAAACACCATCACACAAGTGAAAGAGCAGGCTCGGCCTTTAACAGACACAACCACGAATGAAGTAAAAGAGTAGGCTCTGCTTTCAACAAACACGATCACACGCGTGAACGAGCAGGCTCGGCCTTTAACAAACACGATCACACGCGTGAACGAGCAGGCTCCGCTTTCAACAAACACGATCACACGCGTGAACGAGCAGGCTCGGCCTTTAACAAACAAACACAACCACGAGTGATAGAGTGAAAGCAGACTCGGCCTTCGACCAACACAATCACAAGAGTGAACAAGAAGGTTCTTTCAACAAACACGATCACATGAGTGAACAAGCAGGTTCTTTCAAACACAATCACACGATCACACGAGTGAACAAGCAGGTTCGGCTGTTAACAGAGTGAACAAGCCGGTTCGGCTTTCCACAAACACACACAATCACACGAGCGAATGAGCATGTTCGGCTTTCAGCAAACACATGGTGCTCTGGTATAAATGGATATAATGTGAAGGACTGATGTGGGAAGGAAGGAAGAGGGAACAACATGCATTTTAAGGCCATTTTCCCTGCTAGAGCGGGGGGTTAGCCTTGCGGTCCCCATGACAATCTTCTCCATTTTGCCCTATTTTCTGCATCTCTCCTTGTTAACCCCCTTGCCCGCATTTCTTCTTCCACCATCTTTAGCCAAGTCTTTCTCGGTCTTCCCCGTCCTCTACTTCCTTCTACATTAATTTCCATCACTCTTCTCAACCAGTCACTTTCATCCTTCCTCAACAAATGACCAAACCATCTCAACCTGTTCCTCTTCACAGCATCAATCACAGGCAATATTCCCATCATCTTTCGCAATTCATCATTTGTCTTCCTCTCTCTCAACGATACTCCGCACATCCATCGAACCATTTGCATTTCCACCCTTTCCAGCCTTCGTTGCTGCTCTACGTTCATTACCCATGTCTCGCTCCCATAAATCATAACACTTCTCACACATGCAGCATACACCTTTCCCTTCAGCTTCAGCGACACTCTCCTCCTCATCAGCACGCCACTCAGTTCCCGAAACTTCTTCCATGCACATCTCACTCGAGCAACCGTTGCAGAGTCTGATCCACCTTCTCCATTCAGCATGTCTCCGAGGTAGCAAAATGTTTTCACACCTTCCAGCTTCACGCCGTCTCCAAGATCCAACTCAACATTTCCTCCATCTGCAGCTCCCTCTGTGCACACCTTACATTTGAATGTAGCTGCCACACTGGTAAATGACCCTCTCAGACCACTACATTTTTTATGAACCCACTCAGCGCACATTGTACATTGAATGGAGTTCACTCCGACACCCTTCCTGCACACAGCACACGGCCACTTCCCAGTTCTTTCCACCTCACCACATGCTTTACCACTTGCCATCACCTTCGTCTTTCCGATATTCACCTTCAGACCTTTTGTCTCCATACATTCCTTCCACTTGTTCATCTTTTCCTTCAGTCCATCCATACTTTCCGCAATCAACACCAGATCATCTGCATACAACAACTCCCACGGTAAACCCTCCTTTACGTTCTGAGCCAGCACCTCCATCACAGGTACAAACAGTAGTGGACTTAGTACCGACCCCTGATGCACTCCCACCTTTACCTCAAACTCACCACTGTTCCCATCCTTTGTCCTTACAGCTGTGCGCGCTCTTTTGTACATTGCCATCACTACTCTGATTAACCATTCCTCCACTCCTAACTTCCTCAATGCCCATGTCAATACTTTGCGTGGAACCCGATCGAATGCTTTCTCCAGATCAACAAACCCAAAAAACAACTTCTTCCTCTTCTCCATGTACTTCTCCTGCAACTGCCTCACAATGAAAAGCGCATCTGTCGTTCCTCTTCCTGGCATAACTCCAAACTGCATTTCGTCGATCTTCACTTTCTCCCTTATCCTCCTCTCCAACACCCTTTCCAAGACCTTCATTCCATGCTCCAATAACTTTATCGCTCGGTACGAGCCACACTCCAGAGGGTCACCTTTCCCCTTGCATAGAGGGACGAGGGTACTCAGTTCCCAGTCCACTGGGATGCGGCCTTCTTTCACCACCAGATTACAGATCTCTGTCATTCTCTTCACACCCCAACTTCCTGTTGCCTTCAACATATCTCCCACAACTCCCGTCGGCCCTCCCGCTTTTCCACTCTTCATTGCTTTTATCGCTTCCTCAACTTCCTTCTCAGTTATCTTCTCTGCCGGTCCTAAAACTGGGTTACTCTCTATGTTGCCATCCCATTCATTCTCTGTATTGCAACAGCATTTCCATATATCTTTTCCATCTTCCTTTAATTCCATCTGGGTCGACAACGATTTGTCCCACGTCATCCTTCAAGCAACTCACCCCCATCACATCACACCTCTCTTTCGCTATGTGCTTTGCAATCCTGAATACTGCTTTCTGACCCTCTTCCGAATCAAAGCGTTCTCCAAACATTTTCCTACATGGCTCCTGCGCCTTTGCTATCTCTTTCTTTGCAGCCTTCCTGGCTGCCTTATAACTTTCATGCTCTGCTGTTTCTGCTCCCGTACCCTTCGCCTTCTGCCACTCCTTGAACTTCTTCCTCTTCTCGTCAATCCTCTTTCCAACTTCATCATCCCACCACCATGTTTCCGAGTGCCTCGGTGGTCCTTTTGTCCATCCACGGCTCCCAACAGACTAGCTTTCATTGACATCCAACCACTTTCAAGCTCAACCACATCATCCTCTACCCTACTCAGCCTCTCTTTTAATGCCTCCCTTACTGTCACCTCTTTCAACCTCCACACCTTCATTCTTGGTTTGTACTTCACCCGCCGAGCTCTCCTCGCACCTTTCACCCTTATGTCGCAGACAACCAAGTGGTGCTGTGAAACAGCCTCCTCCCCCGGGATCACCTTTGTGTCCCGGAGGTGCCCCCTATCTCGCCTACGCACCATCAGGTAGTCAACGGTTGTCGTCAACGCACCTGACGTGTATGTAACAAGCTTATTATCCTCTTTCTGGAACTGAGTATTATAAATCAACAAATCAGCTCCATCAGCAAACTCCAAAATCCTTTCACCTTCTCCATTTCTCACACCATATCCGTAACCCCCATGAACTCCCTCAAAACCATCCATACTCCTTCCCACATGTCCATTCAGGTCTCCTCCCACCACAACAACTTCCTCATCTTTCACGTTTTCCATCAGCTTCTCTATCGCACACCAGAACTTGTCCTTCTCTTCATTGCTTCGACCAACCGGCGGAGCATATCCCGAGATGACGTTCACCAAGAGCTTTCCAATCATCATTTTCACCATCATCAACCTATCACTCACTCTAGTCACACTCACCACACTGTCTACAAACTCCTCAGAAAACAGGACACCAACACCATTCACGCCCTCCGGGCACCCTTGCCACACAAACTTGTATTTCTGTCCATGCCTACCCTTCACCATTCTCACACCACTTCCCTTCCATCTCGTCTCTTGCACACAACATATGTCCACTCTTCTTCTGACCAATACTTCCACCACTTCTCCTGATCTCCCTGTCATTGTCCCTACATTCCATGTCCCAAACCTCAGAAACCGATCTCCACTTCGGGCTGCACCCTGCCCATATGTAGTTGTAATTGTCATGGTTCTCTTTTTGAGGCCATGTTGTTATGGCCGGATGCCCTTGCTGACGCCAACCCTCTTAGTCGTCTCTTACGACATGCAGGGATACGCTGTACCTATTCTGACCAGGGTACACACTGGGAAACATTTAAAACATGGAAATTCGGGGGGGAGGGGGGGGGGAGGGGAGGGGGGGGGCGTCAGCATCATGGCTGCGGTTTAAACATATTCCAACAATATCCAAACAGAACCATGAAAACCATGAAAAACAATCTGGGAAAAGTCTCCAAGCGAGAACGTGGATTTGAGAATGAAGGAGCAGAGGCGGAAGAAAAACGAGATACAGGGGGCGGGGCACAAGTCGAGACGAGGAGGAGAGCGAACAAACGTATCCGGGAGGAGAGAAAGAATCAATATAGAATTCTTTGTCTAGGGAGGTGAGGTGAGGGGGAGAAAATAAAATAAAAGAAACAAGCAATACAGCGAAAGAAAGAACCCAAATCGACAAAACACAGACGGGGGGGAGGGAAGCCCCAAGTTACCAGGCCGCGCACGAGGTGCGACCCAGAAAACGATTAACTACACACAAGTTTGTACGAATTACAAACCAATACCAACCAGAAACACACAACAACACGTACACAGGAAAATAACCAATGGAGATTTGACAAAGACAAGAATGGGAAAACACTTAAACTTCGATGCCATGGAGAGCTCGAAGTACGCTTCACTCGCCCGAGGAACAGGAGGAAGGAAGGAAGAGGGAAGAACATGAACAGTGTTCAACAAATAAATGGAAAGAGTTGGTGCGCTTATACAGTACGGTACTGTACAGTATACATGCGCCACAACTGTATATGTGAAGCACTGAGTACCATACATTCTCCGTTCGGGTGTTCGCTCTGCTCTTTTGTCATGCCATGCAGAAAAAAGTGTTGAAGCAAAATGGCGTTGAAGTGAAGTGTTCACCGAAAACTGGTGTAAGTTCTTCAAAAGAGTTAATGTGAAAAAGTGTTGGTCGAATGAGCGTATAAAGAGGACACCCTGTATATCGTTTTTAGTGTTATCACTTATCACTCAATGGTGAAGAAGCACTTCAAAAAAATATTTAAAATTCTCGTATCCTGATCCGGACCTTCATCAAAATTGAATCGATTCTTCCTCGTCACACAAACAACCTATCCACCAAATGTCGTCCAAATCCTTCCACAACCTTTGAGATATCCTGTTCACAAACAAACAAAGACAGGGGTGATCACATAATCTTACAATGGTTCATCTAATCTCATCACATAACCTAATTTCACACTCTTACTATGTCTCTCCAAAAAGACCGGCTGGACAACCCTCCCATCTACATTCTCAGCAAACCTCTCCAAGAAGTTCTGTCACTCAAGCTCTTGGGCCTCACAATCTGCCATGATATTTCCTGGGAAAACCACATTTTCAAGCTAACCGCCAAAGCCAGTCGCCGACTGCGCCGACTCCGTCGGGCGCAGTCCTTCCTTGGCACACCTGAGCTCCACACCACATACAAGGCTTTCATCCACAGCTCAATGGAATACTGCTCTCCCCTCTGGGCTGGTGCTCCTGCCTCACAACAAGCTCGGCTTCATGCTGTTGAAACCAAAGCTTTCAGAATCATTGGAATCTCCCGCGGTGAAGCCAACTCTGAGGACCTTTCACTCACTCACCACAGGCAGGTTGGTGGTCTTTCTGTCTTCTACCAACTCCTCTCTGGCCTAGCCTCCCCCCCCCCCCCCCCCCCCAGCCCTGTCTGTGCTGACCCCCAAATACTCCGACAGGTCGCACAAGATCTGCCAGCCACCCTCTTCTGGTGAAACTTCCAAAATCAAGACTTTATGCTCACCTTCACTCTTTCATTACACTTTTCTCCCTCCTCTGGAACAAACTCCCCCACTCCCTTCAATCCCACTCGTCCCTCCAGGTCTTTAAAACGGCTGTTCACCACCATCTCTTATCTTCCCCCATCCAAAACCTTGATCTTTTCTGCCCCCGTTAATTCACCCCAGATCCACTTTTCTGATACACGGACTTCTTTCCTGAAGTCCTAGCCGTGCCCATGTTTTTTTTACCTCTCCCACCCCCACCCCCACCCTCCTTCCCCCTTCCCATGCCTCCTCCACCCAAGCCCTCCCCCTCCCACAGATCTCCCGATATCCCTGCCCTCAAATGTTGTACTTGTGTGCTTCCCTCTATCTCCCTTTATTTTGTCTGATGTTTCCGTTTTTATTTTTTTGTCATTAATGTTAGCTCTTACATGAGCCTCGATATTGTATACAAAAAAAAAAACAAAAAAAACTCCATCCACCTTTGATGGCAGAGGAAATAAATTGAGCACTCCACTCCATGGCCTTGTAATAATAAAATACACTATTCGAAATTGGGGCAAGTGCACGGCAAATAATAATGAATAGTCAGAGTGGGACAGATGCTCATCTCCCGATGAAGGGCAGTCGTAGACAGGCTGTGTTAGGTGATGAAGAAGGTCCTAGGGTTTTATGGTTCTCATGGGTCTAAGGGCTCTCAGGGGTCTGAAGGAGTCTCAAGGGGTCCAAAATGTCAAAGGGGTCTTAAAAGAACTAAAAGATAAGAACTAAAAAGGAAGAAAAGGCTGAAAAGGACGAAAAGAACTATCCCCTCTCTACCCCCACCACAACTTTATCATTACGAGATTAAATTAAATAATGACTAAGATCCAATTAAATTGAGGTTAAATTAAATAATGTTTGAGATCAAATTAAATCAAGAGGTTAGAAGAAGAGGGTAAAGAGGTTAAAATTAAATAAGGAAATGCCGATGACGGAATCTCGTGATATGTGATGGACACAGATTACATTTTGAGTTATTTAGCGAATTATCTCACCACCTGGATCGATATTAAAAAGGGCCCCATTAGATTTTGAGCATAGATGTTATAAATCATCATAAAGAGTCACAAAACGATCCACTGAGCCACCTCGAAGTAGGGAAAAAAAAAGTGAATTGACTCATTGGCTGACGGAAGGAAAGAAGGACTGACTGACTGAAGGAAATCATTATGACTTTAGCTGCTGTTATCGACTTCATAGTGGACGAGCTAAAAATCGATTGCAAAATAACACAAAACATTTTTCTCCATCAGAGTTAATATTTTGCTTCCGTGCAACAATGTGATGAGCAAAACAGCAGGGGGTAAACATGTTCACCAATTGTTCAAAATTACCGAAAGCAGGGTTGAAATTCACATTAACGCAGTGGGGAGAAATTAAAATTAAAACAAGCCGAGAACAGCTGCAAACAAAAAGAGCAGACAGGCGAGAGTATGGGTGGGAAGGGAGCGGAGGGGGTCTCACATATGGCTGGTGAGCTGCATGTTGGCAAATCAGTAAACAGGTGATAAGTTAAAGTCAAGCTTGCTTGACCAATGAGAACCTTCATACTCAGGTGCGGTGTCTATTTAAATTTATGTTTAATTTTTAATTACATGGTGCTGTGGTGTTTTTAATTACGTGGTGGTGAGGTGTTTTTAATTACATGGTGCTGTGGTGTTTTTAATTACATGGTGGTGAGGTGTTTTTAATTATGTGGTAGTGAGGTGTTTTTAATTACGTGGTGGTGAGGTGTTTTTAATTACATGGTGCTGTTGTGTTTTAATTACGTGGTGGTGAGGTGTTTTGAATTACGTGGTGGTGAGGTGTTTTTAATTACGTGGTGGTGAGGTGTTTTTAATTATGTGGTGGTGAGGTGTTTTGAATTACGTAGTGGTGAGGTGTTTTGAATTACGTGGTGGTGAGGTATTTCAACGTTCTTCAATTGGACTATGAAGCAACTGTACTGCTTCAAATTATGGGCCGTCAGCTTTCCCATTAACACAAGTACATCTGTGTAATGAGCAAAGCATCAAGAGAAAGTTAGTTTAATAACTTACATATTTTGAAAACAAAATCGCCTTGATCGGTATTTGTCAAAGTCTTAAAATGAAAAGTACTACATTACAATTTTTTTGTATTGCATTTCTGGCAGAAAAAAAAAACGCAGAATCTCAGTGGTATCGATATACCTGGTAGTATAACGAGAGGGTGCGGCCCACAACAAATGGAGTGCTGCATACGCGGCCCTTAATGGCGAATGGTTCGAGAATATCTGGTCGAGAGCGAGCTGTTGAACGATCACCGAAGTTTTATGCGCAAAGCTTGTGGCTTCAACTGGAAACAGGCAGAAAACAAAAATCCTAATGCTATAATGGAAAAAACAACTTGCCCCGATCCTGCTCTCCATCTGACTAAATAATAGACTTTACCATGAATGAAAGTGAAAGTGAAAGACTTGGGGGGGGGGACAAAAACCTCGTCAATTGAAGTACATGACGTCAAATGCACAGCTCAGAAGAATTCCAAAATGCATTTAGAACGAGAATAGCACTCCGACGTCGACCGATATGCATTCGTCCATATTACAACATTATTATGCATACATGCTTGTACCAAGTTTAATTTAAATCCCTTCAGCCATTCTCAAATATCACATTTTACCCGAAGTGACGTCTGGCCTTTGACGACAAAATCTAATCAATTCATCTTTGCACCATAGTATACACTTACTTACATTAAGCTTGGTCAAAATCCCATCACTGGTTCACAAGTTAGCAGTCACAGAATTTTTACCGAACGGGACCTCTGACCTTTGATCTCTTGACCCCATAATATAATTAGTTAATCTTTGCATCATTATACATTTTTCATCGGGATATGTACGTCATCTACGGATACGTCATCTCGGGATATGCTCCACAGGTTGGTCGGAGCGATGAAGAGAAGGACAAGTTCTGGTGTGCGAAAGAGAAGCTGATGGAAAACGTGAAAGATGAGGAAGTTGTTGTGGTAGGAGGAGACCTAAATGGACATGTGGGAAGGAGTATGGACGGTTTTGAGGGAGTTCATGGGGGTTACGGACATGGTGTGAGAAATAGAGATGGTGAAAGGATTTTGGAGTTTGCTGATGGAGCTGATTTGTTGATTTGCAATACTCAGTTCCAGAAAGAGGATAATAAGCTTGCTACATACACGTCAGGTGGGTCGACAACAACCGTTGACTACCTGATGGTGCGTAGGCGAGATAGGGGGCACCTCCGGGACACAAAGGTGATCCCGGGGGAGGAGGCTGTTTCACAGCACCACTTAGTTGTCTGCGACATGGGGGTGAAAGGTGCGAGGAGAGCTCGGCGGGTGAAGTACCAACCAAGAATGAAAGTGTGGAGGTTAAAAGAGGTGACAGTAAGGGAGGCAATAAAAGAGAGGCTGAGTAGGGTAGAGGATGATGTGGTTGAGCTTGAAAGTGGTTGGATGTCAATGAAAGATAGTCTGTTGGGAGCCGTTGGTGAGGTATGTGGATGGACAAAAGGACCACCGAGGCACTCGGAAACATGGTGGTGGGATGATGAAGTTGGAAAGAGGATTGACGAGAAGAGGAAGAAGTTCAAGGACTGGCAGAAGGCGAAGGGTACGGGAGCAGAAAAAGCAGAGCATGAAAGTTATAAGGCAGCCAAAAAGGCTGCAAAGAAAGAGGTAGCAAAGGCGCAGGAGGCATGTAGGAAAATGTTCGGAGAACGCTTAGATTCGGAAGAGGGTCAGAGAGCGGTATTCATGATTGCAAAGCAGATAGCAAAAGAAAAGTGTGATGTGATGGGGGTGAGTTGCTTCAAGGATGAAGTGGGACAAATCATTGTGGACACAGATGGAATTAAAGGAAGATGGAAAAGATATATGGAAATGCTGTTGAATACAGAGAATGAATGGGATGGCAACATAAAGAGTAACCCACTTTTAGGACCCGCAGAGAAATTAACTGAGAAGGAAGTTGAGGAAGCGATAAAAGCAATGACGAGTAGAAAAGCGGGAGGTCCGACGGGAATTGTGGGAGATATGTTGAAGGCAGCAGGAATTTGAGGTGTGAAGAGAATGACACAGATCTGTAATCTGGTGGTGAAAGAAGGCCGCATTCCAGTGGATTGGGAACTGAGAACCCTCGTCCCTCTATACAAGGGGAAAGGTGACCCTCTGGAGTGTGGCTCGTACCGAGCGATAAAGTTATTGGAGCATGGAATGAAGGTGTTGGAAAGGGTGATGGAGAGGAGGATAAGGAAGAAGGTGAAGATCGACAAAATGCAGTTTGGATTTATGCCAGGAAGAGGAACGACAGACATGCTCTTTATTGTGAGGCAGTTGCAGGAGAAGTACATGGAGAAGAGGAAGAAGTAGTTTCTTGGGTTTGTTGATCTGGAGAAAGCATTCAATAGGGTTCCACGCGAAGTATTGACATGGGCATTGAGGAAGTTAGGAGTGGAGGAATGGTTGATCAGAGTCGTGATGGCAATGTACAAAAGAGCGCGCACAGCTGTAAGGACGAAGGACGGGAACAGTGGTGAGTTTGAGGTGAAGGTGGGGGGAGTGCATCAGGGGTCGGTACTACGTCCACTACTATTTGTAGCTGTGATGGAGGTGCTGGCTCAGAACGTAAAGGAGGGTTTACCGTGGGAGTTGTTGTATGCAGATGATCTGGTGTTGATTGCGGAAAGTATGGATGGACTGAAGGAAAAGATGAACAAGTGGAAGGAATGTATGGAGACAAAAGGTCTGAAGGTGAATATCGGAAAGACGAAGGTGATGGCAAGTGCTAAAGCATGTGGTGAGGTGGAAAGAACTGGGAAGTGGCCGTGTGCTGTGTACAGGAAGGGTGTCGGAGTGAACTCCATTCAATGTACAATGTGCGCTGAGTGGGTTCATCAAAAATGTAGTGGTCTCAGAGGGTCATTAACCAGTGTGGCAGCTACATTCAAATGCTGCAAGGTGTGCACAGAGGGAGCTGCAGATGGAGGAAATGTTGAGTTGGATCTTGGAGACGGCGTGAAGCTGGAAGGTGTGAAAACATTTTGCTACCTCGGAGACATGCTGAATGGAGAAGGTGGATCAGACTCGGCAACAGATGCTGGAGTGAGATGTGCATGGAAGAAGTTTCGGGAACTGAGTGGCATGCTGATGAGGAGGGGAGTGTCGTTGAAGTTGAAGGGAAAGGTGTATGCTGCATGTGTGAGAAGTGTTATGATTTATGGGAGCGAGACATGGGTAATGAACGTAGAGCAGCAACGAAGGCTGGAAAGGGTGGAAATGCGAATGGTTCGGTGGATGTGCGGAGTATCGTTGAGAGAGAGGAAGACAAATGATGAATTGCGAACGATGATGGGAATAGAGCCTGTGATTGATGCTGTGAAGAGGAACAGGTTGAGATGGTTTGGTCATGTGTTGAGGAAGGATGAAAGCGACTGGTTGAGAAGAGTGATGGAAATGAATGTAGAAGGAAGTAGAGGACGGGGAAGACCGAGAAAGACTTGGCTAAAGATGGTGGAAGAAGAAATACGGGCAAGGGGGTTAACAAGGAGAATGAATGAATGAATGATCGTTTTAAGGCCATTTTCCCCGCTGGAGCGGGGGTTAGCCTTGCGGGCCCACAGGACAATCATGGTTCCCTGTGTGAGGCAATGTTTTTATGGCCGGATGCCCTTCCTGACGCCAACCCTTGGTCGCCTCTTACGATGCGCAGGGATATGGTGTACCTATTCTAAATTGGGGTGCACACCGTGATCATTCATCCCAGCAAGCTGGTACTCAATTTGCCGACCTCGGAAGGATGGCAGGCTGAGTCAACCCCCCTGGTGTTAATTTAGCGATCGACCGGGATTCGAACCCAGGATCCGAGGATCCCAAGCCAGCACCCTAACCGCTAAGCCAACACCACGCTAGGGGTTAACAAGGAGAGATGCAGAAAATAGGGCAAAATGGAGAAGAATGTCATGGGGACCGCAAGGCTAACCCCCACTTTAGCAGGGAAAATGGCCTTAAAATGCATGTTGTTTGCATCATTATACATACTTGTACCAAGATTGACTTAAGATCCCTTCAGCCATTAAGTTATCACGGTAACGAAAACATATCACGGACAGATGTAATGACGGGAAATCCGAAAAGGTAATGCCTCTGGCGACGGCGGAGGCTTAAAAATTAAAAGAAAACGAGGAGCATTGGTCCTTGGTGTCAAATACATTTTGGCAAAAACTCATTCCATTAACATGAAAGCAAACCGAAATCTGGTTCAACACTTGTTAACTTCCGGCATTTTTTGCAAGGCATTGAGGAGTAAAAAATAAAATAAAAAGGATACTCCCAAACAATGCTCTTTACCTTTTTCAAGTATATCTTGTTAGAAGGATATGTCCAACCCACAACCCAAGACAAGGCACCTGGGCTAAAAGTGTGCACACTGCTTAATTACCTTCGCAAAAGCGGAAGGTTATGTTTTGATCGCTGTGTATTTATTTGTATGTCTGTGTGTGTGTATGTTAATCGCATAACTCAAAAAATATTCAACCGAATTGCATGAAATTTGGTGGGATGATTGGTTATTATACGGGACACATTTGATTAGATTTTGGGAAACAGATTTGCTCAAATTCTGACTATTTTTAACTCGATCGTATTTCACTCAAAGTTATGAGCGACTGAAGAAGAAGATGTCCATCCAGGACGTCATCACTATAACGCGATCTCCCGCGATCATTTCAACCTCAAAAAAAATTATAATTGCAGATTTGACAATAGATGAGGCATATTAACAAACGAATGAAACAGATTTGCTCAAATTCTGACTATTTTTAACTCGATCGTATTTCACTCAAAGTTATGCGCGACTGAAGAAGAAGATGTCCATCCAGGACGTCATCACTATAACGCAATCTCCCGCGATCATTTCAACCTCAAAAAAAATTATAATTGCAGATTTGTCAAGAGATGAGGCATATTAACAAACGAATGAAACAGATTTGCTCAAATTCTGACTATTTTTAACTCGATCGTATTTCACTCAAAGTTATGATTTGTATGTCTGTGTGTGTGTGTGTGTGTGTGTGTGTATGTTATTCGCATAACTCAAAAAGTATTCAACCGAATTGCATGAAATTTGGTGGGATGATTGGTTATTATACGGGACACATTTGATTAGATTTTGGGAGCAATCGGGTCAAAGGTCAAGGTCAAGGGCAAGTACAGAACAGTAGCTGCGGCGAAGGTATGCGCTCTACCGAGTGCCCGTTCTAGTTTTCTAATGAAGCAGCATCAAATGTTAGCTACTCCCTCAGTTAAAAAAACTGATGCTCAGGGAGAGGCTACTTCCTGGATGGAAGTCAAAAGCCACTGACAGACAAGGTGAGTGGCTGGCACACGAGCCACCAACAGAGGGTGGTGGCTGGCACGTGAGCCGCTGACAGAAAGGGTGGTAACTGGCACACGAGTTGCCAACGGACATGGTGGTAACTGGCACACAAGCTGCCAATGGACAGGGTGGTAGCTGGCACACGAGCTTCCAACGGACATGGTGGTAGCTGGCACACGAGCTTCCAACGGACAGGGTGGTAACTGGCACACGAGCTGCCAACGGACATGGTGGTAACTGGCACACGAGCTGCCAACGGATAGGGTGGTAGCTGGCACATGAGCTGCCAATGGACTGGGTGGTGGCTGGATCAGGAGCAGACTGACAAGGTGGTGGTTGGCTGGAACACAAGCCAATGGACAGGAGGGGGTAGAGTGGGGGGGGGGGGGGCTGGCTGGCACACAAGCCGCAGACAGAGGGTGGTGGCTGGCACATGAGCTGCTGAGAGAGGATGGTGGCTGGCACATGAGCTGCTGACAAAGGGTGGTGTCTGGCACATGAGCTGCCGACAGAGAGGGTGGTAACTGGCACAAGAACTGCTGACAGACAGGGTGAGTGGCAGGCACACGTCACCGACGGACAAAGTGAAGGGCTGACACACGAGCTGACAGGGCTGACAGGGCTGACTGACAGAGGGACAGACAGAGGGAGTGACTGGCACCTGAGCCGCTGATTAACAGAGGGAATGGAGTAGCTGTTACAAGAGCCACTGAAAGACAGAGGGAGTGGCTAGCACAAGAGCTTACCCATTTTCTCTTCCAATGCAGCACAGTTGGGGCAGATGTAAACCTCCCCAGAATCCCGCAACGCTTCTGCTCTGGGTATGGTAATCCCCACACAGCTGCCATGAAACCATTCTGAGCAATGTCCACAAGAAATCTGAACTCTGTGAGGTCGAGCAGAAAGAGAAAAGTGTACTAGTCAAGCATAAAACAACCTCCTCCACTCCAAAATGAAAAATGAAGACGGGGATAGGACATCAGATTTCAATCATTCAAAAAAGGTATATATGCCAATGAGCAATCAAGGAGAGAAGGAATGGGGGGGGGGCAGGGGGAGGGGGCATGAGAGGATTATTACAATACATTAAAGACAAGGTAGGTTGGGGGGTGGAGGTGAGTTAGAATGCATGTTGTACAAATGTTCAGAACATACATTGACAAATTTAGAAGCAAACGAGAACGCCATTCAGTAGAGCGCATACTCCCGCCGTGGGTCAAGTTGGAATAATACGTTTTGTTTAACATCCCCTCTCCCCAAAACAATAAATGAAAAGCAAGTAGGCCCTAACTGTCAGATAATTAATTTTGATATATCTTGGAATTAGAGGAGAAAAACATCATTTAAGAATAAGAATAAAATCTTAAATGCAGTAAAACAGGAAAAAAAATTCCCAATAAATTTCCCCAAAAAAATTCCTGGATCCGGAATAATATCCTGAGCTTCACCAAAAACTAATCAATTCTTCCTTATCCCAAGGGCAATCGTCCCACCAACTTTCATCCAAATCCGTTCAGAACTTTTCCAGATATCTTGTTTACTACCACAAGACCACACGACCACATACACACGACCACACACACACGATCGAATGCATTACTCCCTGGCAGGAGTAACAAAAGTGTAAATTTCGGAAATATTTCATAATTTATCCAAACAAAGTGTTTTTTTAACAATATCTAAAGCTTGTAGTGGAGGTGACATGCGCACGCATGCAATTCATCCTGCTGTCGCACCTTTTTTCTTTGTGGTGATCAAAACCAGCAACTTTGGTGAATTTATGCAAACCGTTTAGGAGATGATAGCGTGACGGATAGACGGAGCCTATTTCAATATCTCCCAGTTTTTTTCAAAAAATATGGGGATTATAATAGTAATGAAATAATAACAAGGAGCCGATACTCTCGGACCCCACACCTTTTGGTTAATATGAGGGATCGATATGAATAATATGAAAGCTAAATCTCGAATGTCTTTTTAAATATCACGTACACAAGGCAAGTTCCCGAGATGGTTGTTATGGCAACATAATGCAGCCGGTCACCGCTGTGATCTAATTCGGTTGAGAAAATGTCATAAGGAATAGATATTTGCAATATGAAACCTAACAGTTCAAGGTTATTTTTTTGTTTCGCTTTTAATATCGAATTCACATTCACTGGCGTCAGGAAGGGCATCCGGCCATAAAAACATTGCCTCAAACAGGGAACCATGATTGTCATGGGGCCCGCAAGGCTAACCCCCGCTCTAGCAGGGAAAATGGCCTTAAAAAGATCATTCATATTCACAAAAGTACATTGACAAATGAACTGTCATGGATGGATGGATCGGTCCGTTGGACGTAGCTCACTTTAATGCCTTTCGTCCCATACGTCAGAGAGGCGGGGTACAAAAAAAAAACTGATAATAAAATGGCATAATATTGAAGAATAAAAAGTTAATTGAAAAAAAATGTAACTCATTTTTGAAATAAATTGGAGTGAAAATCCAATCACTCATAAGTCTCTTCAACATCTGAAGTTGTGCTGGACTGCTGGTTGTCATGAGAATAGAAACTGAGCATAGGTGAAAACCTCTTCAGGAATTTCAACTCAACAACAAATTTAAAACTACTAGAGAGATACCCGTGCTAGGCACGGGTGGGAGGCCAGAAGCAAACAGGCAATGCAGATATGGCAAATGCTAAAGCATGAAACCAATAAATTCCACATTCCTGTAGCACCTTCAGTCGCACGTCAGACATGGACAGCAAGTTTGTGAAGGACTTCCATGAAAAACGTACCCGTTCGCAAACAAACGGGTACGTTCACGTACAGAAACATCGATCGTGGGATCGTGGCGAATCTGCATATGGCGATGGCAAAATATCAGAAAATGAGGGTTTTTTTTATTTTAAACGATTCATATAAACATCCGTTGAATCGTATCACACGCAAATCATCAAAATCTAAACAGTATCTTTAGAATTTCAATAAAAGCCACATCACTGTTCATATCGGTAAATATTATTCCATCGTGTTTCAAATCGTGATCAATACACTTTGATCGTGATGATCGTGATCGTGAATCGTGATCGATAATCGTGTTCACAATCGCTATGTCGTAAGTACTCCCGATACGTGTACCAAATTCCCGATACGTGTAACTGTACCAAATCAACAGTTAAAAGGATTTTGAGCCGATAGCTGTTACGGCCGTGGCAAGATCGATGGAGACAGCGATCTGTTCGCGATCGATGGAGACATGTTGCTTTCCCGGGTGCAGCCGTTTGTGCGTCTTCACAATGAGAACAATGAACGTCATGCGAACGCGAATGTTATACGGGAGTCCAAACCCGAGAATTCTGGAGACTAAAGCTGAAATTGGGAAAACTAAATAGCCTATTTTACTCCTGGGGATCCCAGGATTATCCACCCAAAATATATTTGCGGTCGGTTCAGCAGTTTTTACGGTACCTTCGAACAGACAGGCAGACAGACAGGCAGGCAGACAGACAGACAGACAGATGGTGAATTATAGTAAGATGCCGATATTCCAGAGAATAAAGACCAATATGAGCAGCAATCGTTCCTACGGCAGCACTATCATTCCCACTCGCTGGGGGGCTGGTGGTGTGCTCATGACGTCACCTTGGTTACAACCAACACATATGCAAAGTTTGGTGGAGCACCTTGTTTTTTTTTTTCCCCATGATTTTCAAATGAAAAACCCGTGCATACAATTGCCTTATTTAATGTAGTAGGATTGGTAATCGAGGAAGTACAACAACGTTTGATTGATCGTCCACCACGAGATGTTAAACTGGTTGCTTATTCTCTTTTTAGCAAAGTTCTTCAGCGCCATCAGCAAACGTACTGGTACCCTGACAAAATTTGAAATTCTGGTGTCCTGGTTTGCACTCCGAATTGCAACATGCTCTGGAGATCAAGTAATAATGAGAATGTTTCTATGGTTGGATATGCATGTTCACCAATCGCTTCAATCCACTGGGGGAGATACCTCATTTTCTACCAAGATATCCGGTTACAAAATTCCCATTGGGTCCCTTATGAGATGGAGCCGAAACATTTTTCCCTTTTTCAGAAATAGGTTTCAGAGGCAACAACAGGACTTTTATTCCGACGGAAGTCATGAAACCCACTCGTCAAATTACTCTTAGGATCATCCCACCACATGCTTATTTGTTCTACCTTGCTAATTTGTCATACTTTAGGCATCGTTTATTTTGTGAAACAGATGTACGAGTGGGAGCGAACAAACTCTACCGTCTGCTGTCTCACATTGGCTTGTTTAGCATTCCAAATGGTACAGATGACAAATGTGTTCAGAAACAAGGTTCAAATTCCAAATTATCTGTTGAATTGCCCATTATCTCGGATTGTGTTTGCAATTCATAAACGTACACAGCCAGTCAGCTTTTTCAAAAACTTGTGTGCAAGCTCCACTATGAAAAATACACATTTTGTATACATGCATTTCATCATAACCTACGGCCATCGACCTTCATCGATCCACTGCTGGATGGTTGCCTCACCAAGACTACTAAACAAACATCTGCCTATTGTCAAGTAATCCAAATTGATGCTGCAAGTGCAAACCTTTATCTTTAATCTTACCATATTCCAGGTTGTTCTTACCTCCGCCACCAAAGGTGGATGGAGGTTATGTTTTCACCCCTGTCTGTCTGTTTGATTGTTTGTTTGTCTGTCTGTAAACGAGATATCTCAAAAACTTGTGGATGGATTCGGATGAAATTTGGCAGAGATGTAGCATACATGGCAAGGACCAAACGATTAGATGATGGCGAAGATCAGGATTCGGACCTGGCTAGCAGAATTTTTAAGTGTTTCTTCACCATCAGGAGATGGGGCAAAAAAACGACATGTAGCAGGATATCTCAAAAAGTTGTGGATGGATTTGGCTAAACTTGATGGAGAGGTTGGGAGTGTGACAAGGACAAATAGATTCGATTTTGGTAAAGATCTGAATGTGGATTCGGATACGATAATTATTTAAATACCAAGTGATTGTTCACCATTTAGAGATAGGGCAAAAACCGAAATACAACACGATATTTACAAAAGTTGTGGACGAGTCATGAATAAACTTGGTGGATGAGTTGGTTAGGTGATAGGGACAAGCGGATTAGATTTTGGTTCAGGTCCTAATCCAGATCCGGCCTATCAGTGGGATACAATACATAAACTTTTCAGCCTGTTGGAGGTATGGTCTCCACTGAGTGCCGTTCTAGTTCGTGGTTGTTTTTATTGTCCCTTGGCACCCACTCCAGTATTTCCTTGGTCCAGCGATGATCAATTCTTACTCTGTGATAAGCCCTTTGCTATTTTTGGTTTCTTTATTATTTTTTCAATGACATCACATATCTATGGTGGTGCTCACCAATTTTAATTACCTCTGCCACCGAAGGTGGATGGACGTTATGTTTTCACCACTAAATGTCTGTGAGCAGGATATCTCAAAAAGTTGTAGATAGATTCGGACGAAACTTGGAAGACAGGTTGGGTGTTTGACAAGGACGAATCAATTCCATTTTGGTAAAGACCTGGATCCAGATCCTATAATTTTTTAAGTGATTCTTCACCATTGAGAGATGGGCCAACAACCACAAATAGCACGATATCTCAAAAAGCTGTGGATGAGTTATGACAAAACTTAGTGGATGAGTGGGTAGGTGACAAGAACAAGCAGATTCGATTTTGGTTCCAGGGCGGGTTGCACATCCGGGCTCTCAGTGGGATACAAACTGAAAGCTGTTCAGCCTGGCAGAGAATGCGCTCTACCGAGTTTCGTTCTCGTTTAGTTTATTCCCACCCGTTCTGGTTCCCAACAGTATCCATCCAAAGGTTTCCCTAAGGTCCCCTTGATACGACTTTTATCTCCTTGGACACTTTCCTCACACCCATTAAAACCTTCACAGGTTTTAATAGGCAAGTCTGGTCTGCCTATTGGCAAGTAAGTTCACGCTCATCAACCCACTCATTGGTGATGGCGACAGGTGACCTGTGTAAATATATATATATATATATATATTTATATGCCCTTTGTTTTTTTTAATGGCGCAGCCCATCGGGCAAAGCCATCTAGAACAGTGTTTGTCCATCCGTATGTATGTATGTACGTACGTATGTATGTACGTATGTATGTATGTATGTATGTATGTATGTCCCCTCAAACGCATACCAATCAGAGCTGAGGATCTGGTCACATGAAAAGGTGATGTGATTACGTCTGATGTCATTAGGGCGTACGGCGGCTCACTCTCCACGCACCGCCATTTTGATTTATATGCCATTCAGTCCCTGTCATATATCACAATTGCCATGCTCTCTCTACCTTTACGTTTTTCATTCCAGTGTGAAACACAAACAAACTGATTGCTAAAATGATCATCAAATATCGAAAGCATCGGCGTTACGATTCTTCCAACAACACGGTGCGGTACGTATAGGCCTAAGGCGTTATGCCTCACCTTCGGACCGCTTCAAACAAATTAAGCCCAGGGTTCTTGATACAATAGTGCATAGTTTTCATAATAATAATAATAATAATAATATATACAGTCATCCCTCGCTATATCGCGCTTCACTTTTCGCGGCTTCGGTACATCGCGGGTTTTTCTCGCTAGTATATGTAAAATTATATATCGGATTTTTCATTATATCGCGGGATTCTGCGGCCTATAGGTATTTTAATTTTTTTAGATTTTAATTATTTTTGCGGTAAAATAAGCATTTTCTAGCCTAAAAAATTAATAATAATATTTAAAAATATATAACACATTAATTAAAACCTATATTAAAAGAATATTACAGTAAATCAAAATAAAATACGCATTATAAATGAGTAGACAAAGAATCGCGCATTTTGAAAGTCCCGTATTCTGGGGGTAATTAACTTGTCCATGATTCTGGGGGTAATTAACCCATCCGTAAGGAGGGTTCTTGGACGGTTCTTCGCTACTTTAAGTAATTTGCAAGGTTGATGCCAAACTGTGTCCTGCAGTTTAATGATCAATATGGTTTTAAGAGTCATCATACTTTGGGTAACCTCTAATTTACAATAACTTATGTTTACAACTTAGAGACACATGATCATGATGACGATTTCGATGATGTTGTCTAAAGCTGCAATTAAATCGCTGAGTAACATGAATGACCGAGGTTGTGGAGGATGGGATTTTTCGGTCATTACCTTTTGATACAGATGAGATATCTGCTTCATCACTGCATCAGATCAGGAATAACCACCCTCCTCACCTCCTCTCCACCCCCCACTGCTTCCTACAAATTAACCATCAGGAAGCTGCTGCATATGCAAGAGGAAGCTAATGCATTTCTTATTAATTTTCAAAATTAATCATCATCTCTATTTTGAATAGCTCATGAAGACTTCTGTATGCTTAGGCCTCAGGTTTGATTAAAGGCACTTTCGTCAAATTTTTTTTTTTTTTTTTTCAAAAACACAATTTGCATCAATGTAAATACTTTGTTGTACTGTACTTGTGTAGTTCCATGATCATATGTGTATGTTTGTTTGTTAATTAATTGCAATTATAAAAGAACTTGCATCAATGTACTGTACAGCTATATATACACGTACAAATATTTTTCTAATACGTAAGGACTAAGGATGGGTTTCAAAAGTGTGTTTAAGAGTGTAGAAAGGGTTCATAAGAGCGTGGGAAAGGTTTATAAGAGTATGGGGTGGGTTTTTAAAGGCTTAAAATATATTAAAATAATAAAATTAATATATGGTTTCTACTTCGCGGATTTTCACCTATCACGGGGGGTTCTGGAACGTAACCCCCGCGATAAACGAGGGATGACTGTATAAAGGAAATATAACCATAACACTTTATTCCCAATGTCATGAGTAGAAAGTTAATGGATTGAAGCGGTGTATGGTTATTGAATCAATGATAAAAGCGTTGTTCGGCACCAATATTAATTACCGCGCAAGTAAGGAATTCGCCTCAATTTTTTTTAGAGTAATATCATTTTCGAAATAATGATAAAGTAACGTTAATATTATAGTAAATTTAAACGTAACACTAATCCCTTCGTAGTGACTGCAAACTTACTGCAAGTTAAAATATATCATCTTCTACAAATTAAAGTATCGGCAGTTTTGTGTCCGTTACATCATTACATCTATGATGTCATTACGATGGCTGACTCCACCGATTGACATTTTAATCTACGAGTACACCCGCTCACTACGAGAGTGGCAGGAAGGGTCATTCCTCTTTGGGGTATTTAGATTACAGTTGATCTATGGTCGGGTCTCAAGAACATTGGGTGTGTTCATTTACCAAGTTTCTTGTGGAGAGATCACCAAGTGGTTAAAGCATTCGAGCAAGCACTCCATTCAAAACCGTTAAGGAACGGCTGGCTTGGCAAGTGCTAGCCAGCAACTTGGTAAATGAGCACACCTCTAACCCTTGTGGGGTATATAGATTACAGTAGATCTTCGCTCAGTTCGATAAGTAAAACTTACCTCACGGATGTCGGAATTCCTCCAAATTTCTTTGTTTAATGTTATAAACAGCATTAGCGACTGTTTAAAAAGCTAATCATACGTGTTTGTGGTTTATAATATTTTACAAGCCCGGCTACGCCGCTGTTAGACATTTGGTCTTGTTTTTGCACATTTTACATTCTTGCCCATCAGCATCTCTTGTGTACATCTTGCCTTCATCACCACAAGTGGTACGGACTTTCGCCACTAAAACAACATGATTCCACTAATGATAAATGCAAATGCAAGCAATCCATTCCTCTGCTGACCACACTTTCCATGACCCATTGTGTTGTCACATTGCAAAAAGACATTCTTCACCCAAAACTGGCAAACTAATCATCTTGTACACCTCAGGTTGAGACGTACTTCATGAGCCGTCGGCCTCTTCTGCATTGCAACAGCCGATCTGTACTTATAAGGTCACAGCATGTTTGCAGCGAGCCCAGAAAGCTCTTTGCCGAAGGAAATGCGAGACATCCATCGCCCCATTTCATATTTAAAGGAATTAATCTGCCCAGTTTTGAACCCCCATGCACGTGCAAAACATCCAATATCAACGATTATTTACCAACACAAGAGTCAAACATATGGATTATTCCAACCGAAAGAACATCTGCCACCATTTTGATTGTCCATTTTCCCTCAGTACATTATTGTATGTTCCTGACTTCTGGTTTATTATTACATGATCAATCTGAAGGTTCCCCTACGGACACCTTGCTACAACTTTTATCTTCGATTTAATTAGCTTGCATACTTTCCTCTCACACATTTAAACCTTCACAGGTTTTAAGAGGCAAGTCCAGTGCACTCATCGACCCAGTCATCACTGAGAGTGATAGGTGGTGTGCACGCATGGGTTCACACAAGCTTCGCATTCACATTCACATTAGCACATCACCAAATAGACGGCAAGCGACAACGTGTATTGTCCAAAATAACCACGCAACATCAGCCACCCGAGGAAATACGGCACTGCAAGAAACACACAAACGTGGCCACACGAGCATCAAACCTCAAATCATGGTATCAAATCCTCCCCACATCCCGTCCCTCTCCTACCACCCCCACCTCCTCCCTTCTGGCCTCCCATCCCACACCCTCCAAATCTACCCCGTCACGCATACTCAGAGCCTCCAACCCCACCCTGCTGCACACTCCAAGCCTTCCCTCCACCCTCGTCTCACATACACCCAGCCTCCCCCTGCCCCTAACTGTGGACCTCAACCAAGATCTCTCCAACCAAACATATCTCTCAATCCACACAGCTGCTGGTAAACCAGACATCTGTTTAACAAATTACTTCCTCCCACAGGATGTCCCCGACTCCTTTGTGCATCTCCCCAGCTACTATCTCCTCCGATTTGATAGGCCTGAACCCTGTCATGGCGGCAGAGTTGCTCTTTACATCAATAACTAAATTTCTCACTGTCCATGGGCTCACACGGATGACGTGTTACGCAGCTGGTGGAATATCCCATGAAGCTGTTCACAGTATGAATGATGAGATATCACGTGAAGCTGTTCAGTGTGAATGATGGGATATCACGTGAAGCTGCTCACAGTGTGAATGACGGGATATCACGTGAAGCTGTTCACAGTGTGAATGACGGGATATCACGTGAAGCAGTTCACAGTGTGAATGACGGGATATCACGTGAAGCAGTTCACAGTGTGAATGACGGGATATCACGTGAAGCAGTTCACAGTGTGAATGACGGGATATCACGTGAAGCTGTTCACAGTGTGAATGACGGGATATCACGTGAAGCTGTTCACAGTGTGAATGACGGGATATCACGTGAAGCTGTTCACAGTGTGAATGACGGGATATCAGGTGAAGCTGTTCACAGTGTGAATGACGGAATATCAAGTGAAGCTGTTCAGCGTGAATGACGAGATATCACGTGAAACTGTTCACAGTGTGAATGATGGGATATCACGTGAAGCTGTTCACAGTGTGAATGACGGGATATCACGTGAAGCTGTTCACAGTGTGAATGACGGGATATCACGTGAAGCTGTTCACAGTGTGAATGACGGGATATCACGTGAAGCTGTTCACAGTGTGAATGACGGGATATCAGGTGAAGCTGTTCACAGTGTGAATGACGGAATATCAAGTGAAGCTGTTCAGCGTGAATGACGAGATATCACGTGAAACTGTTCACAGTGTGAATGACGGGATATCACGTGAAGCTGTTCACAGTGTGAATGACGGGATATCACGTGAAGCTTTCACAGTGTGAATGAAGGGATATCCCACGAAAGCCGTGAAAACGTAAAGCACTGCGCCGCAAATGTAAAAGCAGGTCATGCTCGCTACTCGTGGAAGATTTTTTTTGTGTATGTGCAGCTGCTTTATGCGTAGCCTGTGAAAGATGAGTTTTATAAATGTGTCATGCTCGCGGCTCGTTTAAAATATATATATAATAATAATAAATTTTTAAAAAGGCGCCTGAGAAAAACCGCGAATACAAGGGATATAAGGCTGCAAATAGAGAAGCAGGTCACAATTTATCAACCACGAATATGCAGACCATACAAATCGTGGAACCCTGAATAGCAGTGTGTGTCTGTATATGTATGTACGTATGTATGTATGTACATGTATGTATGTACATGTATGTATGTATGTACATGTATGTATGTATGTACGTATGTATGTATGTATGTATGTATGTATGTATGTATATATATATATATAATGTTTTTTTTCTTTTTTCTTTTTTTTCTTTTTCTTTTTCAGACATGCAAGTCACTTGAAAACCTTACTAAGCTGAAGGTTCAGGTGTGCAAAAAATATCTACCTCACAAAGCAAGATTAGAAACTCCAATTTAAAATAACTTGCGATTCTGATTTGTATTCTTTAGCAGTATGTATGCAAACTAAGCAATCAAATTTGACCGGCAGAAATTACCTTAAAAACAAGTTAAATGTAGAGAAGTGAAAAGTATGCATTATTCTCATCTGAGCAATGCTGGTATGATTGACCATTTATATTTGCCACTTTAAAAAGATCTCCTTCTCTTCCCTTTATAAGGGGTGAGGTCCAATGGTACCAATTTTCTGCCTGGGCTTAACCATAATACTCCTCCACTTCCCTCTGTCCTTAGCTAAATCTCACCACTCTCCACACACCCCCACCTTATTCACATCCCTCCTCACACAATGTACATCTTTTCCTCCTACCTTGCACCTTCAACCTATCCGCTCACATTGCCATTCTCTCTTCCCCAATCTGCACCACGTGTGCAGCCCATTTCAGCCGGCATTTTACCAATCTCAATCTCCCGGTCAAACTTCTTCGCACATCAAACTCCTCCCTCAATTCATCCATCCTCCTTCTATCCACCCTCTTCACTCCCACAATCATATTGACCCAGTTGTTCTCACCAACCCACAGCCTCTGTTGTCGTCATCTGTCAGTGCCACATTCTCCAGACCGTAAAGGTAGGCTGGCATTACAAAAGACCCCGGTACTTTCCCTTTCAATTTCCTTGATATTTGTCTGGCTGCCATCAATACCTCCAGCCTTATTTGCACCCATCTGGATCCTCCTTCACATCTCTGCCTCTTACCTACCAACCCTGATCAAGTTCCCAACCCAGATACTAAAAACCTATTTCTCAATCTGATCTCCTTCCACTCTAACAACAGGCATTTTAAAGGCCATTTTCCCTGCAAGAGAGGGGGTTAGCCTTGCGGTCCCCATGACAATCTTCTCCATTTTGCCCTATTTTCTGCATCACCCCTTGTTAACCCCCTTGCCCGCATTTCTTCTTCGACCATCTTTAGCCAAGTCTTTCTCGGTCTTCCCCGTCCTCTACTTCCTTCCACATTCATTTCCATCACTCTTCTCAACCAGTCACTTTCATCCTTCCTCAACACATGACCAAACCATCTCAAACTGCTTCTCTTCACAGCATCCATCACAGGCTCTATTCCCATCATCTTTCGCAATTCATCATTTGTCGTCCTCTCTCTCAACGATACTCCGCACATCCATCGAACCATTCGCATTTCCACCCTTTCCAGCCTTCGTTGCTGCTCTACGTTCATTACCCATGTCTCGCTCCCATAAATCATAACACTTCTCACACATGCAGCATCCACCTTTCCCTTCAGCTTCAGCTTCCTTCCACTCTAAACTGATATCAATTTATTTTCTCTACTGCCCGCTGCACCAGCTTTCGACTCTCTATACACCTCGTCCCACAACCAAATTTACCAACACATTACTCTTCACCTGGTTCTGTTGCCCCGACATGCTTGAAGTCCCCCACAATGAACAGCATCACCTTCAGTTCACAATTCCATCATCCTCGAGTACATCCGTGAACACCTGCTTCTCTGCTTCAGTCATTCACGTTTGTGGCCCATATATCGACTCTGTACACAAAATTGGCCTCCGTTTTGCCAACAATGCCATAACTATCCATCCCTCCCATCTTTCCACACTGAACACTGCAGAAGTCCACATGGACTTCTGATTTTATTGAAATGTCCCTCTCCTATTGAGTAGGTGAGTTATCACTTGCATCCTGTTCAAACCTGTTCTTACTCTTCTCATTGCAGGAAAGCTCGGGAACATGGGTGCTGCTTTATAATACAAATCGTGATGCACAGCAGTGTTATAATCTTTGGAATATGGAATGCGAAAAAAGGGAAAAAACATATACTTAGCGATAACTCTGAGTAATCTGCATTATGAATTATAGATATTGTGTGTTGCTGTCGTTTGAAATATGAAGGAATCTTCAAAATGTATATTGCGAATAAAGGTTAAGAGTATAATTAGAGATAAATCTTTGAGTAATCTGCATTACAAATTATAGAAATTAGGTGCTGTGCTTTGATATACTTAAAAGAATAAAGCTTATATCGATAATCTGTGCATAGATGGAATACAATATTTCTTTAAAACCATTTAACTGTTTTTCCAGACAGATTGGATTGAATGATCATTTTGAGGCCATTTTTCCCCACTAACGCGGGGGTTAGCCTTGCGGGCCCCATGACCTCATGGTTCCCTTTTTGAGGCAGTTTTTTATGGCCGGATGCCCTTCCTGACGCCAACCCTTAGTCACCTCTTACGATGAGCAGGGATACCGTGTACCTATTCTAAACGGGGGTACACACCGGGATCATTCATCCCAGCAAGCTGGTACTCAATTTGCCGACCTCGGAAGGATGACAGGCTGAGTCAACCCCCTGGCGTTAATTCAGTGATCGACCGGGATTCGAACTCAGGATCCTTGGATCACAAGCCGGCACCCTAACCGCTAAGCCAAAACCCAAACAGATTGGAATGCCAGGACTTTTTCCTAAGGTGCTTATCTTTACGACTTATGTTGAAATGTAAAACAGATGCTTCACGGCGCCTACTTGTCTCAAATCCCTAACCCCTTGTTCGAACTCTCATCCCTTAGCCCGACGCCTCAAAGCACAGAAGGATTCCTTTTGTCTCTCCAAACACGATAAAAGACAAGATGCAAACCGAATCGGGCAGAAGATTTGCTGGATACGTTGTATGGAGTCCGGTCTAAGTACGCCGGCATAGTACTGTTGAACTGTGTTGTAATCCTTATTATATTTGAGTGGGTCTTCTCCATTAAATTAAATCTTTGACATTATTATTGAGGTGTGGACATTCTATTAGTGTACACCCTTCCACGACACCACCTCCTTTATGATCTCTTCTGATGGCATTATTCCAACACCATTACTCCTTCCATCCCCATTTTGCGTGCACCAGCTTGTACCAACATCCTCACCCTATCCCATTTCCATCACGTCTCCTGCTCACACAACAAAAAAAAACCTTCCGGCTGCTCTGCATTACCTCCACCACCTCGACGACTCACCCTGCATCGATTCCACATTCAAACTACCTAGCCAGACCTTACTTCTGAACCGCTGCACGCCTGGCAGAGCTAGTACCATCTTGATCAGTTTGGGACATTTTGGTCATCAATCAGCAGTGCTGCCTAGGAAAAGCTGTTGGACATACCACCCTAGCCTGCTGTCACCATCCTGAGCATGCACACACCTCTCTCCACTTGCTCTCCCACCCCCCGCTTGCATTTTCTCCATCCACTTGACTTCTCTCCGCATTCCTTCCTCAAACTCGACTCACTCATCCCTACTTCCACTCCTTTCTATAGTAAACAAAAAGCTTGCTACCTATCAAAGCCTCCATAATTTTGGCAAACATTAATTGATTAGGACCAAAAAAAAACATTAAATACAGAAAATGTAATAGTAAATAACAAAAGGTACCTGTCTGATTTTTCCATTCCACAAATGCAACCTTTTTGTTTGGCAGCAAAATAGTCATGATCAAAATCATTTCCAGAAGATATCAGAACTTCACCAGATTTACAACCAGTATCACCATCAGACTCCTGAAAAAGTACAGGACAAACCACAAAAACATTTTTTTTTTTAACATTTAATTTTTCACCTTCAAAGAGCACTTTAAATTTTATACACAGTTCAATAAAACAAACGCTCGTTGTAGGTTAGTTCAGCATACAATGCAAATCAAGTTGAAAAGCAAGATGACGACATCAAGATGCAAGATATCAAACAAAGTGAAACTTTCATACCTCTTTAGTGGGAGATGCGATCAAGTTGATTCCTCGAATGTCTCCTGGACCTCGTTGTTCTCCAAAATCCGGAGAATCAGAACTGTCCACTCCAGCACATGGATCATCAACAAGAAGAGGTTGTACAACCATCGACTCTTCAACGGGTTCCCACTTCACTACGTCGACCAACCTAACCGAAGCCACAGTGCATTTGGGGGGTTCATTCCTGCCGCTCAAAATGTCTGCCTTCTGGCAAATAACCTTTGGAAAATGAAAACTCTGAACTTTCTTATTTCTGAGACGTCTCTGCAACTCCTTCAGTGAAATTTCATCCTCATTGCCGCTGCTGCCCGAGAGCAGAGTCGTGCATTTTGGTTTGCTTTCGCTTACCTTTTCACTTTCACCAACATCCTCACTCTCATGATCACTCTCATCATCATCACTCTCATCATCATCATCATCATCATCAGAGGATTCACTATCACTATCAGAATCCCTCTCTCTTTCCCCTGGAGAGACACTGCCTGAACTGTTGGGTGAACAAGCAGTCAGTCGCTCCACTGAACCTGGAGAACCACTGCCAGAATCGCCTGACGACAACGGTTTACGCACACGCACATGCGTCGACAAGAATGCTTGCAACTGTGGGGTACGCTTGGTAGCCCGGCCACTTCGGCGAGGCGCAGCTTGCGTTCTACTTCGTGTAGTGCACCTTTTGTGCGCCTTTGACAAGCCATCATCTGACTTGTCACTTTGTGCTTCAACCTCATGCAATGCATCGCGCTTGGCAAGCGTGCTGCGCCGAAAGCCCCATGTTTTACGTGGAGTGAAGTGTGTGTTCCTGGCAGTATCACCATTTTTCTTGTCCTCTTCTTCCTCACTCTGCGTAGTTCCTTCTGACGAGCACGAAAGACATATCCATCATTGAAATGCCAGTGCTTGTAATTTAAAGTTCACTTGGAATAAAATGATAAATTAAATAAATAGGCAAATTTTGTGCAATTTTACCTTCTCCGATTGCAATTTCATTACCAGTAGATGAGGAGCAATCAGCAACTTTGGAGTTTGAATCTTCTTGGCAGAATGACTTTAGCACATCTTCATCTGCACTTCCTACTTTATCCTGATTCTGACCGTGCTCATTTATGTCACAAACTGTGTTTGAAGAGCAAGCATCAGCCATCGCATTTTCAATGTCAACTTGGCAACTTCCATCCTCTTCTCGATTGACGGAAAAGTCGGTCATTTCACCTTCAACAATTTCAGAATACTCCTTGTGACAGGATGAGAAACAAATTGCAAGAAAATAAAGCAACTGCAAAACAACATGTCAAGTGTTTAACACAATGAGGATATACAAAGGAAGAAAACAAAAAGGGGAACTGTTATTTTACCGAACATACGATTCTTTCAGAAAGCTGAAAAGAACACTTTTCCCCCTGCCCCTCCCCAACTTCTTGAAATGATGTCTGGTAAAGGAGCTTCCGTACTGTTTCTTTGACTACAAAGTGGAAGAACAAGGCTCCAGAATTTCATTTTTACTGAATTGCTTTTTCTGCACTTTTATATTACTGGTACACACACTCCAAAAACAGGGGAGGCAGGAAGGGCCATGTTATTATCACCTCTGGGGTATATAGATTACACTAGATCGAGGTTCGAGCCTCAAGAACGTCAGGGGTGTGTTCAGTTACCAAGTTTCTTGGAGAGCGCTCGCCAAGTGGCTTAAGCATTCAAGCAAGTACCCCATTTGAAACTGTTGACATGGAACGGCATGACAAGAATGGCATGCTTAGAAACTGAACACACTACGGGTTTCCACCCTTTCAGTTTAATGTTAAACTTCAGTAAAGACTGTTTCAAAACGTAATCATACGTGTTTATGGTTTGTAATATTTGTGAGGTGCCCCACAAAACTCCACAACAAGCTATTTATTCACGTTAAAATGGCATTTGTTCAAAGACAGACACCAAAAATGCATATTTTAGTATGATTCTCACCCTTTCCTACTTTGATTTTGCTAAATAATAAAGAACACCATACAAGAAATGCAATTACCGGTAATTGTTTGCATAATGGGTCCCAGATTTACAGTCACGAGGAAGCAAACAAATACAAAAAAGTATGTGGATGCACGAATGGAAAAACGAGAGGGAGAGAAAGGGAAAGGGAGATAAAGGGAGAGAAAGAACGAGAGAAAGAGAGAAAGAAAGAGAGAAAGAGAGCGAGAGAGCGAGAGAAAGAGAGAGAAAGAAAGAGAGAGAAAGAAAGGCAGAGAAAGAAAGAGAAAGAAAGAGAGAAAAAGAAAGAGAGAGCGAGAGAGAAAGGAGGGGAGGGAGATGGATGGGGAGAGGAGGAGTCGGGGGTGGGGTTAATGGGTTAGCTCTTACACAAGCCTAGACTTTGTGTGCAAACCCCCCCCCCCCCCCCCCCCCCCCCAAAAAAAAACATGTTGGTGTACTGCAATCATGGAGCACAAAAGGGAAGGATGGGAATGTAGTGACACATAGGCAATCCTGCAGGCAGGAGGAAAGCATTGAAACAAAAGCGTGTCGTTGACGAGCCTAGATTTTTTTAATACAGATTTTCTAAAATTGTGATCATGACGGCAAATTTGAGGAAAAGTATGCATGCAGCATTTTCAGAAAGTTTAAAGTATGCTGCACCTATTTCCATTGCATGCAAATAAAAATTCGGCCAGTAATGTGTCGAAAATATATAAAATAAAATAAAATGGCTGCCGGTGCAGGACTATGATGCTCAAACTCAGTGTTATGTTGTCATTTTCTGTGGTCAAAAGTATAAAATGTTGCAATGTGGCACTCATACCAACAGCAAACTACTTTATAAATGTGTATCGGTCAAAATCGTTTGTTTTTGTTTCCTGTGGCACATAAAAATAAAAAAAGCAGATCTGAAGCATATACAAATTACGCCAGACATAACTTAATGCATGTCGTGTGGGTGTGTCTGTGTGTGTGGGTCCGTGTATGTGCCCTGCAAATTAATGACCTGGTGATCCAATAATGGAAGCAGTGTTTAGTTTCAAGCATCAAAGAACAGCAGGGCACAGAACAAACACAGACAAATGTGCCAAGCAGAACATCAGAAACAGAACATCAGAAACAGAACAAAGAAAAACTACAAACAAGAAAAACTAACAACAACAATAGACAGGAGTTGCATGCAAATGGTTGAGATTCTTCTCCTCTTCTCCTCTTCACCAGAGCTCAAAGAGACGGAATATTGCAACTATGGCTATATGCCTTCCAGGCAATGCTACTTTTCTTCATGAGATACAACCACACAACTTATGCTCGTTGGGGACCAGTCTCCCTCAATAAGATGCACCAGCTTCCTGCAAAAATGAAGGCCGAATTATATGCCAGCAACTTTGATGTGAAACGTGAGACTCCACAGTTCAACCAAGTGGATCCTGACCAGTGCGGAATAGCTGAATGGAATGGGCAAAAAGGGTGGAGGCATCATTGGTATCACAAAGACGTCTGCAACTCGGAGCAGATGGACACTCTCATACAAATTCAGATCTTACCTGGCCTTTGAAACAAGAGCAGTGTTTGGCCTTCAATCGGATGATGCCCTATGCACAATGAATCCAGAAAAGGCAGACAAAAGTAAGACAATAAAGATGACGATCGTATAATGATGACTTTGAAGAGCTTCAACACGTTTTCCAGCGACATGCAACTTTGCAAAATATTGCAAACAAAGACCTGACAACAAAGGACATTGAAGAAGACCTGCTGGCAGCTGAGAGGAAATGACGAGAACATCTAAATGCCTTTGTTACAGACAGGCTTTTGCCTTGTGACAAGAGAAACACCAAATTCAGGTATCCTCTTCCAAAGAACAAGTTTCTTACCTTTTTTGTCTCTGTTTAATGCACAGCATACAGATCCTCATGATAGTGCAGTGATAATTGTCAAAGCAGACCATAATATTCTCCAACGTCTCATCGTGGCCTATGAAACTGGGTGGGATGTAAATCTCAATGAGATCCTCAATGATGAGTTGCTGCTTGTCCCACATGTTTTAGCAGAAATGAATGGTGATCTTTGGTCTGGACTGTCCAAACTTCTTCGCTCAAGTCCAAACTGCTGAAATCCCTTGTCCCCCTGTGCTTGAAGCAACAGATCTTCAAGAAAACCCAACTTTGATCATCAATGGACAATCACTTGTTCTAGCAATTGGAAAACCTCAGAAAGCTGCTACCTTTGGACACTTGGATGATGCATTTGGCGGGGCTGTCCATCAGTGAGGTACCATTCAAGGAGATTGATGTTGTTAGACAGATACAAGGTTTCCATAAAGGGCGGTACCCACAAGAAGCATACCCAAGGGTTGGTGCCCATCAGAAGCCTGAGCGAGAGCAGAGATATTCCTCTTCCATTCAAGTGGGATTTTTTTTGAGCTCATCAGGACAACAAAGCTAAGCCGGAATGATTCCTGTCAACAGTTAATCTTAAAGGCACCCAACGAGAAAACAATTGTGGTTGCTGGTGGCTTCAGCCATGAAATAAGGGTCAAATCATCTGATCCTCAAGTCAATACAGAGAGGTTGGAGGCCCACCATGAGGAAGCAGACATGCGAATCATTCTTCACTACATGGACAGACGGGCAACGAGCATTGTAGTATCTGCAAGAAACACTGATACATTAGTGTTGCTGATAGCTAGGGTGCACACGGCACCCCTTTAAAAATATATATTTATAGAATCAATCTGTCCCTGGTCTCATTGTATTCCTATACCAAAATAAGAAAGCCAGGCAAACTTTCAAGAAGATTGGAAACTATTTATGTGTCCCACCACTGCTTTGAATATTTACTGGCAAAAACAAATAAACGGCAATAAACGCTTACAGAAATAGGTGGTATCTATCTATAATTCCAGTAATCTCTGTGTGTCTGTGTGTCTGTGTGTCTGTGTGTCTGTGTGTCTGTGTGTCTGTGTGTCTGTGTGTTTGTCTGTGACCGCTGTTTCTCGACAACCACGGGTCCGATATACTTTAAACTTGCCAGGTATATTGCTGGGGACCCGAGGATGTGCCTTTTCAAGGTTTTAAATTAATCGGACAAGTACCTACCGAGCTATGTCCAAAAAACGCTTCAACCAATCAGAGAGCAGCGAGCTATCACGTGTGCCGAACCGTTAATGCAATGCAAGCGTTAATGCGTTAATGCAAGGCTTTTCTTTTTTTCCCTCTTCTCTTTCTACTTTTCCTTGCGATTAAATTGCAAACAGCCAAAATACGTTGGCGCTAATTGAATAATTGGCCATTAACACTAAAATAATCGTAACTGCGATATGCCAACTTCCGGACAGTGAAGCCTTCCCTGTTGTTGTTGTTTGCAGCAGCTGTTTGCAGCAAGGCAAGGCTTTTTTTTTTTCCCCTCTTCTCTTTCTACTTTGCCTTGCGATTAAATTGCAAAAAGCCAAAATACGTTGGCGCTAATTGAATAATTGGGCATTATGTTTTACAACTAATAAAAACGAATTTGCGATTCATTCGCTTTCCTGCGCGTTTGTGTACGCGATGGCGATTTCTTTACCAAACTCCGGAAGCCGTTCGCTTTGGACCGAACCATTGCATGTAAATAGAGGGGGGGGATTGTCACCACTCGCAAGCCGTTCGCTTTGGACCAAACCATTTCATGTAAATAGGGGGGGGGATATAATTTTAGATATATATATAGTACGGGCATGCCCTAGTACATACAAAGGACACATGTAGATTGTAGGGATTTATTTTGTTAGCATACATCGACAGAAAATATTAATGCATGACAGACATAGTTCAGATATTTATATAAAGTACATTTTATATTCCTTCACAAGTTCACACATGTATTCAACAATGTATTAATTGAACATAATGGCCAATTTGGCTAACATACACAAAACAGAAAGGCAACAAACTCATGAATCAGCTGCTTATGACTTTTGGTCCAACAATGTCTTTATTGTCCCTGACTTTTATCATCTGGTTCAGTTGTCCTTTTTCTCAGATTGGGCCTCATCTTTCTGTTCTCTTCAACAACTTGGAGAACATTCTGATAGTGCTCTTCACCGCGAGCAGCTGCCAAGAAGTCGGAGCTCAGCTTCACGCCTCGTTCTGCTGAATCATTCACTACATTGATTGCTCCAACATTGATCAAGGCATTCTTGTAGAATTCTGATTCAGGCCACTCGGAAACATCCAGGGACAGGAACCCTGCTTCCAGCTTCTAGTCAGGTTCAGTATGTCCAGATTTAAAGTTTCGTTGGATTTTTTGGGGGATTTGGAAAACTATATATTTTTGGAAACTATATTGTATAGTCAGTCAGAAAACCAATGTTGCTATTTGCACAGACTCCTGTATGGCGGCCATCTTGGATTTTCAAAATTGCCGCCGTAGAACTAATTTTTCTCAATATCTCAGCTTCTAAATAACATAAAGCTTTGATTCTAACAGCTAAACATACATTTTCAAGGGCCCCGAATCCAATGGTAACAAGTTCGATAAGCTAGACATGACCATAGAGCTCCTATGTGGCGGCCATCTTGGATTTTCAAAATTGCTGCCGTAGAACTAATTTTTCTCAATATCTCAGCTTCTAAATAACATAGAGCTTTGATTCTAATGGCTAAACATACATTTTCAAGGGCTCCGAATCCAATGGTAACAAGTTCGATAAGCTAGACATGACCATAGAGCTATGTGGCGGCCATCTTGGATTTTTCAAACTGGCCGCCGTAAACTTGATGTTTCTCAATATTTCAGCCTCTAAACAACATAAAGCTTTGATTCTAACGGCTAAACATACATTTTCAAGGGCCCCGAATCCAATGGTAACAAGTTCGATAAGCTAGACATGACCATAGATCTCCTATGTGGCGGCCATCTGGGAAGAACTAGGAGCTGGCAATCTATCAGTAACCAAAAATGACATCCCGTTTGTATCCATTGGACCAGATCATGCATGTGAACATCTGAACAAGCTGATGAAGATTCACTCTGGACTGATTGGCATCTCTAACAATGCCAATGCTAGACAGAGATTCTTCATGGTTACACCAGAATTATCACGCCTGTCAAAAGACTTCAAGAGTCAGTTTGGCCTGGAAGGTGACAAGATCACAGAACATCATGACCTTGGTCCAAGTGCAGTCAAGAGGGAGCATGAAGCAATCAACAAGATCAAGGCTGCGATACTGAGTCACGGGAATCCATTTGACACTGAAGGTGACAAGCTGCACAATGTGATAACGAATGCTTACATCCCAGACGAGTATGTACCACAGATCTTGAACATTGATGTCACTGGTCAGAAGTTGTATGAAGACTACGTGTCAGAGCGTATCAATGGAGATGTTAGCCTCTGGGCACCAGTCAAGAAGGAGAACAACAAGATGTTCACGTCTGGGAACAAGAGAACCACAGTGAACCTCAGAGACAGGACTGTGGATCTGAAGGAGACTAAGGAACTGTACGGAAGGCTCATGGTCCTTGCCAAGTCAGAGACGTCAACCAGAAATATGCCATCAGAAATTACGAGTTCACTGTGACACCAAGAGCACTGTTCGCTCCAGATGGGACAATTCTTCCATGCACTGACAAGTCGAAGTTAATTCATCTCCTCGACAAGTTAGCAAGAGCAGAAATTCACCCCGACGATCAGCAGCAGACACCAGCTGCAAGTGTTCTACAAGAAGATCCAATGGACACAAGAACTATGGCATCCACATCTAGTAAACCTACAAGTCGGAAGATTGCACTGGTGGATGGGATGGTACTTGTGCATAAGCTGACAAAGAAACCAGCCACTGTAGTGAAAGTCAACGATCTGGGTGAATGCTTCAATGACAGACTCATGTCTCTAACAAAAGATTGTGATGAGATCATACTGGTCTTTGACACGTACAAAAACGATTCTCTGAAGAGTGCTAGCAGGGCTAAAAGAAGGCAAGGAAAGGATGCAGTACAGTATCAAGTCAGAGATGACACCAACATCAAACACATCCCAATGAGCAGATTCCTTTCTCATGACAAAACAAAGGCTGATCTGACTGACTATCTGGCAGCGAAAACTCTAGAATACAACAGTCACTCATCCAAGTTGATCATCACGTCTGCTTCAGGGCGTACTAGGAGCAACAGCGACCTGCTCTTCGAGGACAACAACCATGAAGAAGCTGACACCCTGTTGATCCACCAGGCCGTGCTGGCATCCCAGCGAAACCCACATGATGCGCAGTTGGTGGTGTTCTTCTCTCCCGACACAGATGTCCTGGTACTAGTCACAGCAAACTATGACCGACTGCTGAGGAATACATCCATTTCCATGGCCTCTGGAATACTTCAAATAGAGCCACTGTGGACAGCTCTAGGGGTCGAAAGAGCAAAGGCGTTGCCAGCCTTTCATGCTTTCACAGGGGCAGACAACACTGGGAGGTTCTCTCGAATAGGCAAAGCAACCTGGCTGCATGTCTACCTCAAAGCAAGTGAAGATGTCATAGACACCGTGCGAATGCTTTCAGATGCAACTGAAGTGACGGAGGACATGTTGTCCACACAAGCTAACTTTGTATGCGCTGCTTACTCTCCAAATGGCATCCACATCGACAGCATCCCCGAACTACGATGGTATCTCTTTTGCAAACACATGGCAGAAAGTGACAGGCTTCCTCCTACTCTTGGAGCTCTCAAGCAGCACATCCTTAGAGTCCATATCCAAGCCAGAGTATGGGGTCAGGCAAGCATTGCTCAACAGGATCCTCAGCTGAATCCCCTGCAAAACGGCTTTTACAAAGACACGGATGGACAAGTGAAACCAACCACAACTGAGGAGCCTCCAGCCCCCAAGGCCATCATTCAAATGGTTAGATGTCAGTGCAAAACAGACTGTTCTTCATCTAGATGTTCCTGCAGAACAAACAATTGGCTTGTACAGACCTTTGTCAGTGTGACATCCAGTGCCAAAATGATGAGGACTCTCAAGATGTGATGAACGAAAGCGATGATGAGGATGATGATGACTTTACTCAATGATGAATCAAAGCTCTGTGCTCTTTAGAAGGTGAGTTACATCAATTTTACGGCGGCCAGTTTGAAAAATCTAAGATGGCCGCCACATAGGAGCTCTATGGTCATGTCTAGCTTATCGAACTTGTTACCATTGGATTCGGGGCCCTTGAAAATGTATGTTTAGCCGTTAGAATCAAAGCTTTATGTTGTTTAGAAGCTGAGATATTGAGAAACATCAAGTTTACGGCGGCCAGTTTGAAAAATCCAAGAAGGCCGCCACATAGGAGCTCTATGGTCATGTCTAGCTTATCGAACTTGTTACCATTGGATTCGGGGCCCTTGAAAATGTATGTTTAGCCGTTAGAATCAAAGCTCTATGTTATTTAGAAGCTGAGATATTGAGAAAAATTTGTTCTACGGCGGCAATTTTGAAAATCCAAGATGGCCGCCATACAGGAGTCTGTGCAAATAGCAACATTGGTTTTCTGACTGACTATACAATATAGTTTCCAAAAATATATAGTTTTCCAAATCCCCCAAAAATTCCAACGAAATTACATAGTGAACCGGACTATTCAGAACATGGAAGAAAAACCATGAATCTTCGGTGACAAAGTCAGCAAGTTTTGAGCCGAGATTGATTTATGTTGGGAACCTTGGTTTGCCGAAGCCTGTTCCGAAACGATTCTCAGGAAGCTGGCGCGGTGTGTCAGGTCTTCTTTGGAGCAGTTGGTCTGCAAGTAGGCGACACTCATGAGCTGGGGTGTTACTGCTGAATAGTGCCAGTGGCATTAGCTCTCCGGTAAGGTACCGCAGGTGTCGACTGAACGCCTTCAGTGCGCTACTGGCCACTATGGTGTTGAGTTCCTGATACCGTAGCAGCTTCTTGTACAGGAGGCGGTCATTCCAGGGCGCATCTACACTGATGGAGCATTGCATCCACCAAGTGGAATAGACGAGTGTTGCAAAGGTGACGAATTCTGTGAGCTTCTTTCCCTGGTGCTTGGCTGTTATTGTTCCAGATGGGAGATCCTGGATTTGTGTCTCAAACAGGCAGATTTTCAAACAGTAGATCAATTTCGCCATCCACCTAGCTTCGTGTAAGGCACCAGGACGCTGAAATGTTGTAGTAGGGTAGTCAGGATCGAGATAGACTGCACACAGCTGTAGAAATTCTTTGTAGTCGTCCCGTTTCTGGTCAACTTGTGATGTCACGAGTTGCAAGGTTTCTGCACGCCATTCATCAATTAGATCTTTACCTTCCTCGGGAAATGACGCTAACTGTATTCGGTGCAGTGGCTGATCGCTCTCATGGGGAACCAAGTTCCAATTTTTCCTGAGACGAGTGAACAGCATGACATCTGGAGACTTGGATGTCTCGATCTTGAGATCCTCAAACACGTGCGTAAGAATGACTTCTCCTACGTGATGCCGACAACCAGACCACAAAAGTGGACGTTCTAGGGTTTCCTGTATCTGAATGCATGCTGCGGACACATGCCCTGTGTTGCTAGCGGTCGTATCAAACACCATGTTGCAAATGGAGTATGTGCAGTTCCAACTGCACAGCAAATCAAATGTGAGCTTTGAAATGATTTCTCCAGATTTTTTATCAGTTCCAGGTTTGTAAGCAGGCACACCAAAAACCTTGAAGTCTGTCACATCTCCAACCGCCACAGTCAGCCGCTCCTCATTTTCATATTTATTTGTGAGCGAGGGAAGCAGCTTGCCATCCCAGTGAAGAGAAGCAAACTGTGGAACATCCCACTTCTCCTGGTAACTTTCAGCTATTTGCTTTCGATTTCTCGTCTGGATTTATCAGCCACAGCATACGATGTATATACTTTGGACACATCCCCTCCAGCTTCCTGGACGAATGCCTCAGTGAAAGCAGCCTGTTGTGATTGAGTCATCTTCATTCTGGTAACAAGTGCAACCATTTTGGGGGATTTCATGATGTTATGAGGTATGAAAGCCTCTGTCCCAGAATGTACCACTCGTCTGTGCTTTCTTCTCGGATGTGTATCAATAGAGGTTCCTGGCAAGAGATCCACTCCATCCTCGGTGTCACCAGGATCAGTATCAGAACTGCTCTCAAATGTTGCTGTAGCAGTAAACTCCGCCATCTCAGCTTCTGCCTTTTCTTGCCTTCGTCTGTCCAGAAGCTTGCGTTGTTCTGATCTCCGTTTCTGTTTCGCGAGGGAAGTGTCAAAACCTCCAAAGCTAGCAATACGATCTGTCTTCATGGACTGCAGGAATTTGATGTCCTCAGGAGTTTTCATTTTCTCTTCAGCATCAAGCGGCCAGAGTGGGACTGTTTTGGAAAGATCCTGCTCATGTTCATGGCCTTTGCTCAAAACAGTTGGCATGTCACGGCGACTTTTGGGGATTTGTCTTAGTTTGGAGTTCTCATCGTGCAGCTTCAAGATCTTTTCACATGCTTTGCGATCACATATCAAAGGAACGTTTGCTTTCTCATAAAAAGGCTGAATCTTTGCAAGCACCAGCTTGGAACAATCCCACTTGGTTTTGTTGGTAGAATATCCATCCGGTATATGGAATATCGGACACCGAAGGACCTGCAGTGCTGTAGGCAAGCGAGATCCAGTTATTTCTGAATCAACGTCCGTGATCGATTGACCTAGTGCAAATATCTCAGAAGAGTTTCTTGTTTTCATTCTACTAGGTCCTGCTGCAGTTGCTGGCGAGCCTGGCACAGATTCATGCTGGAGTTCATCAGTTGAGCAGATATCAAGAACACCAGCATCTTGTGATGATTTATCCTCCTCCATAATATTTCCTCTCTGCTAGTAATTCTGGCAGCGCACAGCCGCACACAAACGTATCACAAATGTGTCAATATCGACAACTGGGTAATAGCATCTGTGTCATGACAGGCCAAAGGCAAACATGTCAGCTACATCAGGATCAGTTCCTGCATAATGCATATACTTGCTACAGAGCAGATAAGTCAATCAGCTCATATTGTGACTGCATCGTTATGTCTATACAATGTCTAGACTGTGCATGTCTAAAAATAGCCCAAATCTAGCAGCAGTTTCCATGGCAACTGTCTGGACATTTCATCCCTGGCATTTCTATTTACAACTTTACACAGGTAAATCAATTCACATTGAACTCTCAAGAAAAAACAACAACAAATAATGATACTAGTGCTGGAATTAAAGACAGCCTATTTACCATAATATTGTTATAATGGCGGCTTATGGCCATTTTTGTGGAAATATTCAAGTGAATGGTGGGACACATACAACAACAACAACAACATGCATTTTAAAGGCCATTTTCCCTGCGAGAGCGGGGGTTAGCCTTGCGGTCCCCATGACAATCTTCTCCATTTTGCCATATTTTCTGCATCTCTCCTTGTTAACCCCCTTGCCCGCATTTCTTCTTCCACCATCTTTAGCCAAGTCTTTCTCGGTCTTCCCCGTCTTCTACTTCCTTCTACATTCATTTCCATCACTCTTCTCAACCAGTCACTTTCATCCTTCCTCAACACATGACCAAACCATCTCAACCTGTTCCTCTTCACAGCATCAATCACAGGCTCTATTCCCATCATCTTTCGCAATTCATCATTTGTCTTCATCTCTCTCAACAATACTCCGCACATCCGTCGAACCATTCGCATTTCCACCCTTTCCAACCTTCGTTGCTGCTCTACGTTCATTATCCATGTCTCGCTCCCATAAATCATAACACCTCTCACACATGCAGCATACACCTTTCCCTTCAGCTTCAACGACACTCCCCTCATCATCAGCACGCCACTCAATTCCCGAAACTTCTTCCATGCACATCTCACTCGAGCAACCGTTGCCGAGTCTGATCCACCTTCTCCATTCAGCATGTCTCCGAGGTAGCAAAATGTTTTCACACCTTCCAGCTTCACGCCGTCTCCAAGATCCAACTCAACATTTCCTCCATCTGCAGCTCCCTCTGTGCACACCTTACATTTGAATGTAGCTGCCACACTGGTTAATGACCCTCTCAGACCACTACATTTTTGATGAACCCATTCAGCGCACATTGTACACTGAATGGAGTTCACTCCGACACCCTTCCTCCACACAGCACAGGGCCACTTCCCAGTTCTTTCCACCTCACCACATGCTTTACCACTTGCCATGACCTTCGTCTTTCTGATATTCACCTTCAGACCTTTTGTCTCCATACATTCCTTCCACGTGTTCATCTTTTCCTTCAGTCCATCCATACTTTCCGCAATCAACACCAGATCATCTGCATACAACAACTCCCACGGTAAACCCTCCTTTACGTTCTGAGCCAGCACCTCCATCACAGCTACAAATAGTAGTGGACTTAGTACCGACCCCTGATGCACTCCCACCGTCACCTCAAACTCACAACTGTTCCCGTCCTTCGTCCTTACAGCTGTGCGTGCTCTTTTGTACATTGCCATCACTACTCTGATCAACCATTCCTCCACTCCTAACTTCCTCAATGCCCATGTCAATACTTTGCGTGGAACCCGATCAAATGCTTTCTCCAGATCAACAAACCCAAGAAACAACTTCTTCCTCTTCTCCATGTACTTCTCCTGCAACTGCCTCACAATGAAAAGCGCGTCTGTCGTTCCTCTTCCTGGCATGAATCCAAACTGCATTTCTTCAATCTTCACTTTCCTTATCCTCCTCTCCAACACCCTTTCCAATACCTTCATTCCATGCTCCAATAACTTTATCGCTCGGTACGAGCCACACTCCAGAGGGTCACCTTTCCCCTTGTATAGAGGGACGAGCGTACTCAGTTCCCAATCCACTGGAATGCGGCCTTCTTTCACCACCAGATTACAGATCTCTGTCATTCTCTTCACACCCCAACTTCCTGCTGCCTTCAACATATCTCCCACAACTCCCGTCGGCCCTCCCGCTTTTCTACCCTTCATTGCTTTTATCGCTTCCTCAACTTCCTTCTCAGTTATCTTCTCTGCCGGTCCTAAAACTGGGTTACTCTCTATGTTGCCATCCCATTCCTTCTCTGTATTCAAAGCATTTCCATATATCTTTTCCATCTTCCTTTAATTCCATCTGGGTCGACAACGATTTGTCCCACTTCATCCTTCAAGCAACTCACCCCCATCACATCACACCTCTCTTTCGCTATCCGCTTTGCAATCCTGAATACTGCTTTCTGACCCTCTTCCGAATCCAAGCGTTCTCCGAACATTTTCCTACATGCCTCCTGCGCCTTTGAGGTTGACGTGACTCTTTCTTTGCAGCCTACCTGGCTGCCTTATAACTTTCATGCTCTGCTGTTTCTGCTCCCATACCCTTCACCTTCTGCCACTCCTTGAACTTCTTCCTCTTCTCGTCAATCCTCTTTCCAACTTCATCATCCCACCACTATGTTTCCGAGTGCCTCGGTGGTCCTTTTGTCCATCCACATACCTCACCAACGGCTCCCAACAGAGTAGCTTTCATTGACATCCAACCACTTTCAAGCTCAACCACATCATCCTCGACCCTACTCAGCCTCTCTTTTAATGCCTCCCTTACTGTCACCTCTTTCAACCTCCACACCTTCATTCTCGGTTGGTACTTCACCCGCCGAGCTCTCCTCGCACCTTTCACCCTTACGTCGCAGACAACCAAGTGGTGCTGTGAAACAGCCTCCTCCCCCGGGATCACCTTTGTGTCCCGAAGGTGCCCCCTATCTCGCCTAGGCACCATCAGGTAGTCAACGGTTGTCGTCGACCCACCTGACGTGTATGTAACAAGCTTATTATCCTCTTTCTGGAACTGAGTATTACAAATCAACAATTCAGCTCCATCAGCAAACTCCAAAATCCTTTCACCTTCTCCATTTCTCCATTTCTCACACCATATCCGTAACCCCCATGAACTCCGTCAAAACCATCCATACTCCTTCCCACATGTCCATTTAGGTCTCCTCCTACCACAACAACTTCCTCATCTTTCACGTTTTCCATCAGCTTCTCTATCGCACACCAGAACTTGTCCTCTTCATCGCTTCGACCAACCTGCGGAGCATATCCCGAGATGACGTTCACCAAGAGCTTTCCAACCATCATTTTCACCATCATCAACCTATCACTCACTCTAGTCACACTCACCACACTGTCTACAAACTCCTCAGAAAACAGGACACCAACACCATTCACGCCCTCCAGGCACCCTTGCCACACAAACTTGTATTTCTGTCCCTGCCTACCCTTCACCATTCTCACACCACTTCCCTTCCATCTCGTCTCTTGCACACAACATATGTCCACTCTTCTTCTGACCAATACTTCCACCACTTCTCCTGATCTCCCTGTCATTGTCCCTACATTCCATGTCCCAAACCTCAGAAACCGATCTCCACTTCGGGCTGTACCCTGCCCACATGTAGTTGTAATTGTCATGGTTCATAAACATAAATGGGACACATAAATGGGTGGGACACATAAATAGAGTCCAATTTTCATAAAAATTGACTAGGACTATTATTTTAATGATTGGAACAAAATAAAAACAAGTACACATACATTCAAAGTACACCGCCCCCATGCCAAATAATTAAATATCCTACAGCGCGGCATTGCCGGGGCGCCTCCGGCGCCCGGCAATACCGCAGTGGAGCTCATAGAGGCTGCATTGGGAGGGAGAGATGTACATCTAATTGATTGTTTAATTGTATAATTAAAATCAATAAAAGATTATCACAAAATATTTTCTTAATCAATTGGCTAATACCATAACAAAACCACTTGTGCTTCATCTGAAGATGTATCTTTTAGAAATTTATCAAATAAGTCATTAATAAAAAACTAAATAATTAATTGATTAATCAATAAGTAATTCATCGATTAATCAATAAATAATGAATCGATGAAATGATTAATCAATTAATCAAAAATATCCTTGATAGCCACATCACTTGGTCAGTCATGTCCAAATATTAGCTTCCCAGCTCAAAGGGTGCCTGAGATATTGGCCAAATGAGAAAGAAAATAAATAAATGTTTAATAATGAAGATAAATAAATAATAATCATTAAAAAATTAAATTATCAATCAATTCGGTCACAGAACACATAAACCACCACCATTTCATCAGAATCTGTAACTGGGGGAAAAAAATTTTTTTTACTAATTAATCGAATAATTAAATAATTAATCGATACATTGATTAATTGATTAATCAATAAATCAAAAATATCCTTGATAGTCACATAACCTGGTCACTCATGTCCAAATATTAGCTTCTGAGCTCAAAAGGTGCCTGAGATATTGGCCAAATGAGAAAGAAGATAAATAAATGATTAATAATGAAAATAAATAAATAATAATCATAAAAAAATTAAATTATTAATCAATTCGGTCAGAGAACACATAAACCACCACCATTTCATCAGAATCTGTAACTTTAAAAAAAATTTTTTTTTGTCATTAATCAAATAATTAAATAATTAATCGATTAATTGATTCATTGATTAATTAATAAATCAAAAATAGCCTTTGCAGCCAAATCACCTGGTCATTGGCATGTCCAAATATCAGCTTCCTAACTCAAAAGGTGCCTGAGTTAATGGTCAGAAGAGAAATGAAATTTAATTAATTAAATAAGTACTTAATTAATCGCTAATAATTAAATAACTCATCAATTAATTGATTAATCAAAACCAAAAAATACCGTTTTTGACAAAGCACTTGCTCACTATTGTGCCGAAATTTCAGCTTCCTAGCTTAAAGGATGGCTGAGATATCGTCCGGACAAACAAACAAGAAAGCAAGAAAGCAAGAAAGCAAGAAAGAAAACAAGAAACCAAGAAACCAGAGTGAAAACTGAGTACTCTCTTTCAGCGTGCGTCACTGCCGAGCCCCCTTTGGTGCTCGGCAATGACGATTTGCAATGCCTGGAGATGGCATAGGAAAGGAGCGGTGTACAACAGGGACAGGGCAATATGCTCATATGGGGGCACCGTGTGCACCCTACTGATAGCCCTTTACAACAAGATGCCCTGCTCCCGTGCTTGGCTCAAAGTTGGAGCAGCAAAGCAGAGAGGATGTTCCAATCCACACTCCCCATCGAGTATCTGGATATTGATTCAGCTGCTGTCGTCCCATAATTTCATGCCCTGACCACCTCTTACTTTGCTGGACACACCAAAAAGACAAGCTGGAAAGCTTTTCAGCAGCACAATGATCTGCTGAACCATCTTGATGAGGGTACTGTCACCATGCTGGGCGAAGCAGTCAAAGATGCTGATGAGTCCATTTGCAAGATGTATGGGGCACAGAACAGTGCCAGAGTGAACGATGCATGGGCGAGTTTGTTCATCAAAGGTCACACGCCAGACAGACTTCACCCACAAGTGATGCTTTAAGGCACCACATCAAGCACTCCCATTACCAGGCATTGGTGTGGAGACAAGCCCACTTGCAGTATCCTGAGCGACCATCCGATGGAAGCCAGTCCTGATGTCGCTTTCCCCCATTCCAGTCATGTATTGAGCTGATCAGCTGTGGCTGCATAACAAAGTGCAGGACTGCTCGCTGCAAGTGCAGAATTAGCAGCGAGACGTGCAACGAGTCTTGGAAGACGATGTACAAATGGTATCCTTATCTAATATGACAGACCTTATCGAATATGCCTTGCACTATTATATTTCAATCAATGTAGTTTTGAAGGAGTACATTTTGCAATTTAATTACAGGTAAAAAACACATTTTGTTGTTTGTTTAATTTCAGTCCCACCTTTTTGGCAGACATCTTGAATGCAAATCAAAGGTTTAACATGTCACAAACATGAAATTTTGTGAAAACAAAGCAGTCACAAGGTGAAACCATACTCATATAATCTCAAGAACAACTGGACTGAACACACTGCCAGTCGTTTCAGACAACTTGGCGAACATTTTATTTTTGGCCTGTAGTAGGTTAACCATGACAGATAAAAACTCGCATTTTCAGCACCCCCAAAACCATATATGACCATTTGACAACTTTTGTTCAAATTTGCCATCAGCTCCTAAAATAATGGGAATTTTCAAAATCTCCATTAGCCTATGACTGGAACGTACATACATCCTTGGAAGGAGTAGTTGGGGGCTCCATGGGCTGAATGAGTGGGGGAGGAGAATGGGAGAGAGAAGAACCATGAGAAGAGTGGTGTTATAAAGCAGTTGGTCTTGTGCTTCTGTATATTTATTTGAGATGTCAATAATGTTGTTGCCTTGGATTCCATAGCATCCAGGAGAAAGGGAGGGAGAGAGGGAGAGAGGGAGAGAGGGAGCGAGAGAGGGAGCGAGAGAGGGAGCGAGAGCGGGAGAGAGGGAGAGCGGGAGAGCGGGAGAGAGGGAGAGAGGAAGAGCGGGAGAGAGGGAGAGAGGGAGAGAGGGAGAGAGAGAGAGGGGCGGAGAAGAGAGAAGAGAGAGGGAGAGAGAGGTGTGAAAAGAGGGTGGGGGAGCACTACCATTGGGGGAAGCGTAGAATTGCATTGAATGGGAAAGGCTTTGTAGGCTGTGAGAAGTTCTTGTATTATGGACAATACCAGCAAAGGATACCCAATCTATAGCTAGTTTTTGAATCCAGCATTGATCAATACAGTGGGTCCTGTCCGCCAAGAAGAAACTAACTTGTGAGGCCCTTTAGGGTCAAGGGACAGAACATCTTCCAGACAAGCTTAAAATCCTAAATAAGATCGTTACAAGAAAAGTGTGTTTGTGCGCATGCGCGGGCGTGCTTGCATGCTAAAGCCATGGGTTGGGTTGTCCCAGTTCCCTGGTACGAATCCTGGTGAACCAAAAGTGGTTGCAGTGGCCGACTGATTCGGTCAACCCAGGCTGGATCACGTGACTATGCACCACAACAAACATGCAGAATGGGCCAACTGAGCCAGTGTATACACCATGCTGTTTTCAGTCCTGTGTCTGATCTCAATTGATGGTGAGTGCAGTCACGAGGCAGGCACAAGGCACAGCCCGTGTTATGAGCGCGAACCACCTGTATGCAATTTGTACTTTAGCGGAACCACAGCTGCTTGCACCTCGGCTCAACCCAAGCAAGGAACATGCTCACTATCAATGTGGGAAGCTGCCTTGGTTCCAATCCTAACCTGTCAGTTACTCATAGTGGCTTCCCCCAATATATCATTCCTCCTTTCTTTTTTTCTGCATCCTCGTCATGCTCCTCACACACAGGCACCAACCTCACCAGATGGACACTGTCACACGTGCCGGCACGCACGGACCACGTGGCTTCAATATCATGGCACGTCAGCTTGCCATGCACTGAGGTGCACGAATAGCAAACCAGCCGTTTAACCTCCGCCATGCATAAACGAGTGTGGACACAGTAAACTCACATGCATTGTCAGCCCCACACTGCATGCACACATGCCAATGGCTGGCACCAACCCACGATCATTCCGCTGCGCTGGCTCCTCCGCATCAGATATCTGCACCTGTGGGACTGCACACACCTCATCTGTCCACCCCAGCACATCCTTCGACCTCCTCAGCTAGGGCCTGCTCCAACAGTCCTTTTAATCTCCTGGCCCTAAATCCTTACTGTGGTGTGGTGGTGCTCCCATCCTCTATTTTGTTTTCCCCTCTCTCGCTCTGGCACTATTTATTTTCTCGTCTGCTATTCCTAATCTTCCCTCTAGCATAGCCATTAATACATGGTCAGAATTCTACTAATGCGGCGACAATGCCCTACTGCCTCCTGATGCTGTTTCACTTTCAGTTTCATCCGGTTGCCTGGCTCGAATCCTGGTGAACCATATCAAAGCGATGATGTCAGCCGACTGATTTAGTCGGCCTGGGCCAGATTATATGTCTGTCCACCACAATACCTTGCCAAATGGCGAATACGTGTTCACTGTTCACGAGTCAACAAATGAACAGGAACCTTAATTACCTAATCACTTAAAGGAAGACTCCAAAACCCAATTTTTTTTTTTTAGTTAAATGCTTCTACATAATCTTTGATTAGTACATAACAACATCATCTAAAAATATAAAAAATAAACCCGCGAAGTCGTTTCCTTGTAATCCAACCTTAAATGCGCCAATAATAGACCATCGACGAAAACGCTTCTGCAAATCTTAAACCACGTGCCCATGCACACACAGTATGACGTCACACGAGGTGATGGGGAAGCCGGAAATACTTTACAATACAATACAATAGTGTGGAGTGTTTCTATTCTAGTTATATTGTCCTGCATATCGGATTCTAAATGGTTTATAGTTGTGTTTTGTACGGATGCAGCAAAGTCTGAGCCTTTTGTGCGAACACTGCATGAATTCCCGAAGGATGTTGCCAGTAATAACACTTGGAAGAGGTTTGTCCGACAAAATCGAGCATGATGGAAAGGTCCTACCAAGTCGACGAGGCTTTGCAGTGAACATTTTGAACCAGAGTGCTATGTCAACTTTTTGGCTTGGAGTATGGGACATGCTGCCAGACTAGATTTGAAGCCTTTGCAAATCCCATCCAAATATCCAGAGGGACTTGACGTCATGCTGGCTTTATTACATCATGTTCTACCACAATGTGACCCTAGTGACATCACTGCAACAGAGTCTACGTCACCTCGCGCAAGATTCAATAAAGTGCACCTTTAAGTGGCCAAAAGGGCCATAATATTTGGCTGGGCACTGTGTTAGTACGAGGAGTGCAGTCCTCGAAACAAAATATAATGTATAATAGGTTGCCAATTTATACCAATATTTGCATGTAAAGTGTAAACAACGTTTCATGATTGAAGATTTCATGAATATAAATAAATTGGCCAAAATTCTACGGAACGCTGACGTACAGTGACGAGTGCATTTGTACACTTCACTCAGTATCTGCAGCCTGCATGTCTGTGGCGACGCCATGATACAGGCACAAGGCGATCGGGTTTTTACCGTTTTATCGATCAAAGTCACTACTGCAATAACACTCGCTTGATATAAATATTCCTCGCATATTTAACCGAAACTATCAACAAGTAGGCTAGCCCAACACGTACCAGTAACTAAATCTGTGAGCTGTTCAGCATCATCTTCGTCGTTTTCCACTTCGACCTCCATATTGGCCTCTGGATCTTCGTCGGTGTATTCAGGCTCAAACTGATGTGGTTGAACACCAAATTCTCTCCGTTCTATATCAAATTCTTCCACAATACTTTCCTCAGCCTCCGATACATATTCATCGGCTGAAAAGTCCGACAGATCGGAGGAAATAGAGCGATTCGGAGTCAGAAACTTCTTCTTCTGTCATGTCTGCCATGTTTATGCACTGTGTGCACCGCGATCAGCTGAGATCTATACCTCGTGTGATGTCACAAGGATTCCAGAACTAGCTTCTTTTTTTTTTAATTGTGCCTTTTTAAAAACGCATTTTACGACTAATTTAGCGTCAAATTTTTTTTCCTTTTTAAAAATTAAACATTACCTAATTCTAAAGATTTAAATAATTAAAAAAACTTTTGGGTCTGGAGTCTTCCTTTAAGGCCTCTTTCATTCCACAGGAGATGGACAAGATGGAAAAAGACTGGATGAACTACTGCAATCTGCTTCATGTAGAACACAGCTTAACACCAAGTGGAGAGATGAGAAGGCAAGGAACAGTTTGTGGCCATAGGCAGATGCTGGGAAGAAGAGGAGAGTGGTCCTGGCTGGAGGCTTCAGCAGCAAAGGACTACTTCAGGTGGAAACCCCAAGGAAGCTCACGAGCATCTCCTAACCCTCCCCCCCCCCCCCCCCCCCAGCTTTTACGTCACCTTCATAGTTTCTACCCCCAACTGCTTTATGCTTGTCACATTATTTGGCTCGGCGGCCGTAGGGTCTAAAAAAATCTACGGCCACGAGCAATTATAGGGCGGCCGCAGTATTTCCACGGTCACACAATGTAGCAGTCACATATGTTATTTTTCGGGTAGCCACACGGGGTATTTAGAAATTGTGGAGACCGAAAACGTGGGGGTGCCGTACGGTCTTTGATTTGATGTCGCACGGTGACCTTAGGGCGTCCCTGCGGCGGCCATAGAATTTTCAAGGCAGACGCAAGGTAGCCTCAAGGTGCCCGCAAGGCGACCCCAGGGGGGCCCTAAGGCGAACGTGCGGCCAGACGGACGGTAACGAGTGGGTATATATACCAGTTCTTTTTCATATGTATAACAGCACTTACAGTTGTCATGGCTACGGCTTGTCGAATTGCTACGGCCGACCTAGAAATGAAAAAAGTTATAACTCCGCGCTATAATTCCACGGCGACCCCTACGGCCTGTAAAAGATAGCCATACGCCCTAGGGCCATCCTGAGGCCACCTCAGAAACTCTGCGGCCGCCGCACGTTTCTGTCAATTTAGGGGGGGTACGGCCGCCGTATCCTAGCCATGGAGCAAATGTGACTGAGGAGTTAGTGATGCACTTAGCTCCTCCAAACTCAGCTGCTATTGAACCAGGGCCCAGTTCACGGGTGGGGACATCCCCCCTCGACCACTCACCCAGATGGTGCTGGTCCTGCGAGTATGATCGAGACTGTGAGGGGGGTTTTCCCACCTAAACTTGTGTCGACGACCTGTCAGAGCGTTTTAAAGTACATAAAAGACAGTTTCCAAAAGTAATGACATTAAAAAGGGGTTTCAAGGGATGGCGGTATTAGCCACAAACATTGGGGGTGGGTAGACGACAGCTTTCCACACATAAAACAATGCACCTCTTATATCACAATTAAATTACCTCACACTTGTGCTAATACAAGCACTATAGGAGATAACTGCCCAATACTATGCAAAATAAGCCCATACAAGTCATTCGCACAACTTTATATATCTTTAGGATGACTTTTATATCCCCAAAACGTGAGTCTCATGGAAGCAAGAAAGCCAGAGGTAGACCAAGAATCACCTCGATGACAAAACTGAATATAAAGCAGTGGACTGGACTGGGCTACTCGGAATGTTCATGGCATGCTAGTTGCCAGACAAAGACAATGGGAATCCATCCATCCAGGACAGAAACGACAGCTGCATGATCTGGAAGAGCTAGGAGGGTGAGAAGATCTTAAGCAGTCATGCTCATAAGCAGAATTAGGAAAAACATCGAGACATATTATTCCAATTCCAACATGTTCTCCAAAATGGCATACTTAAATTAAACATCTGCCATTTTCATTTGCGATAATCACCAAATATTGCCTCGCAATTTCTGAGAAAATACAAACATTTTGTTTAAATATCCCTCTGCCATTCCGTGGCTAATCACAGAGCTGTTCATTTATTCTGCAAAATAAATAACGCCAGTTATAGACAGTACATGACAATTTTTGCAATCCTTCCTAAAAAAAATTTTTTTTTTTTCCCGGCGGAACTTCTCGTCTCCAACTAGCATTATCTCTCGTTTCTTCCTTCCTGTCGGCCTGTTCTTCTTAACTCCCACTGCCTTTCCCTCTCTCATCCCAAACTCCTCTTGCCTGCCTGCACCCCACCCACACCTTACCTCTTCCGGCTTGCTCCTCTTAACCAGAGCTTGCTTGCTCAAACACCATTGCTTTTGAGCACTCCAAACTCCTTTCTGTGTTCGTCCATACTCGGCTACTTCTTGCAATATGGTGTTTCCTTTGGTTAAGTAAAGTGCAAGCTTGAAAAGGCTTGATTTCTTTCATACCTCACCAAATATTTGCTTCCACCTGCAACTCCACCAATGCGACACGCATGAAATACCCCTCACATTACAAGTAATCTCCATGCTTGCCTCGTTCCTCGACTGCACAGTGTTCTCACTCACCTCACGACTATTACCTTAACTCACTTGCATACCTCCACCTTTGTCACTTTGACCAACTAAGCTACCCCAAACACAATCCCTCTAGATTGCTACCTCCACTCCCACTAATATTCTGGATAAATTGTTGCATATCATTATTAGTGTCTCTATAAACTCATCATTTTTATATTGTTCAAATTAGTGCATGGAGCAGCCATCCTGCTTCTGTTATCTCTGGTGAGAATGCATGCCACAGAGCAAAGAACTGTTTGGATTTGGGCTGCCAAGTGCTAACTCGAGGGGAAAGGGTTGAAAGATGTTTTTTGAGGGGTTTGAAAGGGGGCGGGGTGTTGACAATAAAACCATGCGGTCAGAGGGCATTTCAAAAGCAAAATGGATTTCCCTCTTTGAAACATTTCCACATGACACTTGAATTTGTTTTTGACGACTGTCAATGTTTCTTTTTTTAACTGCAATCAATTTGGTGACATCAATTGGCAGAATTTATTGCAGCCAAAGGCATTGGTCGCTGTTGCCATCATGCAACCGAAAGGCCTGCAAAACTGATGCATACGGAGTCCAAAAAAAACGAGCACACGTGAGTATAAAAATATATATATTTAGTCCAATTTGGTGTGTCTTCAATCTGTGATGCCAATTTTTACAACCTCTGCCTTATCCCCAAAGTGTAAATGTTGTAACTTGGTAAGAGAGGCTGGTTCATGGTACGGTAAGTCAAGATTCATTTATATTTTGGATCTAATATAAAATGAAATTCTAACATAAGGACTGTGATGCCAGGATGTTTAAAATTATGCAATTTAAACTCACCGTCCATTTTCGTAAGACAATACAAAATAGAGCATCTTCCTCTTCTGTTTTATGCGTGCAGCTGGTGAGAAAAGGTTTGTGCGTGGCTGGTCAAAGATTGTTTTATAACTGGTATGCACGTGGCTGGTGAGGGATGGTTGATCAGAGCTGCTTTGTGTTTCAGCACAGCTGGACGGAAGATGGTTTTAGAACTGTCACATGCGTGCGGCTGGTGGAGGGTGGTGGTTACTGCACCCGTGAAAAACAGCGAATACGCGAAGCACAGGGCCACAGATGTAGAAGCAGGTCACATGCTATGAACCATGAATACGCGGATGTACAGCTACGTGAATGTACAGCTAGACTACATGAACGTCGGAGATTCACAGTACAGTCGTACCCTGACACTTGCGAGGGAAACGTTCCTGGAAAATGCCGCGAATGTGGAATCCGTGAATGTCGGGCACTGATTCAATGGGAAAAATGGGGATACGTTCCCAACGGTTCACAATTCATGAAAAATGCCACGATTGTCGGAACTGCGAATGTCGGCACTGTTTCAATGGGAAATAGATGGATATGTTCCTGCCGGTTCGTGATTCAGAAGCGAAAAGTTTTTAAAATTTCACAAAAATTAATGCACAAGATTACAGTTTCATTCAAAATGCCAACAAAGGAAAAGAAAAACAGCAGCAGCAGGACTCTTTCCAATTTTGATTCAAGATACAGTACATACAGTACAAAGTTAACTTTTGGTGATGACAATAACCACCGTTTAGAGGCCTGCCATATAGAAAATCGGATATGAATCGGATATGAAAACCGGATATGAATCCGATAGAGATCTTGTGGGCAGAATTAACGCGTCAAATCGACAACTTGGACCAGCAGCCTACCTCTGTACGTGAATTGCAGCAGACTATGCTTGACAATGCAGCTTGACAATGTACAATGACAGCAGCTATGACAAAGCAGACTTGGTGATGACAATGAACAATGATTATTTAAAATAGAGTAAACTCAATGAACTTCTCTGAAGAGGATGCAGGTGAGGATGCTGATAAGTTGTCCACCAAATAGGATGCAGGAGAGGGCGGTGAAGGTGGTAAGGTAGAGGAGTTGGGGCCCAAGAAATGGGTGATCTCGAGCTGCTTCGCCGACTGCTGCAGGTTTCTGTGAAGCTCTGTTTGGCAGCAAACATCATCAAACCCCCTCTTGACCAGGACGTACCGCTGCATCGATAGGTCAGGATTTTGTAACCTGTCAGTGACTGACCTCTCATCCTGCAGCACCTCAGCCAGGAACTTGATGGTCAGGAAAGAACTCGCCACCTCTTCCTTGGAAGCCTAAATTCTGGCATCCTACTCCTCAGTAAGCTCCTCACCATGTGAGGTAATGAAATCCTCAAATTCCTCAGGCTCCATGTTGTCGAAAGCTTCCCAGAAATTTGACGCCTCTCTTCTGTTTGTCGGAAACCCCTCTGAAGTCTTCAACTACCTGTGGCCATAGATTGTGCCAGCAAGCGTTGATGGTGGAGACTGATTTCTTACAGTGAGTCTTACATCCTGCTGATGCAGTGGGATATGTTAAACTCCTTCCAACATTTCCGGACAGACATGTCAGAGTCAGACTCCATAGCATCAAATGTGATGGAAGGTGTGGCGGGTATAAATAGTTTTAAACATTGACATTGCCCCTTGGTCAAGTGGTTGGATCAGGGAAGTGGTGTTGGGTGGAAACAAGATGACCTCGACATTTTAATGGGCCACCTGCAGCCCCTCGGGATAGCCAGGAGCGTTGCCCACCAGCAGGAGGACCTTGAAGGAGAGGTTCCTTTCTGCCAGGTAACTCTCCACATGAGGGATGACAGTTGGGGAACCAAACCATGAAGATGGCAACATGCCTTTTTGTTGGCTCTCCAAAATATGGGCATAGTGTGCTTGTTTTTGCCCTTGAGAGGATGCGGGTTCAGGAAACGGTACAGCTTCATGGGGTTGACCATGCAGTACCCTTTGGCATTGGCGCAAAGAAGAGGAGACACCCAGTCCTTTGCAGTCTTGAACCCCAAAGCTGTCCCCTCACACTTCGAGATAACATTTTGTGTTGGCATCTTTTTCGGTCATCTAATCTCGATTCTCGAAGAGTTTAACTCGTAGATTGAGTCATAATGTCCAGATGTCTGACCGTCCAGTTATCCGTCCGACCATCCGTTGACTTTTGCTATTTTTGCGACTCCATCCTTATCACATGGCTGATTGTTCTGAAACTTGACAAATGAACACAATACAGTAGATCGCACAATCACTCAGACTTTGATTATTACCCTTGCCAGAAGAGAGGGTATTGCATTTGAGTCTGTCTGCACAGAATAAATGATTTTCTCTGCAACCGTTGGTCCAAATGACAGGAAATTTTCACCATAGCTGCATCTCCACCTGTAGAATTTTTTAAATGATAATTATGTCATAGGTCATGTGGTATGGGCGCCATCTTGAAAAAATAGAAAAACTTTGCACCTCTATATCTCCGAAATCGCTGCATAGAAAAAATTGAGACATTGCTCATTGCAAAGAACTCTCCATGTGGAATCAGATATGTTAATGATGATGTCATCGGTGCCTCCATTATGACATCATAATGCAAGTACAAAACTTCATATGATCAAGATGAAATTTATTGAGCATCATCTTGGTGGAGATTGGAGATAAATTGGTGGAGAAAAAAAAATATGATGATGTCATCAGTCACGTGGTTCGGCCGCCATATTTGTTTTAACACAAAAGCCTTAAAAACCACTGCGAACACATCCTGGTGAGGGTCTGCAATCTCCGATTGCTCTTTCTCGTTTCCATTTTGGATCATGGGGGCTCCAATGGGGTTGGGATGGGGCGGGTAAATGCCCGTGAAACTTTGGATCCCAACTGGTCCCTTATTTACCAACCAATTGCTCTGAAAACTCGATACAGCCCTCCTACACAATGGCCTGCAAAATTGCCCAGGCTTAGATTTTTTGACTTTGGACCATTGGGGCTCTCAAAGGATCAGGCGGGACTCCCAGGGGAGGTCTCCCAAAATCAGCAGATGTCTGAACCACAACCAAGAGATAACCGCTTGCCCACTCGGTGCTATTTATTCCAAAACAGGCCAGTGTTGTCGGCGTTGAAGACCTGCTCCAGTACATATACCTTCTTCTCGATGAGACGTTTGAGTTGAGCAGGGAACGTTGAGCTGCCTCATGGTCTACTGAGGCACAATCGTCTGTGAGCTTCACATTTTAAAAACCGTACTGTTTCTTGAAGCGGTGAAACCATCCCCTGCTAGCTCTGAAAGAACTGAGGATACTCGTCCCCGCATCACTCGTGTTTGCAGCACCACCAACGCCAGCCAGATGATCATACATTTGCTTTGCCCTGTGACGAATGAGAGGTCCGTTAAAAAAACCTGTTCCTCTGGCCATTTTCTTCTATGCACACATTTCATCATTCTCCATTACCTCAATGTGGATGTCCCTGACCTGGGTAACCACTTTGGTGCTGGGTACTGGGCTCGCCGTGACGCTTCCACAAATCAACTCCTCGTCCTTCTTTAGGTAGTTCACAATCGACTCGTTGACACTATGATGCCTGTCCACAGAGGCAGCACTCTCAACTCTTGATAGTCGATCAAGCAGCTCCACTTTCTTGCTCAGGGTCATGACTTTATTGCCTCTAGGGAGCAGAAACATCTCATGCACGATTCGTATACTGAGGACCCATGATCAAACGCTGTGCGAAAAGTTAACGAGAGCAAGGAATCACTGCAGATCAAGGCAGCGAGACAAATGATGTACGCAAAATTTCCTGAGTGTGAGGAATCACAGGTGAAGGTAGCAGCACAAACGATGTATGCAAAAAGGAGACCCAGGAGACACTGCACATACGCTACATGGGCCAAACGTATGCAGATACCCCTTCTAATTAGTGGATTTGGCTGTTTCAGCCACACTCATTGCTGACAGGTATATATAAAAATTAAGCATACAGCCATGCAATCTACATCGACAAACATTGGCAGTAGAATGGGCCGTACTGAAGAGCTCAGTGACTTTCAACGTGGCACCGTCATAGGATGCCACCTTTCCAACAAGTCATTCGTCAAATTTCTGCTCTGCTAGAGCTGCCCCAGTCAACTGTAAGTGCTGTTATTGTGAAGTGGAAAGGTCTAGGAGCAACAACAGCTCAGCCGCGAAGTGGTAGGCCACACAAGCTCAAAGAATGGGACTGCCGAGTGCTGAAGCGCATAAAAATAGTCTGCCCTCGGTTGCAACACTCACTACAGATATCCAAACTGCCTCTGGAAGCAACATCGGCACAACAACTGTGCGTCGGGAGCTTCATGAAATGGATTTCCATGACCGAGCAGCCGCACACAAGCCCAAGATCACCATGCGCAATGCCAAGCGTCGGCTGGAGTGGTGTAAAGCTCGCCGCCATTGGACTCTGGAGCAATGGAAACGCGTTCTCTGGAGTGATGAATCGTGCTTCATCATCTGGTAGTCTGACGGACGAATCTGGGTTTGGCGGATGCCAGAAGAATGCTACCTGCGCAAATGCATAGTGCCAACTGTACAGTTTGGTGGAGCAGGATTAAACTGGGGCTGTTTTTCATGGTTCGGGCTAGGCCCCTTAGTTCCAGTGAACATAAATCTTAACGCTACAGCAAACAATGACATTCGAGACGATTGTGTGCTTCCAACTGTGGCAACAGTTTGAGGAAGGCCCTTTCCTGTTTCAGCATGACAATGCCCCTGTGCACAAAGCGAAGTCCATATAGAAATGGTTTCTCGAGATCAGTGTGGAAGAACTTGACTGGCCTGCAGAGAGCCCTGACCTCAACCCCATCAAACATCTTTGCGATGAATTGGAATGACGACTGCGAGCTAGGCCTAATCGCCCAACATCAGTGCCCGACCTCACTCATGCTCTTGTGGATGAATGGAATCAAATCCCTGCAGCAATGTTCCAACATCTAGTTTAAAGCTTTCCAAGAAGAATGGAAACTGTTCTAGCAGCAAAGGGGGGGGGGGGGGGGGGACCAACTCCATATTAATGCCCATGATTTTGGAATGAGATGTTCGACGAGCACATAGAGGTGTGATGTTCGGGTGTCCACATACTTTTGACCATGTATTGCAAGTACTCATGCAGGGGTTGTGGGTATATGGAGGATGGGTGGGTAGTGTGCGCATTGTTTGTGGGAGATGTTGGTGCTGGGGAATGTTGTTTTGCACACGTAAAGCTGCTCTATGCGTGGTGCATGGAAGATGCTTTTAGAACAGTTATGCACACGGCTCGTTCCAAAGGGTTTGCGTGGGTGGTGAAAGATTATTTTAGAATTGCGATAACAACGTGGCGTTTTGCAAATCGTTTACGCAGCTGATAACAAAGGGTATGCATGGGTGGTGAAAGATTCTTTTAAAACTGTCATGTGCGCGGCTTGGGGGAGAGATGTTCTTTGGGGGAGTCATGCATTACCAGTGTTCCAATATAGCTGCAGAATAATAAACTGGCCCCAAACAGAAATCAAGTTAGACATCAAAACAAGGAAACTCCTTACCATCCACAAAATGTTTTACAAAAAGACAGTGCATCCCGAGAATATACCCGACGAAATTCGAGGGAGGGTGCAGCCTGATTTAACTCAACGAGGTGCACAGAACGATGAGTGTAGGGTTAGTCGAGTATGTGAAATGCTAAAAAGACTATCGGATGCAGTTTATAAACAAACATGAACGCAATAAACCTGGAAAGGTATCACTAACTCACCTTGCAAAGAATTTCCAAAAACAGGTGCGCATAGAACATGCCACACAGGAAAATGAAACAGCAACAATGACAGCCCCAACAAGTGCAAAAACCCCAAATATAATATAGAAAAAGAAACGTCAAGAAATATACACAAACACCTCGGAGAATGACAAAAGTGCAGGAAAATACAAAAAATAATTGGACAGAGTAGGGATAGACAAAGAAGGCTCATTTGAATGGCTAAGATGTCGTCAGCTCAATTGGGACAGCGAACGAATCACAATAAACGCCCAAGATCAAGGACACGACACCAATGGAGATAAAAAGATGGTGGGACTGAGCCAGATGGACAAGTGCAGATTCTGCAAGATAAAACAGACAGTACTAGTGACCTGTTCTTGGGATGCAAAAAACTATCAGAACAACTTTACACACAACGGCACAACAAAGTAAGCAAAGTGATTCATTGGCATATCTGAAAAAATTTAAACATCCCAGTACCAGAAAACTCATGGAAACACGAACTAAGGGCAATCATTGAAAATGAGGACGTCATGCTCACGTACAACCTGATGATTCCATCGAGCATTAACATAGAAAACAAAGCATTGCGTCCGGACATTGTACTCAGGAACAAAAATGAAAAGACAGCATTGATGATAGAGATAACATTACCTAGCGATTTTGGCCGAAGCACAGAAATCAAGAAAATGACCAAATACCAGGACTTCAAAAATGAAGTCAAGAGATCTTAGAAGTTGAAGAGCATCGAAATTGTACCAGTGATCATTGGAGCAACAGGAATGGGGAAGAAGAACCTCACTGAGATTATAAAACCATCCCCGGGAATATTACCACAAATGAAATGCAACTGGAAGCAATCCGGGGTCCCATGACGATCCTGATAAGATCCCTTGGAACAAAACTCTGAAAAAGCTGTCCATGAACCGCGATCCCTTACCGAAGAGGAGGTGGATACTTTGGATCCTGGGAGTACTCCGTTCCACCTCTTGAAACCCGAAAATCGAGGTAACAACCAAAGACACGAAAAGACACACACAAACACAAACAAACACGCAAAGACACACACACACGCAAAGACACACACACACGCAAAGACACACACACACGCAAAGACACACACACACGCAAAGACACACACACACGCACGCACATAGAGGTGTGATGTTGCGTATGCACGCACACACACACACACACACACACACACACACACACACACACACACACACACACACACACACACACACACACACACACACACACACACACACACACACACACACACACACACACACACACACACACACACACACACACACACACACACACACACACACACACACACACACACCCCCCCCCCCCCCCCCCCTCTCAAATTCGAATGAATTGGGAATGAACAGTATTCAGATTACAGTTTTTTTTATTTTAGAATATAAAACTTTTCTTTTTTTTTCAGGAAAAGCAGCATGGCTTGTGGAAGAGCCACAACACTGAATACATCGTTTTAAGAGAAAAAAAAATTCAACCCCTGCAAGCATCTTACAGTACTGTTCTCTTGGTTTTCTTCCCTGATCAATGGTCATATTCTCCCAAACATGTCCATGCTTACGTGGGTGTCACATATATTCATTGATATCACTATATTTATATCTCCCTGCAAGTCGACTTTCATGAACGTTTCACTCCACTGTTATTACAAGTTAAATTATTTACCACAGACTAATTAATGGCCCTCTAAATATTTGCAGGTTCTGTCACTCAAGCTTTTTGGTCTCAATATCTGCCACGACCTTTCCTGCATAAACCACCACGTATCCAAGCTGGCCTCCAAAGCCAGTCGCCGACTGGGCATCCTCCATCGTGCGAAGTCCTTTCTGGGCACTTCTGAGCTTCTCACCACATACAAAGCTTTCATCCGCAGCTCAATGGAATACTGCTCTCCCCTCTGGGCTGGTCCTCCTGCCTCACACCGAGCTCGGCTTCAGGCTGTAGAAACCAAAGCTTTCAGAATCATTGGTATCTCCCGTGATTAAGCCGATTCCGAGGGCCTTTCACTCTCTCGCCGCAAGCAGGTTGGTGGTCTTTCTGTTTTCTACAGACTCCTCTCCAGCCTTGCTCATCTTGCTCTGTCTGTGCTCTGTCCCCCAAATATTCCTGCAGGATGCACAAGATCTGCCAGAAACCCTCTTCTTGTGAAACTGCCAAAATCAAGACTCTCTGCTCACCTTCATTCTTTCATTCCTCTTTTCTCTTTTCTCTTGCCTCTGGAACAATCTCCCACTCTTTTCAATCCCTCTCCTCCCTCCAGGTCTTCAAAACAGCTGTTCACAACCATCTCATATCTATAAGGTCATCTTATGTATTTATGTATCTTATGTTTCTTATGTATCTTATGTATCTTAATATGTATCTTATGTATGTATCTTATGTATCTTATGTATGTATCTTATGTATCTTATGTTATTTATTTATGTATCTTATGTATCTTATATAACCTTATAAGGTTATCCCCCATCAAAAACCTTGATCTTTTCTACCCCCATTAAAACACCCCAAAATCCACCTTTTTCAATCTCCAACTTCTTTCCTGAAATTCCGAGTAGTGTCCATTTGTTTTATACAGTGTACCCACCCATTCATTTCTTAGGACGTTATAAAGGTCACAAATAACAGGCACGAATAACTAATGTGACGTGTTGAATCGGGTGATGTAATAGACACTAGGTAAATCGGTGGTAAAACATACTTTTCTTTTTCTTTTTCTTTTTTACATCAACACATTTGCGATGTTGAAGTGTTGTTGTTACTTGTATACAAACGCCCTTGGAACGTGGATGTCCCTGACCGGACATCGAGTTGTTAGATCTTAGAAAATCTTAGAAAACACAAAGACACAGCCACAAGACACAGCCACAAGACACAGCCACAAGACACAGCCACAAGACACAGCCACAAGACACAGCCACAAGACACAGCCACAAGACACAGCCACAAGACACAGCCACAAGACACAGCCACAAGACACAGCCACAAGACACAAGACACAGCCACAAGACACAAGACACAGCCACAAGACACAGCCACAAGACACAGCCACACCTCTCAAATTCGAATTAATTGGGAATGAACAGTATTCAGATTACAGAATTTTGTTCCTTTCAGATTTTGGCCATTGTAATTGACGATGTCAATTTACCTCTTCTTCTGGATGAGTTGCTGGATCATTGTTAGTTATTAACTAACACTACTTTCAAAAACGTTTCACTCCACTGTTATTACAAGTAAAATTATTTACCACAGACTAATTAAAAGCCCTCTAAGTAGTTGAGTGCTCCTGCCCTCTGAATCTTTTGGTCATCTTCTAGGTTTGATGGTGTTGTTAGGGTTTGATGGTGTTGATGGTGTTGTCAGACGTTTCGATCAACGTCTTTTCAAAAGTGAACGGTGAGCTTTTCAAAAGCAGCGCTGGAAGTGACCGCTACACACAGGAGACAGAAAAATGCCCAGACAGACACCACGCTTCGCAGAAAAACAGTAAAACTTAACACAACACGGAGGATTATACAATCTATCTATAATTCCAGTAATCTCTGTCTGTCTGTCTGTACGTCTGTACGTTTGTCTGTGACCGCTGTTTCTCGACAACCACGGGTCCGATATACTTTTAACTTGCCAGGTATATTGCTGGGGACCCGAGGATGTGCCTTTTCAAGGTTTCATATTAATCGGACAATTACTTACCGAGCTATGTCCAAAAAACGATTCAACCAATCAGAGAGCAGCGAACGATCGCGTGTGCCGAACGTGGCGGGCACACTCTGCCTCGGATGGCACATTTGAGAGCGTATTCATTTATTTCACGTTTGCAAACTATGTTGGCGTTAAACTATGTTTTACAACTAATAAAAACGAATTTGCGATTCATTCGCTTTCCTGCGCGTTTGTGTACGCGATGGCGATTTCTTTACCAAACTCCGGAAGCCGTTCGCTTTGGACCGAACCATTTCATGTAAATAGAGGGGGGGGATTGTCACCACTCGCAAGCCGTTCGCTTTGGACCAAACCATTTCATGTAAATAGAGGGGGGGGATATAATTTTAGATATATATATAGTACGGGCATGCCCTAGTATACATACAAAGTTATGAATTACGTCCGATGAATTATTTCCAATAAGGGAATGGGAAATGGGTATAGGAAATGGGAAACTAAACATGAACGGGTCAAAACGTTAGGCAGGATTTCCTCCTTCCTTCCATGTAAGTGATGCATTATCAGGATGAAGATTACCGTGGGCGGCACATCAGCACAGAACGCTGCCTTGCACTGATTTGAAAAGTTATAGGGACCTCATGGCAATTGTGAACGTAACACTTCTGTTTGCCAGCTTGAAGCCGTTTTACCTCATGTCCCGTGCAGCGTATTATTTAATTATATATCGGGCTTTTTTAATTTTTTTTATTTTTTCAAATTATTTTCTGATTTCACACAACATTGCGACATAATTATTTAGGCCATGAGTTCCGATCGGAAAAAAAAAGAACAAAATTTAGAATATCAGGTTTTAATAAGCCTATACGATAATCTTGCCACGAGCCAATCACAGCACACCTAGCCTCACACAGCCAATCAGTGTAATAGGGAAAGGACAGCCATCCTTGTCATATTTATACATACATATATATACAGTCGTCCCTCGCTATATCGCGGTTCACTTTTCGCGGCTTCGATACATCACGGGTTTTTCTCGCTAGTATATGTAAAATTATATCGCGGATTTTTCGCTATATCGCGGGATTTTGCGGTATAAATGTATTTTTATATACTATTATTTTAAATATTTTTGTGGTAAAATAAAGCATTTTCTAGCCTAAAAAATTAAAAAACGTAAAAAAATAAGAAAAATACAGTAATTAAAACATATTACAAGAAATAAAATACTGTACATAGTGTACAGTAGAAGAGTAGACAAAGAGACAAAGAGTCGTGCGTATGGAAAACGCAGATGCGGCAGCTTCCACTTGCGCTAGTTACCCACGTAATGGGTAACTGTAATGCTCTTTCTGGCTGTGCAGTACATTCATCATCGTCATCACCTTCATCGTCATCAGTACTGCACAGCTAATTCATCATCATCTTCATCACGCAAGTTGTAGTATTGAAGAGCCGGGGCTCTTGCTTGATACGGACGAAATGACGGGCAAGACACAAACTCGTCTGAGAAGATATTTATTCTCAAAACCAACTCGGGAACACTGAAAAGCCCATTTATCGGGCTGCATTATAAAGCACAACCAGAAACCGAAACCGAAAGCCACGCCTCTCAAGCGTGGCGTGCTTCGGCGGTCACGTGATCAACAGGTGTAGCTGATTATACCCGCACGCGCGGCACGCTTTGGCGGTCACGTGACCAGCCACTCTGGCGCCGGGGATCCCCGCCGGTGACGTCACCGGCTGGAGCAAGGAGATTCTGATGCTGGTCTTGCTTGGGGGATCCATGGGTTGCTACAGTATCTTCAATGGTGAGTACCCATTAGAATTTTATATGTTGTTAAAATTACGTATGTTTAAGAGTGTAAAAAGTGTTTAAGAGTATAGGAAGTGTTTATAAGAGTATGGGAAAGGTTAATAAGAGTGTGGGAAAGGTTAATAAGAGTGTGGGGAGGGTCATAAAGCTTTAAAATATATATAAATAATAAAATAAAAATATGGTCGCTACTTCGCGGATTTTCGTCTATCGCGGGGGGTTCTGGAACATAACCCCCGCGATAAACGAGGGATCACTGTATATACGTTAGGAATTTATATATATATATACACGTTATATATATATATATATATATATATATATATATATATATATATATATATATATATATATATATATATATATACGTATATATATATATATATATACATACATACATACATTTAAGCCCAAAATTATTCATACCCTTACCAAATTTGGAGTATTTTGAATCGTGTTGAGGAATGAGTTTCTTGTGGCTTACGTTACATAAGAATGTGACAAAGAGCTGAAAGAATCACTGCAAGAGATATTTCAAGAAATACATTGTTTCGGCGGTATTTTATTGACAGATTTACCAAAAATGTCATGTCCAGAATTATTCATACCCTTGCTTAGATCAGTTCAAAGTCACATTCAGTAATCAACGGAAAAGCCTCTGTTTGTGATCACAGCCTCCAAACGGTTCTTATACTTGCTCAAGGTTTTTGGCCCACTCCTCCTTCGCGAAGGTCTCCAGGTCTTTGAGGTTAGAAGGCTACCTTGCCATCACTCGGGTCTTGAACACCCTCCACAGATTCTCGATTGTGTTGAGGTCCGGACTTTGGCTTGGCCACTCTAGAACGTCTACATCATTATCCCGGAACCATTTCTTGACTGACTTGGCGGTATGTTTTGGATCGTTATCCTGCTGATACGTCCAATGCTGCCCAAGGTGAAGTTTCTCTGCGGACTGTTTGATGTTTTCCTCAAGGATCTTGATGTACTGCTGCTTTTTCATGATGCCATCCACTTTGACGAGATTGCCGGGCCCACTGGCTGAGAAACATCCAAAAAAAAAAAAAAAAAAAAAACCCATCATGCTCCCACCTCCATACTTGACGGCCTGGACTGTGTTCTTCGGGTTGTATGCTTCACCTTTTTTTCGCCAAACGAAAGCAACATCTCTGTGCCCGAAAAGCTCCATTTTCGTCTCATCCGACCACAGAACTGATGACCAAAAGCTTGGATCTTTGTCCAGGTGCGCTCTTGCAAATGCCAGACGAGTTTCTCTATGCCTCTGTTTCAGGAGTTGTCTTTCTTGGTCGGCGGCGTCCATGGAGTCCCCCCTTGTGCAACGTCCGCTGGAGTGTCTGCCTTGATATCTTGGTCCCAGACTCGCCAAGGTTGTTCAGGAGAGCGTTGATGGTGATCCGTGGATTGTTGTTGGCCTCACGCCATACTTTTCTTGCAGGACGAGATGACACCTTTGGCTTCCGACCACATCCTTCAATGTTTTTTACAGTGTGGAACTCCTTGTACTTCCTAATTATGCTTTGTATGGTGGCAACTGGCACTCGGAATTGCTTCGAAATAGCTTTGTAGCCTTTCCCCTCCTTGTGAGCATTCACAATGCACAACCGAAGCTCCTCACTGAGTTCTTTCTTCTTCGCCATGCTGACTATGAACTGAGAATGATTGCATCAGCTCCCGTTAATTAATAGTCTAAAAGCAGAGTGTTGTTCTATAACATTCCTCACTGTACATTCAATAGACCACATTTGTATTGTATTCAGATTTTATGCACACATCTTGGAATAATTGCATAACATTATAAAGAATCTGAGGAATGTCAAAAGCATGTGCATTATCACAAACATTGGCCTCAATTCTGAGACTTGGTATGGGGTATGAATAATTTTGGACAGGCATAAAAACAAAAACTAAATTAACATTAATTGTTATGCCAATAATGTTGAGCCAAAATATAATGTGGATTTGTTCATGCCAACTAAATGTCCTTGCTTGAAGTGAAAGTTCCACCACTTTAGCTTGTATGAGATAAATGCAAAAAACTCAGGTTTTTTTCACAGGGTATGAATAATTGTGGACACACACCACACACATACACACCACACGCCGATTGACATTGTGTTCTATGGCAATCAATGAAGCCTCCATCTCCTAAACTGTAACTCAAGATCTTATTGTGGTGTATAAGGCTGCTTCGATAATCGTCAAACTGCCGCATTTTTTAAACGATCTTTAAGACCATTATTTTATTAATATTAAAGTACGTATTATATATTAGCACATTGCATGGGGCATCAGGTTCCATGAACTCTTTAGTTATGTATGCAACATGGTTTAAGTTTTGGCCTTTCCACCCTCAATCGTGTTATGTTCGTTTCGGCGATTGAAATAAACGGTCAAAAGCAAATCACAAACTGATCATGGACACATATATCACCTCATTTACATGGCAATCCGATCAGAAAAAGTAAAATGTAAAAGATGGTGGAGGTGATGCAGCAATGTGTTCATTTGAAGAAATCGCCAAACAAAATAGAAACAGCTGGTTGTTGTTTGCCAGACGAAGCATATAGGATGGGGATCAGGATTGTTCAAGTGTCACAGCCCAACGATTAGAAATAAGCCAATGATGCTCAATAAGCTACTGCACTTTGGGTAAATATATGAATTGAGAAAAAGTGAAAAGGTTTCACGAGAAGTCAGGAGCAGGAAGTGTGCATCATAGTACAAGCTGTAACTTTTCCAAAAAAACACATCATCCATGTACAAACATACATGTTGTATTTGTGGTGACATTTTATACTTCGTGTCAAAGGAGATATTGAACTTCTACAACTTTAACCTTTAAATGAGAAAATGGATTGTATTTTGGTACTTCTAACACCACGTTAACCTCTCGATTCCCACTGGGTGGTGTAGACATAGCACACACACTCTTACCTACCAGCTGCCGAACCTGGGGTTCATTCCCACCCTGACTTCAATCTCTCACACTGGTGCTTCACACGCAGAGCGTTACATCATATGGTGAACCGTCCATCAGATAGTCGTTAAGTTGGTTGTCGCATCTCGAAGCATTCAGTAGATGTTAAAGATTGGTGTCTTTCCTTAAGAATGAATGAATATGAATGATCGTTTTAAGGCCATTTTCCCCGCTAGAGCAGGGGTTAGCCTTGCGGGCCCCATGACAATCATGGTTCCCTGTTTGAGGCAATGTTTTTATGGCCGGATGCCCTTCCTGGCGCCAACCCTTAGTCGCCTCTTACGATGCGCAGGGATACGGTGTACCTATTCTAAATCGGGGTACACACCGGGATCATTCATCCCAGCAAGCTGGTACTCAATTTGTCGACCTCGGAAGGATGACAGGATGACAGGCGATGAGTCAACCCCCCTGGCGTTAATTCAGCGATCGACCGGGATTCAAACTCAGGATCCTCGGATCCCAAGCCGGCACCCTAACCGCTAAGCCAACACCAGGCTTACTGGGAGTGGGAGAGTTATCGCCGATACTGGAACGAATTAAAAATTCCTGGGCAAACGATCTTCAGTCGAACAGCAGTGATGGCCAGCCAGTTCGTGATAGAATTGGGTCGAAAAACTTTCCCTGGCTGAGCACAGGTGGGGACAGCTGAACGCTGAGCTTTCGATTGACTGAAAACCACTGCAGAAAATAAAAATAATTGAATCCCCTGGTAGTAGGAGTGGGAAAATATGGCCAAAAAGAGAAATCTAAATGCATCATTGCCACAACTTCGGATATCGTTGTCAAGGCAGGTCCCCATGACCATCTACACATATGAATAAATCAGTCCGTCAGTCTGTCCTATCAGCAAAAGGTTTTAGCTGGGCACCTTCGCACAAATAAATTAAAATGGCACTCGGTGGAGCGCATCCCTTTGCCAGGTTGGACATTTTGCATTTTGTATCACACTGTTAGGCCTCAGATCTGGATCTGGACGTGAACCAAAATCGAATTGCCTTGTTGTTGCCGAACCAATTCAACTCGTCCACTGGCAGGTTATGTTAAAACTCGTCCACAACATTTTGCAATATCCTACTAAATATTGTTTTGGAACTATCTCTCAATTGTGAAGAATCACTTAAAATATTTTTTTCATCCTCAGATTCGGACTCAGATCTTCACCGAAATCGAATCAATTCTTCGTCGTCACAGCCTCAACCTCTTCACTATGTTTTGTCCAAATACGTCCACAACTTTTTGAGACTGTGCTGTATGACGGTTTAAGCCATATCACTCAATTGTGAAGAATCACTTAAAATATTTTTTTCATCCTCAGATTCGGACTCAGATCTTCACCAAAATCGAATCAATTCTTCCTCGTCACATCCTCAACCTGTCCACCAAGTTTGGGCTAAAATCCATCCACAACTTTTTGAGATATCATGCTATATATCATTTTTGCCCCCATCACTCAATGGTGAATAATCACTTCAAAAAATTCTCATCCAAATGCAGATCTTCACCAAAATCTAATCAATTCTTCCTTGTCACACACACGCAAACTGTCCAACAAGTTTCGTGCAAATCCATCCATAACTTTTTGAGATATCCTGCTATGTATCGTTTTTGGCCCTATCACTCAATGGTGAAGAATCACTTTAAAAAATTAAATAATTGTCATATCCGAATCCATATTCAGATCTTCACCAAAATCTAATCAATTCTTCCTTGTCACACACACCCAACCTGTCCACCAAGTTTTGTCCAAATCCGTCCACGACTTTTTGAGATATCCTACTATGTATCGTTTTTGGCCCTATCTCCCAATGCAATGGTGAAGAATCACTTTTAAAATTCTAGTAGCCGGATCCGAATTTTCACCAAAATGTAATCATTTCGTCCTTGTGACATTCGCTACATCTCTGCCACATTTGGTCAGAATCCGTCCACAACCTTTTGACATATCTTGTTCACAAACGGACAGACAGACAGACAGGGGCGAAAACATAATCTCCGCCCGTCCACCTGAGTTGGCGGAGGTAACAAAGAACGAAAAGCCAAATGGACAAATTGTTTCAAAAAATAACATTGGAACCTTCACTTGCAGTACGAGGAATCTACTTTGTAATTTGATCCCTTCAACAGTTCAGGTGGAGTTGAAGAATCTAGAAACATTTCAGGTAGGCAAACGTCCACCTGCAGCTAGCACAACGGACTAACGATGTCACAAAAGATGGACCATGATGACAACAGGTATCAGAAAATCTACTTTTGGCCAGCAAGTCCAAGTGGAAACATCACGTACCGCGACCCGCGCCGTTTGCAGGCGCAGCATATCATTATAAACACGACTTGGGCAAAATAAAACATTGCGAATCATTACCATTGGTCAAAGCTCAGATGCAAATAAACTAAGTATGTCAACTCTCGTTTGCATCTCGTTGGTGGGAAAACGCTTTGTATTTCATTTTCCAAGAAACAAAACGATATGAAACAAATCATTCGATCGAAGTAGAGAGAAAATTACAATTCGAGACAGAAGAGGAAATCAAGGCCTTACCGCGGCCTGGCGGAAGAAGAAACTTCAGAGCCTGACACGACCCGAAGCGTGATCTTCCAGTTTCCACTGCCACCCAAGGCTGCCCTCGTCTAATGGCGACGCAGCGAAACACCACATACACCGATATGCGTAACCCAGGGTCAGCTCGGCGGTGCTAGGCCTCAGGGACGAACTCCTCTGGACCGAGCGGCCATTTGGCGCACATCACGTGACCTGAGCCACACCACGTGGAGTGAGTACCAACCATAGCGCATTCCCTTCGTTACAAATTACCTCATTCTATCCTTGAACGCATTCGTTGGTAATGACATAAACAAGGATTATAGGTGGCTTGCCGAATTCCAAGAAGACTTGGTTTGAATAAAATTATAGGTGATCATAGACGACTCTACTGCTTACGATATCACCATGACAGCCAGACACCGAACTTACATTTTTATTTAATTATAACGAACAAATCAAATTTCTCCTCCTTTAAACACCTCTTGTATTTAAATGATATCTAATGAGTAATGGCTTAAGGAAAATTAATTTTTAACTTTAAATGTATTCCTTTTTTTTTTACGGCCTCGCCCATCGGGTAAAGCCGTCTCGAACAATGTATGTATGTATGCACGTATGCACGTACGTACACACGTACGCATGTACGCATGTATGTGTGTGCAGGAGCTATGCTCCAACGTAAATCGGAAGAATGGACGCGACAAAAAGCTGGAATTCGTCCGAGTTTCTTTATTGTGTCAAATCAACTCGGGTACTCTGAAAAGCCCGTTTATCGGGCAGCAATATATATACACATTATCCCGGAGCGTTTGCCCGGGAAAGGCGAGAGGGGGCGGCCCGGGCGTCCTGGACGAGCCCTGGCAAGTCGAGAGCGGGCATGCCCGGGCGTCCCGGACGAGCCCGGCATGGTGATCGCTCCGCGTCCTCGGTAGGTGCAAGGCGATTGTGTATACCCAGCGGTAGCCGCTACACACGTCCCCCTAGAATCGACTTGCACCGTCAGGGTCAATTTAAGGGGGGTCCTGATGACCCGGCCGAAGCGACCCCTAGCGGGTCGTGGGGGGGGGGGGGGGGTCCGGTGTGGTGGTGGGCGGTCGAGTGGGTGGCACCGTGGACGGGGGGCGGCCTCGCTGCGGCAGAAGGGCCAACCGTGGCGGTTGGTAGATGTCCACGTGCGCCGGCTTGAGGCGGTCCACCGCAATCCGGTCCGACCTGCCGCCGATGTCAATGACGAACGACTTGTCGTCCCGTCGCAGGACCCGGACGGGCCCGTCGTACGGCGGCCGGAGTGGCCCCCGATGTGCGTCATGATGCACAAAAACGTACTCCGCTGTGCGAAGCGCTGGGGGGACGTAGGACTGGGGGTCACCGTGGTGGGACGTTGGCACGGGGGCAAACCGTCGGGCGGTCTCCTGGAGGTCCGAGCGCTGGTGAGCTGCGGACCAGGGACTGGTAGCTTCGGGCACGAATTCGCCCGGGACGCGTAGCGCCTGGCCGTAGACAAGCTCGGCGGTGGATGCCCGGAGGTCCTCCTTGGGGGCCGTGCGGAGGCCCAAAAGGACTCACGGCAGCCGGTCGGCCCAACCGCCGTCCTGAAGGCCGGCCATGAGCGCGGCCTTCATGGAGCGGTGGAATCGCTCGCACAACCCGTTGGCTTGGTGGTGGTAGGCCGTAGTACGGTGGAGCTTGACCCCCAGGTTGCGGGCGACCGCGCCCCACAGCTCGGAGGTGAACTGCGCTCCACGGTCCGACGAGATGTCCGCCGGTGCGCCGAAGCGGACGACCCAGGTGGCGATGAAAGCCTGCGCCACGTCGGTGGTGGTGGAGACGAGGGGAACGGCCTCCGGCCACCTGGTGGTCCTGTCCACCATGGTGAGCAGGTGTGTGAAACCCAGTGATGGGGGGAGGGGGCCCACCAGGTCCACGTTGACGTGGTCGAAACGTCGTTCGGGCACGGTGAAAGGTGCCAGCGGGGCCTGGGTGTGTCGGTGGACCTTGGCCTGTTGGCAGGCTGTGCAGGTGCTGGTCCAATCGCGGATGTCCCGTCGAAGGCCGTGCCAGACGAATCGCGCCGACACCAGCTTCTGGGAAGCTTTCCGGCTCGGGTGGGAAAGGCCGTGGAGGGAGGCGAAGATGCGGCGTTGCCAGGTAACGGGCACGATGGGGCGAGGCTGGCCTTCGGAGACGTCGCAGAGCAGGACAGTGTCCGCGAAGGGGATGTCGGCCAGGCGGAGGCCCGTGTCCGCCGCCCTGAGGGCTTGCACCGTGGTGTCGGTGGTTTGGTCCGCCACCATAAGCGCGAAGTCCACGCCGAGGTGGACCGCGTTCACGCTAGCCCGAGAAAGACAGTCGGCCACGGCGTTGTCTTTGCCGGCGACGTGCCGGATGTCCGTGGTAAACTCCGACACGGCGGAGAGGTGGCGCTGTTGGCGGGCCGACCACGGCTCCGTGACCTTGGCCATTGCGTAAACCAACGGCTTGTGGTCGACGAACGCCGTGAAGGGTCGGCCCTCCAGGAGGTGGCGGAAATGGCGAACGGCCAGGTGTAGACTGAGGAGCTCACGGTCAAACGTGCTATATTTGAGCTCGTTCGGCCGGAGTTGCCGGCTGAAAAACGCGAGTGGCTGCCAAACCCCGTTCACCCATTGCTCATGTACGGCGCCCACCGCGTAGTCGGAGGCATCCGTGGTGAGGGCGATGGGAGCGTTGAGCACCAGGTCAGTGAGCAGTGTTGCGTCGGCGAGGGCCCGCTTTGAGCTTTTAAAGGCCGCGTCCATTGCTGCGGACCAGACGACGTCGTGCTTGGCCGGCTTGCCCCGGAGGGCTTCGTAGAGGGGCCGCATGAGTTGAGCAGCGCGGGGCACGAAGCGGTGATAGAAATTCACCATTCCCAGGAATTCCTGCAGGGCCTTTATGGAGCGGGGACGCGGAAACGTGGTGATGGCCTCGACCTTGGTTGGCAGCGGCACGGCCCCGTTCTTGGTGATGTGGTGGCCCAGAAAATGAACGGCCGTCGTGCCGAAGTGGCATTTGGCCGGGTTGACGATGAGGCCGTGCTCGCTGAGGCGCCCGAACAGTGTTCGTAGGTGGAGGAGGTGCTCGGCCCGGGACGTGCTGGCGACGAGGATGTCGTCCAGGTAAACGAAGAGGAACGGCAGGTCGTGCAGCACGCCGTCCATCAAGCGCTGGAACGCCTGAGCCGCGTTCTTGAGGCCAAACGGCATTCGCAGGAATTCGAATAAGCCAAACGGCGTGATGACGGCCGTTTTTGGGACGTCGGCCGCCCTGACAGGTACCTGGTGGTATCCCCGTATTAAATCGATCTTTGAAAAAATGACCCGTCCTGCCAAACGGGCGTAGAAGTCTTGGATGTGCGGGATCGGATACCTGTCGGGGGTGGTAGCGTCGTTAAGGCGGCGGTAGTCGCCACATGGGCGCCAGCCGCCCCCTGGTTTTGGGACGATGTGTAGTGGCGAAGCCCACGCGCTATCGGAGCGCCGCACGATGCCGAGGTGTTCCAAAGCGTCGAACTCGGCTCTGGCCATGGCGCGCTTGGCTGGGTCGAGGCGGCGGGCTCTGGCGTAGACCGGCGGGCCCGTGGTTGGTATGTGGTGCTCGATCCCATGTCGTACTGCGACGGCCGAAAACGTCGGCCGCGTGAGGCCGGGAACTCCGTGAGCAGGCGAGCAAACTCGGTCGCCGCCGGGAGGGCGCATGCCAGCTCGGTCGGAGCAGAGCTGCTCAATGTGCATACCAGGGAGCTGAAGGTCTCGGCGTTGATGAGGCGACGCCGTTGGACGTCCACCAGCAGTCCGTGTGCGCAGAGGAAGTCGGCGCCTAGCAGAGCCATGGGCACGCGTGCGGTTACAAAAGTCCAATTAAAGCGTTGGTCGCCGAAGCAGAGGGTGACGTTGCGCGGGCCGAAGGTGCGGATGGCCGATCCGTTGGCCGCAACCAAGGAGGGGCCGCAAACCGCGGACTGCCTGTCCTGATCGGAGGCAGGTATGACGCTCAGTTGGGCGCCGGTGTCACACAGGAAGCGCTGTCCGGACGCTTTGTCCCTGATGAAAAGTAAGTTGCCCATGTGGCCGGCGCTCATGGCTGGTAATGAACGCCAGCCCGGCCGTTTCCCGGCTTGCCGAAGGTGCACGGGGTTGGCATGTCCGGGCCTTCTGTCCGAACCTGGCATGATAATAACACCACGCCTGGTCAGGTGGAGGCCCCGGTCGTCGTGCTGGAGGTGCTCGGCGCGGCGTAGCGGCCGCCAATTGCGTCGGCAGTTCGGTCGTCGACCGTGCCGGGTGCTCGGGCGCCATGGGCGTTGCTTCGGACGGCGGTGGGCTCCAGGTCGCTGCTCCAATGCGTTGGCCTGCCGCGGAGATATTGTCGGCTTCCCTGGCGAGGGCGCAGGGATCCGTGATCGTCGTGCTTGCCAGGGCGAGGCGTACCTGGCTGGGCAGCTGACGGAGGAAAAGCTCCCGGAACAGGAATGCCGGAGAGTGCTCGCCGAGCAGCGAAAGCATGTAGTCCATTCGCTCGGACGGGCGCGTGTCGCCGAGCTCGGGCAGGTCGAGCAGGTGCCGTGCACGTTCCGTCGATGAGAGGGCGAAAGCGTCGAGGAGGAGCTTTTTAATCGCGTCGTATTTGTCAGCGGCTGGCGGGCTCTCGAGGAGGCTCAGGGCGCGGGCCGCGGTGGTGGAGCCGAGCGCTGCTACCACATGGTGGAAGCGGGTGTCGTCGGCCGTGATGCCTCGCAGGGCGAACAGGGAGTCCGCCTGGGTGAACCAAACCGCCGCGTGAGCCTCCCAGAAGGTAGGCAGTTTGAGGGTAACTGCCGTGTCCATGTCGGGTCACCAATGTAGGAGCTATGCTCCAACGTAAATCGGAAGAATGGACGCGACAAAAAGCTGGAATTCGTCCGAGTTTCTTTATTGTGTCAAATCAACTCGGGTACTCTGAAAAGCCCGTTTATCGGGCAGCAATATATATACACATTATCCCGGAGCGTTTGCCCGGGAAAGGCGAGAGGGGGCGTGCCCGGGCGTCCTGGACGAGGCCTGGCAAGTCGAGAGCGGGCATGCCTGGGCGTCCCGGACGAGGCCTGGCAAGTCGAGAGCGGGCATGCCCGGGCGTCCCGGACGAGCCCGGCATGGTGATCGCTCCGCGTCCTCGGTAGGTGCAAGGCGATTGTGTATACCCAGCGGTAGCCGCTACATATGTATGTATGTATGTATGTATGTATGTATGTATGTATGTATGCATGTATGTATGTACGTATGTACGTATGTATGTATGTCTGTATGCATGTATGTACGTAGGTATGTATGTATGTATGCATGTATATACGTCGGTATATATGTATGTACGTATGTATGTTTGTATGTATGCATGTATGTACGTAGGTATGTCTGCATGTATGTACGTATGTATGTATGCATGTATGTACATAGGTATGAATGCATGTATGTACGTAGGTATGTATGTATGCATGTATGTACGTAGGTATGTATGTACGTAGGTATGTATGTATGTGTGTATGTATGCATGTATGTATGCATGTAAGTATGTATGCATGTATGTACGTAGGTATGTATGTATGTACGTAGGTATGTATGTATGTATGTATGCATGTATATACGTAGGTATGTATGTATGTAGGTATGAATGTGTGTATGTATGTATGCATGTATGTATGTATGTATGCATGTGTGCATGTATGTACGTAGGTATGTATGTATGTATGTATGTATGTATGTATTACACAACCGGTGAAAAGGTTTAGAACACCTCAATTTTTCCAGTTTTTATTGAAATTTAAGTAATTCAAGTCCACTGAATAACCTGAAATGGTACAAAGGTAAGCAGTAACCTGCTCGAGGTTAAAAAAAAAAGTTTAGGTTAGCAAAAACGGGAAAATAATGTAAATTGCACAGTTATATCGTAAAAAAAAAAGGCCTTCTTCAGGGAACAAGTAAAGGGTTAACAACTTACAGCTGTTCTGCAGCAATGTAAGTAAATTAAGCCTTCAAAGTTGATGCAAACAATTCCTACAGGTGTCCCAACGTCTGCTGATTACTTGATTCAAAACCCCCTGCCTGAAAAAAGCAGTATTGGAACAGACTGTTATTACACCCTCTGAAGCATTATTTGGACAATATTGCACTGCAGAAAGTAGTATATTGCTATCATAATGGCGAGAGCAAGGCAATTAACAAAGGAAGACAGACAGACCATTATAACCCTTGAAAGTGTAGGTCTTTCTTCAGAGAAATTGCAAAGAAAGCCAAGGTGTCAGTGAGTACAGTTTCCTACACCATCAAAAGGCACTTGGAAACTGGAGGAAACTCTGACAGGAAGAGGTCTGGCAGACCCAAAGCCACAACAGAATCAGAAGACAAGTTTCTGAGAGTCAACAGCTTGCGTGATGGGCGGCTCACATGACAACAGCTTCAAGCACAGCTTAACACTGGTCGAAGTAAGCAAGTCTTGGTTTCAACTGTGAAGAGAAGACTTCGAGCTACAGGTTTGACAGGTCGAGTGGCAGTAAGAAAGCCATTGCTAAGATGGCAAAATAAAAACGAGGCTTGCTTGGGCCATGAAGCACCACCAGTGGACTTCTGAAGACTGGACGAAGGTCTTATGAACCAATGAATCAAAATTTGAAATCTTTGGTGTATCACGCAGGGTTTTTGTACGCCGTCGAGTGGGCGAAAGGATGGTTCCTCAGTGTGTGACACCAACTGTCAAACATGGAGGAGGAAGTGTGATGGTCTGGGGCTCTTTTGCTGGATCCAGAGTCGGCGACTTGCACAGATTGACTGGCACCCTGAACCAAAAGGGCTACAACAGCATTTTGCAGCGCCATGCAATACCCTCTGGTATACGTCTAGTTGGTCAGGGATTCATCCTACAGCAAGTTAATGACCCCCAACACACCTCCAGGCTATGTCAAATCTACCTTCGAGGAAAAGAACAAGACTGTATGCTTCAAATCATGGAATGGCCAGCACAGTCTCCAGACTTAAACCCCATCGAGCTGGTTTGGGATGAACTGGACAGAAGAGTGAAAGCAAAGCAACCTACAAGTGCAACACATTTGTGGGAACTTCTGCAACAGTGTTGGGAAGAACTTCCCGAACAATATTTGATTTCCATTGTGGAAAGAATGCCACGAGTGTGTTCGGCGGTTATATCTACAAAAGGTGGCTACTTTGCTGAGTCAAAAATTTTAGTTAAATTTTGTTAAACAAAATGATTCTATGATATCTTTTTTATCTCCAATTGTTTATTTGTTCTATGCTTAATTTCAGAGTACATTGAGACATTAAACTGTGTAAATTTCAATAAAATCTGGAAAAATTGAGGCGTTCTAAAACTTTTGACCGGTAGTGTATGTATGTATGTATGTTTGTATGGGTGTGTGTATGTATGTCCATCCCCTCAAACGTATACCAATCAGAGCTGAGAATCTGGTCACATGCCAGAGTGATGTGATTACGTCTGATGTCATTATGGCGGTGCTGCGGCTGACTCTCCACACTCCACCATTTTGATTTCTATGCCGTCATGCCAAACTTATCGTCGAACCTGTCATATATCACAATCGCCATGCTCTACCTTTAAGTTTTTCATTCAGTGTGAAACACAAACAAACCGATTGTTGAAATGACCATCAAATATCGCAAGCATCAGCGTTACGTCTCTTCCAACAATATGGTACCTATACGCCTTAGGCGTTATGACTCACCGTCCCCTTCAGACAAATTAAATCCAGGTTTCTTAATACAGTGGTGTGGTGCTGTGCACACACGACTCGATTGCCAAAAAGGTAGGCCACAACGCGTGGATACAAACGAAAGCACTTTATTACAAGCTCGCTCATCAGCACTCGGCGGGCTCGACCTTCGAGCCCGCATATATATCCCGAGGCCACGCCTTGCCCCCGGGCATGGCCGATCGGCCGAAAGGCGGGGCATGTATCTCAGTTCCACGCCCGGACGCTCGCGCCACCCACTGGTGTGCGGAATTATTGATCATTGTGCCCGCCACACACGCCCCCCCCCCCCCCCCAGAATTCCCGCGCACCTGAAGGGTGAGCTTGCGGGGAGGCCGGATGACCCTGCCGAAACGCCCTCTGGCGATGCGTGCAGGGCTGGGGGGTAGCGGGGCTGAGGGGTGCCGGGGGCTGACCGCCGGGGGGTGGCCTCGACGCGGAGGCAGAGCTGCTTGCGGGGGCTGGTCCAGATCGAGGTGGGCCGGCTTGAGGCGGTCCACGAAGATACGATCCGGGGCACCGCCGATGTCCACGGGAAAATGTTTGTCCCCGGTCTCCAGCACGCGGAAGGGCCCGTTGTATGGGGGCCGCAGCGGTGCCCGGTGGGCGTCGTGCCGGACGAAAACGTACTCCGCCGTGCGAAGCTCCAGGGCGACGTGGGAGGACGGGCAACCGTGGTGTGCCGTCGGCACCGGGGCGAACCTCCTGGCGGTCTCCTGCAGGGTGGAGCGCTGTTGCGCGACGGACCAAGGAGCCGTGGAGTTAAGGGATATATTCACCCGGCACCCGCAGCGGTTGTCCGAAGACCAGCTCCGCCGAGGACGCGCGCAGGTCGTCCTTAGGCGCCGTCCTGGGGCCCAGCAGGACCCAGGGGAGCCTGTCGGCCCAGCTGCCATCACGGAGGCTGGCCCGGAGCGCGGCCTTCATGGAGCGATGAAAGCGCTCGCACAGGCCTTTGGCTTGGGGGTGGTAGGCCGTGGTGCGGTGCAGTTTGACGCCGAGCCCTTGCGCCACCGCTCCCCAGAGCTCCGAGGTGAACTGGGGGCCGCGGTCGGACGAGATGTCCGAGGGGGCACCGAACCGGCAACCCACCTGGCGATGAAGGCTTGCGCGACGTCAGCCGCAGCCGTCGCCGCCAATGGCACGGCCTCCGGCCACTGGGTGGTGCGGTCCACCATGGTGAGGAGGTGGGTGAACCCCCGCGAGGGGGGCAGAGGTCCCACCAAGTCGACGTGGACGTGGTCGAACCGACACTCGGGCACCGTAAACGGGACCAACGGGGCCTGGGTGTGGCGGTGGACATTTGCGCGCTGGCACGCGAGGCACGTCCTGGCCCAGTCGCGGACGTTCTTTCTGAGGCCATGCCAGATGAACTTCGCGCGACAAGCTTCTGGGAGGCCTTCGTGCCCGGGTGGGACAGGCCGTGGATGGCGTCGAAAACCGGGCGCTGCCAGCCAGCGGGCACGATGGGGGGAGGCCGGCCGAGGGAGACGTCGCACAAGAGGGCCGTGCCCGTGACGTCGAACGGCACCTCGGTGATGCGGAGGCCCGTGATGGCGGTCCGCAAGGCCTGGACATCGGGGTCAGCGGTCTGGTCCTCCGCCATCCGGGCATAGTCGATCCCGAGGTGGACCGCGTGTGCGACGGACCGGGAAGGCAATCCGCCACCGGGTTGTCTTTACCCGCGACGTGACGGATGTCCGTCGTGTACTCGGACACGGCAGAGAGGTGACGTTGCTGCCGGGCCGACCATGGCTCGGCAACCTTGGCCATCGCGAACACAAGGGGCTTGTGATCGACGAAAGCCGTGAATGGGCGGCCCTCGAGCAGATGGCGGAAGTGTCGGACCGCCAGGTGGAGCCCGAGCAGCTCGCGGTCGAAGGTGCTGGAGCGGCGTTTGTGCGGGCGAAGCTGTCGGCTAAAAAACGCCAGCGGCTGCCAAGCACCACGCACCCACTGCTCGTGCACCGCACCCACCGCGTAGTCCGACGCATCGGTGGTGAGGGCGATTGGTGCATCGGGCGCCGGGTGCGCCAGCATTGTGGCGTTAGCCAAGGCCAGCTTTGCGCCCGCAAACGCCACGGCCATCGGCTCCGTCCAGGCGATGGCACCTTTGCCCGGCTTCCCCCGGAGGGCCTCGTGCAGGGGGCGCAGGAGCTGGGCGACGCGGGGCACGAAGCGGTGGTAAAACTTCACCATGCCCAGGAATTCCTGGAGCCCCTTGATCGTGCGGGGGCGCGGGAAACTCCTGACGGCCTCCCCCTTGGCCGGTAAAGGGATGGCCCCGTGCCTGGTGATGCGGTGCCCCAAGAAGTCGATGGCGGTGACGCCGAAATGGCACTTCACCGGGTTGATGATCAGGCCATGCTGGCCCAGGCGTTCGAAGAGTGTGCGGAGGTGGAGCAGGTGTTCCTCCCGGGACGCGCTCGCGACTAGGATGTCGTCCAGGTAGACATAGATGAAAGGTAAGTCGCGCAAGACGCTGTCCATGAGCCGCTGGAACGCCTGGGCCGCATTCTTCAACCCAAAAGGCATCCACAGGAACTCAAAGAGGCCGAAAGGGGTGATGACGGCCGTCTTTGGGACATCGTCCGGTTGTACGGGGACCTGGTGCTAGCCCCGGATGAGGTCCACCTTGGAGAAAACGGTCGTGTTTGCCAACCGGGCGGAAAAGTCTTGAATATGCGGGACCGGGTAGCGGTCGGGGGTGTTGGCATCGTTGAGCCGGCGGTAGTCACCGCACGGCCGCCATCCGCCGCCGGGCTTGGGCACTATGTACAGAGGAGAGGCCCATGCTACAGGTTTGACAGGTCGAGTGGCAGTAAGAAAGCCATTGCTAAGATGGTAAAATAAGAACGAGGCTTGCTTGGGCCATGAAGCACCACCAGTGGACTTCTGAAGACTGGATGAAGGTCTTATGAACCAATGAATCAAAATTTGAAAACTTTGGTGTATCACGCAGGGTTTTTGTACGCCGTCGAGTGGGCGAAAGGATGGTTCCTCAGTGTGTGACACCAACTGTCAAACATGGAGGAGGAAGTGTGATGGTCTGGGGCATTTTGCTGGATCCAGAGTCGGCGACTTGCACAGATTGACTGGCACCCTGAACCAAAAGGGCTACAACAGCATTTTGCAGCGCCATGCAATACCCTCTGGTATACGCCTAGTTGGTCAGGGGTTCATCCTACAGCAAGATAATGACCCCCAACACACCTCCAGGCTATGTCAAATCTACCTTCGAGGAAAAGAACAAGACTGTAGGCTTCAAATCATGGAATGGCCAGCACAGTCTCCAGACTTAAACCCCATCGAGCTGGTTTGGGATGAACTGGACAGAAGAGTGAAAGCAAAGCAACCTACAAGTGCAACACATTTGTGGGAACTTCTGCAACAGTGTTGGGAAGAACTTCCCGAACAATATTTGATTTCCATTGTGGAAAGAATGCCACGAGTGTGTTCGGCGGTTATATCTACAAAAGGTGGCTACTTTGCTGAGTCAAAAATTTTAGTTAAATTTTGTTAAACAAAATGATTCTATGATATCTTTTTTTATCTCCAATTGTTTATTTGTTCTATGCTTAATTTCAGAGTACATTGAGACATTAAACTGTGTAAATTTCAATAAAATCTGGAAAAATTGAGGCGTTCTAAAACTTTTGACCGGTAGTGTATGTATGTATGTATGTTTGTATGGGTGTGTGTATGTATGTCCATCCCCTCAAACGTATACCAATCAGAGCTGAGAATCTGGTCACATGCCAGAGTGATGTGATTACGTCTGATGTCATTATGGCGGTGCTGCGGCTGACTCTCCACACTCCACCATTTTGATTTCTATGCCGTCATGCCAAACTTATCGTCGAACCTGTCATATATCACAATCGCCATGCTCTACCTTTAAGTTTTTCATTCAGTGTGAAACACAAACAAACCGATTGTTGAAATGACCATCAAATATCGCAAGCATCAGCGTTACGTCTCTTCCAACAATATGGTACCTATACGCCTTAGGCGTTATGACTCACCGTCCCCTTCAGACAAATTAAACCCAGGTTTCTTAATACCGTGGTGTGGTGCTGTGCACACACGACTCGATTGCCAAAAAGGTAGGCCACAACGCGTGGATACAAACGAAAGCACTTTATTACAAGCTCGCTCATCAGCACTCGGCGGGCTCGACCTTCGAGCCCGCATATATATCCCGAGGCCACGCCTTGCCCCCGGGCATGGCCGATCGGCCGAAAGGCGGGGCATGGATCTCAGTTCCACGCCCGGACGCTCGCGCCACCCACTGGTGCGCGGAATTATTGATCATTGTGCCCGCCACACGCGCCCCCCCCAGAATTCCCGCGCACCTGAAGGGTGAGCTTGCGGGGAGGCCGTATGACCCTGCCGAAACGCCCTCTGGCGATGCGTGCAGGGCTGGGGGGTAGCGGGGCTGAGGGGTGCCGGGGGTCTGACCGCCGGGGGGTGGCCTCGACGCGGAGGCAGAGCTGCTTGCGGGGGCTGGTCCAGATCGAGGTGGGCCGGCTTGAGGCGGTCCACGGAGATACGATCCGGGGCACTGCCGATGTCCACGGGAAAATGTTTGTCCCCGGTCTCCAGCACGCGGAAGGGCCCGTCGTATGGGAGCCGCAGCGGTGCCCGGTGGGCGTCGTGCCGGACGAAAACGTACTCCGCCGTGCGAAGCTCCAGGGCGACGTGGGAGGACGGGCAACCGTGGTGTGCCGTCGGCACCGGGGCGAACCTCCTGGCGGTCTCCTGCAGGGTGGAGCGCTGTTGCGCCACGGACCAAGGAGCTGTGGAGTTAAGGGATATATTCACCCGGCACCCGCAGCAGTTGTCCGAAGACCAGCTCCGCCGAGGACGCACGCAGGTCGTCCTTAGGCGCCGTCCTGAGGCCCAGCAGGACCCAGGGGAGCCTGTCGGCCCAGCTGCCATCACGGAGGCTGGCCCGGAGCGCGGCCTTCATGGAGCGATGAAAGCGCTCGCACAGGCCGTTGGCCTGGGGGTGGTAGGCCGTGGTGCAGTGCAGTGTGACGCCGAGCCCTTGCGCCACCGCTCCCCAGAGCTCCGAGGTGAACTGGGGGCCGCGGTCGGACGAGATGTCCGAGGGGGCACCGAACCGGGCAACCCACGTGGCGATGAAGGCTTGCGCGACGTCAGCCGCAGCCGTCGCCGCCAATGGCACGGCCTCCGGCCACTGGGTGGTGCGGTCCACCATGGTGAGGAGGTGGGTGAACCCCCGCGAGGGGGGCAGAGGTCCCACCAAGTCGACGTGGACGTAGTCGAACCGACGCTCGGGCACCGTAAACGGGACCAACGGGGCCTGGGTGTGGCGGTGGACATTTGCGCGCTGGCACGCGAGGCACGTCCTGGCCCAGTCGCGGACGTTCTTTCTGAGGCCATGCCAGATGAACTTCGCTACGACAAGCTTCTGGGAGGCCTTCGTGCCCGGGTGGGACAGGCCGTGGATGGCGTCGAAAACCGGGAGCTGCCAGCCAGCGGGCACGATGGGGGGAGGCCGGCCGAGGGAGACGTCGCACAAGATGGCCGTGCCCGCGACGTCGAACGGCACCTCGGTGACGCGGAGGCCCGTGATGGCGGTCCGCAAGGCCTGGACATCGGGGTCAGCGGTCTGGTCCTCCGCCATCCGGGCATAGTCGATCCCGAGGTGGACCACGTGTGCGACGGACCGGGAAAGGCAATCCGCCAACGGGTTGTCTTTACCCGCGACGTGACGGATGTCCGTCGTGTACTCGGACACGGCAGAGAGGTGACGTTGCTGCCGGGCCGACCATGGCTCGGCAACCTTGGCCATCGCGAACACAAGGGGCTTGTGATCGACGAAAGCCGTGAATGGGCGGCCCTCGAGCAGATGGCGGAAGTGTCGGACCGCCAGGTGGAGCCCGAGCAGCTCGCGGTCGAAGGTGCTGGAGCGGCGTTTGTGCGGGCGAAGCTGTCGGCTAAAAAACGCCAGCGGCTGCCAAGCACCACGCACCCACTGCTCGTGCACCGCACCCACCGCGTAGTCCGACGCGTCGGTGGTGAGGGCGATTGGTGCATCGGGCGCCGGGCGCGCCAGCATGGTGGCGTTGGCCAAGGCCAGCTTTGCGCCCGCAAATGCCACGGCCATCGGCTCCGTCCAGGCGATGGCACCTTTGCCCGGCTTCCCCCGGAGGGCCTCGTGCAGGGGGCGCAGGAGCTGGGCGACGCGGGGCACGAAGCGGTGGTAAAACTTCACCATGCCCAGGAATTCCTGGAGCCCCTTGATCATGCGGGGGCGCGGGAAACTCCTGACGGCCTCCCCCTTGGCCGGTAAAGGGATGGCCCCGTGCCTGGTGATGCGGTGCCCCAAGAAGTCGATGGCGGTGACGCCGAAATGGCACTTCACCGGGTTGATGATCAGGCCATGCTGGCCCAGGCGTTCGAAGAGTGTGCGGAGGTGGAGCAGGTGTTCCTCCCGGGACGCGCTCGCGACTAGGATGTCGTCCAGGTAGACGTAGATGAAAGGTAAGTCGCGCAAGACGCTGTCCATGAGCCGCTGGAATGCCTGGGCTGCATTCTTCAACCCAAAAAGCATCCACAGGAACTCAAAGAGGCCAAAAGGGGTGATGACGGCCGTCTTTGGGACATCGTCCGGTTGTACGGGGACCTGGTGCTAGCCCCGGATGAGGTCCACCTTGGAGAAAACGGTCGTGTTTGCCAACCGGGCGGAAAAGTCTTGAATATGCGGGACCGGGTAGCGGTCGGGGGTGGTGGCATCGTTGAGCCGGCGGTAGTCACCGCACGGCCGCCATCCGCTGCCGGGCTTGGGCACTATGTACAGAGGAGAGGCCCATGCACTGTTGGAGCGCCCTACGATGCCCAGCCGAACTCCGCTTTCACCACGGCGAGCTTCGTGGGGTCGAGGCGGCGTGCCCGGGCATAGACTGGTGGGCCGACGGTGGGGATATGGTGCTCCACCCCGTGTTTGACGGCCACCGCTGAAAAGGTGGGCCGCGTGAGTGCCGGGAAATTGGCGAGGAGGCGGGTAAACTTGTCCGCTGCCGGAAGCGTACAGACTCACCTCTCCGGGACGGAAACACTCAGCAAGCTGCTTGGCAAGCCGCTCAGCGAACAAGTGAGCGAGCTGAAGGTTTCGGCCTGGACGAGACGTCGACGCTTAACGTCCACCAACAGCCCATGCGCACAAAGGAAGTCCACACCTAGCAGGGCCATTGGCACGCTGGCGGTGACGAACAACCATTGGAAGCGCTGCCCTCCGAACCGCAGTGAGAGGCAACGCTTCCCGAATGTGCGGATGGGTGTTCCATTGGCGGCAAGCAAAACGGGGCCCCGACCCGCGGCTTGCTTGTCGGACGCGGAGGCAGGGAGGACGCTTACCTGCGCTCCCGTGTCGCACAGAAAATGACGACCAGACGAGGTGTCCGTGATGAACAGGAGGCTGCCGGAATGGCCGACGCTCATGGCCGCAAGTGAGCGCCGGCCCGGTCGTTTCCCGACCCGTCAAAAGAACACGGCGGGCGGCACATTCTAGCCTTGCGGCCGAACCTGGCGTGATAGTAGCACCAGGTTTGCGGTGGTGGCGGCCGCGTCGGCGGTGGTGGTGGCAGCGGCGGTAGTGGGCGCGGCATAGCAGCGGCCACGAGGGAAGCCAGGGGCGCTGTAGCCCCTGCACCGGGATCCACTATGGCAGCACCGTAAACCGACCGCGTGTCGCAGTCCGCGAAAAATTTGTCGGCTTCTCCGGCCAGGGCGCCCGGTTCCGTTGTTTTTGAACCGGCCAGCGCGAAGCGCACCTGTACAGGTAGCTGGCAGAGAAAAAGTGCTCGGAAGAGGAAATCCGGGCGCTGTTCTCCAAGAAGGGACAGCATAAAATCCATCCGAACGGACGGTCATGTGTCGCCGAGGGCTGGAAGGTCCAGGAGGCGGCCGGCGCGTTCGACCTCCGTGAGCCCGAACGTGGCGAGGAGGAGACGTTTGAGCGCTGCGTACTTGTGGTCACCCGGCGGGCGCCGAAGGATGGACACGACGCGGGCGGCAGTGCCGGGCCCGAGGGCGGCGACCACGTGGTAGTACATGGTCTCGTCCGCCGTGATGCCCCGGAGCTGGAATTGAGCTTCGGCCTGCACAAACCAAACGTCGGCTTGTGCTTCCCAGAACTGCGGGAGTTTGATGGTGACGGCATTGATAGCCATGGCGCGTTCGGGGGTCAGCGACGGCTGAACCAGTCGGGGTCACCACTGTGGTGCTGTGCACACACGACTTGATTGCCAAAAAGGTAGGCCACAACGCGTGGATACAAACTAAAGCACTTTATTACAAGCTCGCTCATCAGCACTCGGTGGGCTCGACCTTCGAGCCCGCATATATATCCCGAGGCCACGCCTTGCCACGTGGCCGGCCACGTGGCCGATCGGCTGAAAGGTGGGGCATGTATCTCAGTTCCACGCGCGGACGCTCGCGCCACCCACTGGTGCGCGGAATTATTGGTCATTGTGCCCGCCACAGTGGTATCGTTTCAGTAGTATAGTTTTCGTAATAATAATAATAATATTATAGTAAATATAACCATAACACTTTAATCCCAATGTCGTGCATGGAACGTTGATGGATTGAAGCAGTGTATTGCCTTAGTCACATATGATGCTGCCGCCGCACGGTTTTGCGGTCTGCGGTTTGTAGATGGGATTTTTACAAATCGTACGGCTTTGTGGGCTGCGGCAGCAGTGTTCACAAATGTTACGGGGTCCGCACGGCAATCGTAAAAGTCATGAATTCAAAATGCGTGAGGAGACCGCAAGGCGAACCGCGAGGCGCCCTCACGGCGACCGCAAGGCGCCCGCAAGGTTGTTGCAGTTGTCACGGTTGCCATTAGGCCATCGTACGGCAGCACTAAAGTCACTGCACGGCCGCCGTACGATATTTAGAACATCGTACGGCCATCTCACTGAGGTCGCAAGACCTTGCGATACTACATGCGGTGGGGTTGCGGCCTATGGCCTAGCGATTTCCGAAAAAAAGTTTAATGTCTATTCATCCCAAAAAAAAATTCCATCTCTTATAGTGCATTTTTTCTACATTCCCTAAACTCTCCTGTACTCCATCCTCCATCCAGCGTCCTTAAACGTATTTTTGAGTCGAAGGTCCCAAGAAACTCATTTTGCAATAAATGTTCGTTTCCCATTAATCGTACACTTTCTAAAATCAAATCTCACCCCTCCCCTCCAAATCTTCCCCATAACCCCTCCCTTCCAAATCTTCCCCATCACCCATCCCTTTCAAATCTTCCCCCTTTCCCCTCCCCTCCTGATCCTCCCCATCACCCATCCCTTTCAAATCTCCCCCCTTGCCCCCTCCCTCCTAAACTACCCCCTCACCCATCCCCTCCAAGACTCCCCCTCGCCCCTCCCCTCCTAGACTCCTCCCTCACCCCTCCCCTCCAAATCTCCCCCATATCCCATCCCTTTCAAATCCCTCCCCTTGTCCCTTCCCTCCCAAACTCCGCCCTCGCCCCTCCCCTTCAAATCTCCACACCCTCATTTCTTCTCAATTTCCCCCCTCTCACTCCCCCTCCTCAAAGCATCCTCCCCGCTTCTTCCCCCTTCCAACTCTCACCTCCATCTCCCCCAACTTTCTGCCTCGCTCTTCCCCCTCCTCAAATAACACCTCATTGTGCCTCACCCAATCACCATCAAACCTTTTGTCCGCCCCATCCTTCCCTTTCTCCGAGCTATTCTGAAATCTCTGACACACCTTCAACAGCTCTCCCTACCTCTTCCACCTCTTCCACATCTTACCCTGCCCCTCCTCCCCCCTGTTCTGTATCCGATGCTCCCCCTTCCTCTTCATTAACGGTATGGACCTCAAACATCCGGGGCCTTCGTTCAAACTTAACTGATCTCTCCATACAGGTTGCTTCTGTCAAACCAGACATGGTCTGCTTAACAGAAACTTTCCTCCTTCATGATGTCTCTGATTCCTTAGTATCTCTCCTGGGTTACTCCCTCCTCCGGGATGATAGACCTGAGCCTCGTCCTGGAGGTGGGGTTGCTATCTTTATCAAAAACTCTCTTCCTCACTCGCCCTGCACTGTACTCTCTCCACCTCACCCCCAGGAATACCTCTGGCTACGGCTTCCCCTTCGCTCCCACCTCTTGTTCATATGTGTGTTGTACCATCCACCAAACAGTGATGACTCCATCTACATCTCGCTGTCTGATAATATGGACCAACTTCTATCTACTCATCCCAACTCTCTCTTCCTCATATGTGGTGATTTCAACTGTCATCATGCCAGTTGGCTGGGTGTGGGTACCTCCCTCACCAGCCATGGCTCCTCAGCAAAGGACTTCTGCAACTCACTGGGACTGACACAATCTGTCAATTTCCCGACCCGGATCTCAGTCAACGGAGCATCTTCTCTTCTGGACTTGGTTATGACTAACTTCCCTGAAAATGTCTGCTGCTCTTCTTCTGCGCCAATCGGATCATCTGATCATGTCCTTGTTAAAGTGGACATCTCTCTGACCATTCTCAGGGAGCCTGCTCAGCGTCAACGAGTCTGGCATTTCACTCAGGCCAACTGGCACGGTCTTCAAGCAGCCATCAATCATCTGGACTGGTCTCCCATCTCTACCACCTCTGACATCAACTCATCCTGGGAATTCTTCCAAAGTACATTGCTCTCCTTCATGCACAGATTTATCCCATCTCGTCTTCAGTTGTCATACCCTTCCTCCCGTCCATGGCACACGGAATCTTGTGGTGAGGCTGTTGCCCAGAAACAACTTGCCTTCGTCTCCTGGAAAGCAAATCCAACGGAAGAAAATCTCATTTCCTTTCACAAAGCCCGAAACAAGTGTGTGTCCACCCTCAGGAGAGCCAGGAAACAATATCTCTCCGTTCTCAAGACCGAACTCTCTTATCTGTCTCCCTCTTCCAAATCCTGGTGGCGTCTGGTCAAATCCGTTTCTGGTGTTTGTTCCCCCTCCATCCCCTCCCTTACCTCAAACGGCTACACAGCTGACTCCGCACGTGAAAAAGCTGAATGCCTCAACTCTGCGTTTGCCTCTAAATCTTGTGTCCCAAACCCATCCCTCTCTGTACCCACCATACCCAGTCGTACCCAGCTGCTCCTGCACTTTGTGTCCTTTCCTCCTGACAAGGTGGAAAAGTTTCTGTCAACCCTCGACTCTGATTCTGCAACTGAACCCGACGGCATCAGCCCACGGGTCCTAAAATCCTGCTCTGCCTCTCTATCTCACCCTCTCTCTGTTCTCTTCACCCTCTCTTTTGCTCAAGGTCAACTGCCATCTGCTTGGAAATCACCCAACATCACCGCTTTGCACAAATAAGGTGCAAAAACAGATCCTAGCAACTACAGACCATTCAGCCTTCTCCCAATTATCAGCAAAGTCATGGAATCCATCATTGCTTCGGATATGAAATCTTTCCTCTTCTCCAATGGCTTGATCTCTGAGCATCAATTTGGTTTCAGACCAGGTCACTCTACTCTGGACATGCTGCTTCTGCTGTCTCAACAATAGATGGAGGTCCTCAATGCCAAACAGGAAATTAGAGCTGTCTCCCTCGACATATCACGTGCCTTCGATACGGTCTGGCACCCCGGTCTGCTCACCAAACGCTCCTCCTTTGGTATCCATGGAAATCTCCACGCATGGCTGGCTGACTTCCTCTCTAGTCGTCGTCAACGTGTGGCCCTGAATGGGGTTGTCTCATTTCCTCTTCCTGTTCAGGCTGGAGTTCCCCAAGGCAGTGTACTGGGCCCTGTGCTTTTTCTGGTCTTCATCAATGATCTCTCTGACTCTCTTGAAAATCCTCTCTATCTCTTTGTTGATGACTCCACTCTCTGCTGCTCCATTCCTCTTCCCTGAGATCGGCAGTCTGCAGCCTCCTCACTCTCTGAAGACTTGGACAAAATCACAGACTGGTCAAACAAGTGGAACATGTCTTTCAATCCTGACAAATCTCACACTCTTACTATGTCTCTCCGATAAGATCGACTGGACAACCCTCCCATCTACTTTCTCAACAATCCTCTCCAAGAAGTTCTGTCGCTCAAGCTTTTGGGTCTCACTATCTGCCATGATCTTTCTTGGGAAAACCACATTTCCAAGCTGGCCTCCATAGCCAGTCGCCGACTGGGCATCCTCCATCGTGCGAAGTCCTTCCTCGGCACACCTGAGCTCCTCACCACATACAAGGCTTTCATCCGCAGCTCAATGGAATACTGTTCTCCCCTATGGGCCGGTGCTCCTGCCTCACACCTAGCTCGGCTTCACGCTGTTGAAACCAAAGCTTTCAGAATTATTGGAATCTCCCGTGATGAAGCTATCTCTGAGGGCCTTTCACTCACTCACCGCAGGCAGGTAGGTGGTCTTTCTGTCTTCTACCGACTCCTCTCCGGCCTTGCACCCCCAGCTCTCTCTGTGCTCTGTCCCCCAAATATTCCTACAGGTCGCACAAGATCTGCCAGCAACCCTCTGATGGTTAAACTGCCGAAATCTCGACTCTCTGCTCACCTTCACTCTTTCAATTCCTCTTTTCTCCCGCCTCTGGAACAAACTCCCTCACTCCCTTCAATCCCACTCCTCCCTCCAGGTCTTTAAAACAGCTGTTCACCACCATTTCTTATCTTCCCCCATCCAAAACCTTGATCTTTTCTATCCCAGCTAATTCACCCCAGATCCACCTTGTTTGAAATTCCAACTTCTTTCCTGGAAGTCCTGGCCGTGTCCATATGTTTTATACCTCTCCCACCCGCCCCCTACCCATGCCCCCCTCCCCAAAGCCCTCGCCCTCCCTCAGATCTCTCGATGTCTCCATGTCTCTCGGTCCCTGCTCTCAAATGTTGTGTTTGTGTCCTTCCCCCTCTCTCCCCATCTTGTCTACCGCTCCCGATGTTGTATGTTTTTGTGTCGGTTTGTCTTTCTGTGTGATGAATGTTCGGTCTTTCACGAGCCTCGATCTTGTATCCAAAAAAAAAAAAAAATGTCAAATTTTAAAAATCGTAAGCCCCTGCGACGAGCAAAAAACCTTGAGATCGCCTCACGGCTACCGTAGCTACCGTGCGGCCACCGCACGGTTATGGCAATTTTGGGGACTTACGGCCGCCGCCTACACGCCGCAGGCCATTTGTGACCGAGGCATAACCGCAGAAGTAAGTAATTGATGTCAGTTTTTTTTTAAAATAATGTGATTTTCGTAATAAAAACGTAACGTTATTATTATAGTAAATCTAATCATAACACTAATCCCTTTGTAGTGACTGTAAACGTCTGGAGGTTGAATATATATCTTATATATATTAAAGTAGCAGCACTTTCGTGTCCGGCCGCCATGCTATGTCATTACGTATACGATGTCATTACGGTGTAAACACCTGCTCACTTTGAGAGCGGCAAGAAAGGTCATTCCTCTTTGGGGTATATAGATTACAGTCTCTCTATGATCGGGTCTCAAGAACATTGGGTGTGTTAATTTACCAAGTTTCTTGTGGAGAGATCGCCAAGTGGTTTAAGCATTCGAGCAAGCACTCCATTCAAAACCTTGAAGGAACGGCTGCCTTGGCAAGCGCTAGCTAGCTGCTTGGTAAATGAGCACACCTCCAACCCTTGTGGGGTATATATATTACAGTAGATCTTCGCTCAGTTCTATAAGTAAAACTTACCACACGGATGTCGGAATTCCTCCAAATTTCTTTGTTTAATGTTATAAACAGCATTAGCGACTGTTTAAAAAGCTAATCATGTGTGTTTGTGGTTTATAATATTTTACAAGCCCGGCTACGCCGCTGTTAGAGTTTTGTCTTGTTTTATTAAGATCGTATGAAAAGTACGAAAGCACCAATCTAGCTGATTTATACATTACTGGTCAAAGGAATAAAAACACAAATAAAGTTTATTTTTGATTATCCCGCTTTCTTGTATGACAGACTAAATAAAATGAAAAACCGAAAGAGACCCCAAAAAAACCGGTTAATGTTTATTTAAATCTGCACACTAAATATCGCAAATGAATCGATCAAATCACGTGACTATTACAGGTCATACTGCAGTTGAGCAACATTTAACACGCAACAACGTGTGTCACTCTTGTGTAAGTTGCAATAACTCGAGTAAACAGAAATTCCAACTTCTTTCCTGGAAGTCCTGGCCGTGTCCATATGTTTTATACCTCTCCCACCCGCCCCCTACCCATGCCCCCCCCCCCCAAAGCCCTCGCCCTCCCTCAGATCTCTCGATGTCTCCATGTCTCTCGGTCCCTGCTCTCAAATGTTGTGTTTGTGTCCTTCCCCCTCTCTCCCCATCTTGTCTACCGCTCCCGATGTTATATGTTTTTGTGTCGGTTTGTCTTTCTGTGTGATTAATGTTCGGTCTTTCACGAGCCTCGATCTTGTATCCAAAAAAAAAAAAAAATGTCAAATTTAAAAAATCGTAAGCCCCTGCGACGAGCAAAAAACGTTGAGATCGCCTCACGGCTACCGTATCTACCGTGCGGCCACCGCACGGTTATGGCAATTTTGGGGACTTACGGCCGCCGCCTACACGCCGCAGGCCATTTGTGACCGAGGCATAACCGCAGAAGTAAGTAATTGATGTCAGTTTTTTTGTCAGTGATGTCAATAAGTCTGCAGAATGGTTGTTGGAGTGTGTTCCGTTAGTAATCGCTTGCCAAGCAGCTTGTTTGATTCAAAACACTCAATCAAGCACCAACGGAACGGAGTGCTCGGCACCACTTAACACATGACGGTCTCCATGGAAGCAATGGTGTCGTGGGACTCGAGCAAATGCTGTCGGAGCAGTCGTTTTCAGTTTCAATCTATCCTCTTGTGACAACAACCTTCCCAAGCGGATTTACAGAAAAAGTACTGTTTGAAGAGGAAAATAATGGGAAACTCTAGAAAGCATCTTGAAATGCAGAAAATTAGATGAAAATTGTCGATTTTGTGACTTTGACCTTTGACTCTTTGACCTCGAAACAATCGGCTTCTGGCTTTTGATTGGTGAACCAATTCAGTGACACAATATGCAAACCCTGTAGGCCTACAAATGTCAGCTCAATCAGATGAAAATTGACAATTTTATGCGACCTTGACCTTTTGATCTAAAAAAAAACAATCGGCTTCTAGCTTTTGATTGGTGATCCAATTCAGTGACCAATATGCGAGTTCTTAAAATTTCATGTCAATTGGATGTAAATTGACAATGTTATGTGATGCTGATTTTTTTACTAAATACGTCCGAATCCGTTCGCAACTTTTTGAGATATCCTGAACACAACCAGACAGACAGACAGACAGACAAAGGGTGAAACTAGAACGGCACTCAGTAGAGAGCATACCTCCGCCAGGTGAACAGTTTACGTTTTGTATCCCAGAGTAGACCAGAAAATCACAATACAGAATCACATTTAATCAAAATCATCCATCCACAACTTTTTGAGATATCCTGCTTTGTATCGTTTTTGCCCTATCTACCAATGGTGAAGAAGAATCACTTAAAATTTAATAATTCTCATATCCGAATCCATATTGAGATCTTCACCAGAATCGAATCGAATCTTCCTTGTTAGACACCCAACCTGTCCACCAGGTTTTGTCCAAATCCGTCCATAACTTTTGGAGATATCCTGCTGTGTATCGTTTTTGGCCCGATCTCCCAATGGCGAAGAATCAATTAAAAAATTCTAGTAGCCAGATCCGAATCCGAATCTTCACCAAAATCTGATAATTTCGTCCTTGTCACATTCGCTACATCTCTGCGAAATTTCGTCCGAATCTGTCCACAACTTTTTGAAATATCTTGTTCACAAACGGACAGACAGACAAACAGACAGACAGGGGTGAAAACATAACCTCCATCCACCTTTGGTGGCGGAGGTAACAATAAAAGTATGAAATGCACGTTTCAATATCGGTCTCTGTGACAATGGAATTGAAGAAATAGCCACCAACCCTTTTGAAATCGACTATGGTGGCCATTTTGTTAACATAAGCTGGTGCGTTTCCTTAGCAATAAGCTTACTTAAACTTTCCAAGCATCTCCGTTGCTCCGCTTGCCGAGCGCCTTCGTAAGCGGCTTGTTAATGGAACACTGTGTTCGCCAAGCATTCTCCGCTTAGCCATCTCATCTGAGTTTGCTTCCCATGGAGACCCAGACAGTGAACATCTGTGACGACACGAAGACGCTGCATGTCGGCGCCCGTCTTTCCGCTGGGGTTTCAAATTCGACCATTCGATCTGCAGGTGACAAACACCCTGACCGAAATCCTCTCCTTTGGTGTTTACTCGTGACAATAATTAATTAATTAATTATTTCATTTATAGCTACCCGAAGGAAAGTGGTGCAGTCGCAATTATTGCATAATTGAGTATTTTAACATGATAATGAAATCGAAAATCCAGTAAAGTGTTCATATCTAGTAAAACAAAATTGGTTTCCCTTTAAGTATTTAAATTGCTTGAATGACGTCATACAGAAGAATGGCATACGAAATTAGGAAAAAAGAAAAATTGAAATTTCTCATGCCTGACAGTAGATGGCAATCGAGTACCACAATCTTTGTTTAAGTCTTTTTGTCAATTTCACACGTGTGCTGGAATCTATATATACCACCAGTGAGATGCATACTCAGAAACCAGCTTTATTCTCTTTCTCTCTTTCTCTCTTACTTTCTTTCGCTCTTTCTCTCTTTCTCTCTTTCTCTCTTTCTCTCTTTCTCTCTCTTGCTCTCTTTCTCTCTTTCTCGCTCTCGCGCCCCCTGCTGGTCGTTGGTGATATGAAACTAAGGAATACATCTACAAGGAAATCTAAGAAACGAAGGAAATCATCTCCGAGCAGTGCTCCTCCTCCCTGACCACTCATTAAAGATGCAGTTCCATTATCCATCCATGCACGTCTGTTCACTGTCTATAAAACCACCTGTTGGGAGGAAGGGATTCATTTCTGCATTGTTTGCTTTCAAGTTTGGTAAGGCCTCAGTCACACTGAATCGTACGATTTCTGGATCGTGCGATTGATGGCAATCTGGTCGAGGTACGATCAATCGTCAATGTTTGCTATGCTCTCCATTTGCGATCGCAAACAGCGATTGGTCTTAGGGGTCATCGTACGATTGGTGGTATGCGTGGTTGTGCGATCACCAACGATTGGAGAAGCTCGATCGCAAGATCAATCGTAGATAATCGTGTGAATAGTGGTGGCGATCAGCGACCAATCGTACGGTCAATTGTGGCGACCTGCGAACGCTCGCACTACCGATCGTGAGGTTGAACGACAGGTGGCACCACCAATCGTCAGGTGGCAGGACCAGTAGCACGACCAATCGTGCGACTACTTGACCCGCGATCATGCACGACTGGTGGTGCTTCCATGCGTGACTGGTGGTACGACCATGTAAGACCTGTCTGCGACCTCTTACGATTTGGAATCGCAGGTCAGAAGTTTAGAACATGACCATCGACCTTGCTGCGACTGATTTTGCTCTGGCGATCACCCACGACCTCTGTGACCAGTCGCGCGCTCTTTCTACGATTTGCCCGCGATTCACAAAATTTTCGGTCGCAGCTAGGTCGTAACCTGGTCGCAGGCCCGGTGTGACTGGGGCTTAAGAATGATTAACCAATATGCCATGTACTTGCCATTGTCTCATAATGGTTGATAATGCTTGCTTAATAGTGCTTTATACTTTTCTGTAGATGCGTTGCATTCAAGTGGATTAAAACTCTGAATTGTAGTCAATGTGGACATCTTTGATTTTCACCACATTTTAATCCACTTCGAATCCTACGCTTGGAGCGATGGAAAAGTTGCTTCGCCTCGGACCTTCTGTGGGGATCCTCAGGTGACGAACGCAGCTGGCCAATGGGGACATTGGTACAGGTCCCTTCAGAATTACATCGCTGTGGTTTCGGATCTCTCCGCACCAAAAAAGCTCTCGCAGTTAACTTGCCATGTGAGCGATATTGTATACGACTACATCTCTCATTGTGCCACGTATGAGTCTGCTGTTGAAACTTTGAGGGACATCTTCGTCAAACAACAAAGCGCTTTGTATGGCCGCCATATGTGCGCGACCCGGCACCAGGCCCCTTCGGAGAGTCAAGAGCATTACATACAGGCATTGAGACGACTCGGAAAAGATTGTCTGCTGGAACCCCGGATGGTCGCGGATTCGGCCGACGATCTAATGCGTGATGCCTTTGTGGCTGGCATCGCATCACCATCAATCAGATTACAGTTGCTTGAGGAAACTACGCTGACCTTTCAACAAGCGTGCAAGAAGGCTCGCGCACTACAGCTGGTGACAACTCGGGCGGAGGCATACGGCGGCCCCTTCCCCACTGCGGGTGCTGTGGCCGAGATGCGCTCGGAGACGGCGGCACCAACCGAGCGATCCCACGCTGGGATCGCCGTGTCTCCGGAATCTGCCTCCACGTTGCCGGTTGCAGGAGACGAGGAAAGCTCAAACGCCGCGGCCGCCACTTCTTCTTCTTCAGAGAATGCCAAATGTTACTTCTGCGGCAATAAAAGACATCCGCGTGCTTCCTGTCCCGCTAGAGATTGCGTGTGTCACAATTGTGGAAGGAAAGGTCACTTCGCCAAGGTATGCCGAGCGGCGAAAACATGGCGATTGACCCTTGCCGGGACGAACACATCGCGCTTAGCGCACTCCGGAGACCCGGGCGTATCGCGTGGTTTGCAAAGTGCTGTGCTGCTGGTGCTCGTGGAAGGAGTTGGGACAAGTTACACGCCGCATATATTTGGCTTCATCGGGACTGTGGGTCCGCACCAAAGGCTTGTGTTCCCTCAGCCTGGTGGTCAATGATGTGACATATACCGATGTCAAACTCGTGGTCATGGCTGATTTATGTGCTGATGTGCTGCTCGGAAATGACTTCCTTCGCTGACATGGGTGTCTAGAAATGCAATTTGGGGAAGGAGAAAAAATACTTTCTGTATGCGGCCTAGCCGAAATGGCCATCAATCCCCCGGCTCTGTTCCCTAGCCTAACAGCCGATTGCAAACCTCAAACTGTAATGTCACGGCAGTATACCCGTGCCGATGCTCAGTATATTGCAGATGAGACTAGGCACTTGCTACGGTAGGGTATTATAGAGCCAAGTAGGTCTCCATGGAGAGCCCAGGTGCTCGTCGTGCACACAGAAAATCACAGAAAATGATTGGTCGTCGATTACAGTCAAACAATTAACCAGTTCACACAATTATATGCGTACCCCCTGCCAAAAATGGATGATCTAATCAGAGAGGTGGCTAAGTATCGCGTCTTCAGCACCTTGGACCTAAAATCCGCGTATCATCAAATACCTATAAGGGAGTCAGATAGGCCCTACACAGGGTTCCAATCCGGACAATGGTTGTATCAATTCCGTTTCATCCCATTTGGGGTCACAAACGGAGTGTTTTGCTTTCAATGCGCGATAGATGACATCTTGGCTAAAGAGCAATTAAAATACATTTTCATGTACGTGGACAACGTGACGATTTGCGGACATACCCTGGAGGGACACGATGCTAACTTGAAATGATGCCTGGACGTGGCACATCGGTACAATGTGACCATCAATGGGGACAAGTGTCACTATGCTACCAAAACAATTGACCTCCTTGGGTACATGGTGACCGGAGGCGAGATAAAACCTGATGCTGAGCGCCTTCAGCCCTTGCTCAAGATGGTATCTCCGTGTGATCGGGCGTCCCTGAGGCGTGCATTAGGGCTTTTCGCGCATTACTCTTGGTGGGACCACGGTTACTCAAAGAAAATAAGGCCTTTGGTGGGTTGCAAAGCTTTTCCTCTGACGCAAGTTGCCAAGGACACCTTTCATCTTCTGAAGGAAGATATCGCAGGGGCTTGCTTGACTTCCATTGACGACACTATACCATTCCACGTCGAGACAGATGCCTCCAACTGCGCAATCGCAGCCACTCAGGGGGGGGGGGGGGGGGGAGGGGTAAGCCCGTCGCGTTCTTTTCACGAACCCTGACCTCGAGTGAACGCAGACACTCTGCGATCGAGAAAGAGGCGTACGCGGTCGTCGAGTCTGTCAGACGGTGGTGCCATTTGCTTCTGGGCCGGAAATTTGATCTTATTACTGACCAGCAGTCAGTGGCTTTTATGTATGGCCATAAGCACCCCCCAGCGCATCAAAAATGAGAAAATATCATGATGTAGGGTGGAATTAGCTGACTATTGCTATGACATAATCTATCGGCCTGGACGCAATAATGTGGCTGCCGACACCTTATCTCGACCATCAGTTTGTGCCGGCATGACCTCTGAAGACCTGAAGGGCATTCATGAATCGTTGTGCCATCCAGGTGTAACTCGACTCTTTCATTTTGTGTGCTGCCGTAACTTCCCTTTTTCGGTTGATGATGTCAGACGGCTATGTCGGACATGCCCGGTGTGTGCGGAGTTCAAACCGAGATTCAACAAGCCGCCGCTTGGGACCCTCATTCGGGCAGGTCGGCCCTGGGAGAGATTGAGCATTGATTTTAAAGGTCCTTTGCCGTTATCGAGCTCACTACGTTACATGTTGATGGTAGTTGACATGTATTCGCGTTTTCCCTTTGCATTCCCGTGCTCTGATATGACCTCTGCCACGGTAATTAGGTGCCTACGTCAGCTGTTCCTCTTGTTCGGCTATCTGGCTTTCGTCCATTCGGATCGTGGTGCTGCGTTTATGTCTCAGGAGGTAAAGACTTTTCTCGTGCAGCTAGGGATAGCTGCCAGCCGAACTACTCCCTACCATCCCGAAGGGAACTGTCAAATGTAATGATTTAATGGCGTGATCTCGAAAGCCGTGGAAATGAGATTGTGGATGCGGTCAATGGGATTGCACCAATGGCCTCAGGTCTTGCACAAAGCGTTCCATGTGTTACATATTTATGTGAATGTATGTGGATTACCATTCAGGTCTTTGCATATCCGTGTGTAGTATATTAAGGGTTGTTGTGATTGGAGGGTCAGGAGCCCTTCTGAACAAGTGGCCGGAAACGGAAGTGACCGGAAACGAAAGAGGAAAAGACACGAGGAAAAAAGGACGAGTATTCTTCTTCCTCGCCCCGCACCGACGAAAGGGGGGATTGATTGAGCCGTGTGGAAAAGCGGCGTTCCGAAGCCCACCTGGCGAGAGGAATCACCGGGACGTGTACCTGCCCGGTGGAGACGTCAAGTTGACGTGGGGCCGTGCATCGACCCCGCGTCTGGCACCGTTCCCAACACCGTCTAAAAAGACGCGTACGGGTCGCCCGTTGGGGCCTAACATGCCTGGCAAGCGGCGTGGGGCTTTTGGCTTGCTTTCCCGTCCCCGCGTCGCGTGGCCGCGAGGGGCTGTAGCCGGGGTGCCGGGTACGATACCTGCCCGGTGGAAACACGTCCACCCGGGGTTCGTTCAACCGCCCGAGTGCGGCGACGCCGACTATCATCTTGGTCAGGAGGGGCCCAGAGACATTGTGCGGGACCGAGACCAAAAGGGTGTCGTGAGTACTCACCGGGACACACGTATATAAGATGGCCATCTTACTCATAGGGAATTGATTGTGGCTGGGGAATTGTTGATGGTAGTGTATTGTTGATTGCTCGGGGAAAATCTCCGTGGTTGTGTCATTGAAATTGTATGGTATCATTACCATTGGAAATATATCCTTGAACATCAGTTGTCTCCTGGGTGAAATTCATATGGATTGCGTGGCGAAAGTGCATATATAATACAGCTTGCTGGCGGAGTTCCTCTCACGGTCCGGGGGTCACCGAGACCAGGTATTCACCGAGGGGACCACGTAACAGAATTGGGGGCTCGTCCAAATAACGATTTGCGGTTTCGCAATTGGGTCTACGTCCGGGATTTAAAATTGTATAAAATAATAAAATAATAATTTTTTATTAATTAAAATTTATTAATTAATTATTAATTGGTAAATTTTTTTGAGAAATTGGGGTAAAGTCTTGGGTGAAGGTTAATAGGTGTAAACGATAGGCACCATGGCGTTTGTGGCACAGAACTTTGGGGTAACCCCGAGTGAGGCACAGTTCCGAGCGTTGCTAAAGTCGGACCTCTTGAAATTGGCCAAACATTTTAACTTGGAGGTCCGAACTAATTTGAGGAAGGCAGAGTTGCAGGCCACAGTGATACAATCTATGGTGGGATTAGGAACATGGGACGAGTTAGCCTGGGAGTGGCTACCCGAAGAACCAGAAGACGTTGAGGTCCGGAAACTGGAGTTGCAATTACGGAGCCAGGAACGGATTAAAGAGAAAAGAAACAAGCAGAGGAAAGGAGAGTGGAACGAGAACTCCAGGAAAGGATGAAAACAGAGGAAAGGAAAGCAGAAGCAGAGGAGAGGAGAGCTGCAAGGGAACTCGAAGCAGAGGAGAGAAAAGCGGAAAGGGAATTAAAGGAACGTGACATGGAGCTTCAGCAAGAAATCAAATTCAAGGAGCTGGAGTTAATGAGAGAACGGGGAGAGGCACCACCCTTGCTGACGGGGTCGACACCTAACCAGAAAACCTGGGATGTGGGCAGACATGTGAGGCTGGTTCCACCGTTCAGTGAAAAGGAAGTCGCGAAATTTTTCCCACACTTTGAGAAAGTGGCTCGACAATTAAACTGGCCGGAGGAGGCCTGGACCATACTCGTGCAAAGTGTGCTGGTGGGGAAAGCTCAGGAAATTTATTCGGCGCTACCAATGGACCAATGTGCAGATTATGAGGTACTGAAGACGCACATCCTCAAAGCGTATGAGTTGGTTCCGGAAGCTTACAGGCAAAAATTCAGGAATGCCAGGAAGAGGGAGAGTGAGACCCATGTGGAGTTTGCCAGAGTGAAAGAAAACATGTTTGATCGGTGGTGTGAGTCAAAAGGAGTCGGGAAAGACTTCGAGACATTGCGGGATTTGATCCTGGTGGAGGAATTCCAGCAGTGTGTCCACGAGGACATCAAAGTGTACCTGCAGGAAAAGAAGGTACCAAAGTTGTGGGACGCAGCCACCATGGCAGATGATTATGCCTTAACCCACCGAATAGGGGTCCACGAACCTAACTCCTCGCCTAGATCTCCGCAGGGGAGGTGGGGAACAGCAGGTGCGGAGAACGACCATACATGGCGGCGGCCTCGAGATGATTATGGGGACAACTATGATACCCCACCTGTTCGAAATCAGAGGGATGCGGGCCCAAGACAAACTTATAGTTCGGGGGGCCCGAGGCAGACCACGAGTTTTTCCTCCGGGCCTACTTGCGCTTTTTGCAAGAAACCTGGACACTTGATGTCCAGTTGTTACCGCATGAAAAGCGAAGACCCAGAGCGGAGTCCGACTACTACGACTCCAAACGCAATGGCCATTGTGAGAAATCGCCATCAAAAGGGTTACCAACCATTTATTTCAGAGGGGTTTGTGTCACGGGATGGAGCCTCGACTAACCGGAAACCGGTTAGGATATTGAGGGACACAGGGGCACATCAATCTTTAATGCTGGAAGGCATTTTGCCATGGTCCGAGGAGACGGCAACGGGGGATAGTGTTCGTTTACAGGGGATCGGGGGCGGTGTTAGTGCTCCCCTTCATGTCATCCATTTGGAGTCCGATTTGGTCTCAGGACCGGTCACCGTCGGTTTACAAGCCACGCTTCCTGTAGAGGGTGTATCTGTGGTTATCGGGAATGATTTGTCCGGGGGTCAAGTTTATGGTAACCTGAGGGTTGGTAAAGAGCCCAGCAGGGAAAATAACGCCACACCAGCTCGGGATGGCGACAAAAGTGCCAAGTTATTTGTAGGGGGACTGAACTTCAAAACAGAGGAAGAAGTTCTGACCTCTGTCTTCAACAGATATGGGCCGCTGGTGGAAGTGCGGTTGGTAAGAGACTGGGAAACGCAACAGTCAAGAGGGTTCGGCTTTGTCACGTTTGCCAGCACAAAAGACGCCAGAGAGGCAGAGAAGAATTGGAATGGCAGGGATTTGGAGGGTCGGACCATAACAGTAGGGAAGGCATTTCGTAGACGTCGAGAGGTCTACAGGAGAGGACAACTGGGCGGTAGTGTTTGTTGGTGGTGGCCGCAATCAATATTATTATGGAGGCTCCCTGAGTTACGGCCGCTCCCGAAGGAAGGATTGGCAAAGTAGTGGCCGAGAAGGAGACCGCTATTCATGGGACTACAGGGACAAGTGGTCCCACCCTAATTATTAGGGAAGTTCTGAGAAGTTGAAGCACTGAATGCGGCGGAGCCGCCGAGCCAAGATTCCTACACGGATTAACCGTGAACGCCGTTCCTAAAGGCGTCCATGTAGTGAACTTTCATGCACGGACTAACCGTGAACTCCACGTTCCTCAAGGCGCCCATGTAGAGAACTTTCCTGCACGGACTAACCGTGAACTCCACGTTCCTAAAGGCATCCATGTAGTGAATACTCGGCTTGGCCTCCCAGAAAAAGTGCTATCGAGTGGCTTAACTTTGGATCTGTGATCAACCCCTTAACCTTCATTCACAAGAAACTGGCGGTCAAAGTCAGAGGGTCATGAGATGGAGTTTGATTTGGCAGGGACAATGTCGTTGCTGGTGCTTAGTCCAGAGTGAGTAATCTGGAGGGGTTGTGGTGAAATTTTGGTTGCTTTATTTTTAAGTGATAACTGTGCCCGGGGGCAACTGATAATTTGGGGGGGTTGAGTTATCTGGTTTGTTTCTCCAAATTGGCCGGCAAAGAAAGTTTTCGCTGGGTTCAAACTTTCTTTCTTGAAGGGGGGGAGTGTTACATATTTATGTGAATGTATGTGGATTACCATTCAGGTCTTTGCTTATCCGTGTGTAGTATATTAAGGGTTGTTGTGATTGGAGGGTCAGGAGCCCTTCTGAACAAGTGGCCGGAAACGGAAGTGACCGGAAACGAAAGAGGAAAAGACACGAGGAAAAAAGGACGAGTATTCTTCTTCCTCGCCCCGCACCGACGAAAGGGGGGATTGATTGAGCCGTGTGGAAAAGCGGCGTTCCGAAGCCCGCCTGGCGAGAGGAATCACCGGGACGTGTACCTGCCCGGTGGAGACGTCAAGTTGACGTGGGGCCGTGCATCGACCCCGCGTCTGGCACCGTTCCCAACACCGTCTAAAAAGACGCGTACGGGTCGCCCGTTGGGGCCTAACACGCCTGGCAAGCGGCGTGGGGCTTTTGGCTTGCTTTCCCGTCCCCGCGTCGCGTGGCCGCGAGGGGCTGTAGCCGGGGTGCCGGGTACGATACCTGCCCGGTGGAAACACGTCCACCCGGGGTTCGTTCAACCGCCCGAGTGCGGCGACGCCGACTATCATCTTGGTCAGGAGGGGCCCAGAGACATTGTGCGGGACCGAGACCAAAAGGGTGTCGTGAGTACTCACCGGGACACACGTATATAAGATGGCCATCTTACTCATAGGGAATTGATTGTGGCTGGGGAATTGTTGATGGTAGTGTATTGTTGATTGCTCGGGGAAAATCTCCGTGGTTGTGTCATTGAAATTGTATGGTATCATTACCATTGGAAATATATCCTTGAACATCAGTTGTCTCCTGGGTGAAATTCATATGGATTGCGTGGCGAAAGCGCATATATAATACAGCTTGCTGGCGGAGTTCCTCTCACGGTCCGGGGGTCACCGAGACCAGGTATTCACCGAGGGGACCACGTAACACATGCCATTCGTACGTTACTATTCACGGCCACAAATCAAACGCTGCACGAGCATATGTTTCACTTCCAGCGCCGCGGAGCCAGCGGTCGGTCACTGCCTGGATGGTTAGTTGACTTGGGGCCTGCGTATTTGAAGCGGTCAGTACGGCAGAGCAAATACGAGCTGACCGTTGATCTTGTTCAAGTTCTCGTTGACAGGTGAACCCGGAGCACGCGACCATACGAATGAATGACGGACGTCTAGTAACAGTGTCAGTCCGACATTTAGCGCCATGTGGAGAGGGTGCAGGGGATGAAGGGACACGCGATGGGGTGGCCACCGCGGGTCCAACTGCCGAGAGCGAGGGGTCGTCCGCGCCGCCTGTATCTCCGGTGCCGGCGTGTTCGGTTCCGGTCGCGGATCAGGCTGCTGATGGAGAAGTGCTGCATGGGCCGATGGGGGATTCTGATGAAGGGTTTTCAGATTCGCCTCGCCTGACGATTCCTGAGACCGAGCGTGGCTCTATTAGCTACAGAACTCGTACCGGGAGAAAGCGTCGCCGGCCACAGCAGTTGGGATTGTGAAGGATTGCGGGAAGGCTCGCTGTAGGATGTCATTATATATTTCATACTTTTATAACTTAGTCTCGCGTGCTAACTGAAACTTAATTGGTGGGTGAATGATATGAAACTAAGGAATACATCTCCGAGCAGTGCCCCTCCTCCCTGACCACTCATTAAAGATGCAGTTCCATTATCCATCCACACGAGTCTGCTCACTGTCTGTAAAACCACCTGTTGGCTTCAAGTTTGGTAAGAACGATGAAACAATATGTACTTGCCATTGTCTCATAATGGTTGAGAATGCTTGCTTAATAGTGCTTTATACTTTTCTGTAGATGTGTTGCATTCAAGTGGATTAAAATTCTGAATTGGAGTCGATGTGGACATCTTTGATTTTCACCACAAGCTAGTGGTGCAGTCGCAATTTTTGCGTAATTGAGTATTTTAACATGATAATGAAATGGAAAATTCAGTAAAATGTACATATCTAGTAAAAAAAAATTGGTTTCCCTTTAAGTATTTAAATTGCTTGAATGACGTCATACAGAAGAATGGCATACGAAATTAGGAAAAAAGAAAAATTGAAATTTCTCATGCCTTACAGTAGATGGCAATCGAGTACCACAATCTTTGTATTCGTCTTTTTGTCTATTTCACACGTGTGCTAGAATCTATATATACCACTCAGGGAGATGCATACTCAGAAACCAGCTTTATTCTCTTTCTCTCTTTCTTTCTTTCTATCTTTCTCTCTTTCTCTTTTCTCTCTTTCTCTCTTTCTCTTTTCTCTCTTTCTCTCTTTCTCTTTTCTCTCTTTCTCTCTTTCTCTTTCGCGCCCCCTGCTGGTCATTGGTGAGTCGTGCATAGGTGTGGCATCATGGCGGCTGTGTGTGTGTGAGGCTGTGAGTACTGTGTTGTGTTGGTGTTTTTCCTATCCCCATTTCACCCCCTTTGTGTCCTTGTGCTTGTTTGTGAAGTTTCCCCCGCGTTTCCTGTCTTTGTTGAGGCAAGAGACAGAAATAGAGCGTGCACGGTAAGTGATTTGCAGGCCTGTTCAGGATCTCCTGGTTTGGCCTGCTTTTCCATTTGCTGTGTTTCTACATTTAGTCTTTTCTTGGCTAGATACTTCCTCACTATTATTATTTTTCCTTTTCCTCCACTTGCTAGTTTTGCTTTTGGCAGTTTGATTTTGTTTTTGATTTTTTAAATTTACTTCATTTGTTAATTTTACACCATGGCAAATGTACGTTAGGACAATACTGTGTACAAGGCACTTACTCCAAAGAATGGGGCCATAGTTTGTCCGCCGGGCAGAGTTTGTGTTGATGTTATAATGGGTTTCGGAGAACAAATTGGGGTCGAAAACATTCTCGCAGCGTCGAAAATGAATCAACGTGTCGTGCTCTTCCTGACCGAAGAGCAATACGTTGCTCAGACAGTCGAAACCGGCTTGTCTGTCCCACCGGATCTTTTTGTTACTGTGAGTCCTTTGGACACACCTTTTTTTCTTTTTTTTTTAATTCTTATTTTTTTTGTATACAAGATCGAGGCTCGTGAAAGAGCGAACATTAATCACACACAAAGACAAACCGACACATAAAACATATAACATCGGGAGCGGTAGACAAGATGGGGAGAGAGGGGGAAGGACACAAACACAACATTTGAGAGCAGGGACCGAGAGACATGGAGACATCGAGAGATCTGAGAGAGGGCGAGGGCTTTGGGGGGGGGGGGGGGCATGGGAAGGGGGCGGTGGGAGAGGTATAAAACATATGGACACTGCCAGGACTTCCAGGAAAGAAGTTGGAATTTCAAACAAGGTGGATCTGGGGTGAATTAGCGGGGGTAGAAAAGATCAAGGTTTTGGATGGGGGAAGATAAGAGATGGTGGTGAACAGCTGTTTTAAAGACCTGGAGGGAGGAGTGGGATTGAAGGGAGTGAGGGAGTTTGTTCCAGAGGCGGGAGAAAAGAGGAATGAAAGAGTGAAGGTGAGCAGAGAGCCGAGATTTCGGCAGTTTAACCATCAGAGGGTTGCTGGCAGATCTTGTGCGACCTGTAGGAATATTTGGGGACAGAGTACAGAGAGAGCTGGGGGTGCAAGGCCGGAGAGGAGTCGGTATAAGACAGAAAGACCACCTACCTGCCTGCGGTGAGTGAGTGAAAGGCCCTCAGAGATAGCTTCATCGCGGGAGATTCCAATAATTCTGAAAGCTTTGGTTTCAACAGCGTGAAGCCGAGCTAGGTGTGAGGCAGGAGCACCGGCCCATAGGGGAGAACAGTATTCCATTGAGCTGCGGATGAAAGCCTTGTATGTGGTGAGGAGCTCAGGTGTGCCAAGGAAGGACTTCGCACGACGGAGGATGCCCAGTCGGCGACTGGCTTTAGAGGCCAGCTTGGAAATGTGGTTTTCCCAAGAAAGATCATGGCAGATAGTGAGACCCAAAATTTTGAGCGACAGAACTTCTTGGAGAGGATTGTTGAGAAAGTAGATGGGAGGGTTGTCCAGTCGATCTTTTCGGAGAGACATAGTAAGAGTGTGAGATTTGTCAGGATTGAAAGACATGTTCCACTTGTTTGACCAGTCTGTGATTTTGTCCAGGTCTTCAGAGAGTGAGGAGGCAGCAGACTGCCGATCTGAGGGAAGAGGAATGGAGCGGCAGAGAGTGGAGTCATCAGCCAAGAGATAGAGAGGATTTTCGAGAGAGTCAGAGAGATCATTGATGAAGACCAGAAAAAGCACGGGGCCCAGAACACTGCCTTGGGGAACTCCAGCCTGAACAGGAAGAGGAGATGAGAGAAACCCATTCAGGGCCACACGTTGACGACGACTAGAGAGGAAGTCCGCCAGCCATGCGTGGAGATTTCCATGGATACCAAAGGAGGAGAGTTTGGTGAGCAGAGCGGGGTGCCAGACCGTGTCGAAGGCACGTGATATGTCGAGGGAGACAGCTCTAATTTCCTGTTTGGCATTGAGGACCTCCATCCATTGTTGAGACAGCAGAAGCAGCATGTCCAGAGTAGAATGACCTGGTCTGAAACCAAATTGATGATCAGAGATCAAGCCATTGGAGAAGAGGAAAGATTTCATATCCGAAGCAATGATGGATTCCATGACTTTGCTGATAATTGGGAGAAGGCTGATTGGTCTGTAGTTGCTAGGATCTGTTTTTGCACCTTTTTTGTGCAAAGCGGTGATGTTGGCTGATTTCCAAGCAGATGGCAGTTGACCTTGAGCAAAAGAGAGGGTGAAGAGAACAGAGAGAGGGTGAGATAGAGCAGCAGAGCAGGATTTTAGGACCCGTGGGCTGATGCCGTCGGGTCCAGTTGCAGAATCAGAGTCGAGGGTTGACAGAAACTTTTCCACCTTGTCAGGAGGAAAGGACACGGAGTCCAGGAGCAGCAGGGTACGACTGGGTATGGTGGGTACAGAGAGGGATGGGTTTGGGACACAAGATTTAGAGGCAAACACAGAGTTGAGGCATTCAGCTTTTTCACGTGCGGAGTCAGCTGTGTAGCCGTTTGAGGTAAGGGAGGGGATGGAGGGGGAACAAACACCAGAAACGGATTTGACCAGACGCCACCAGGATTTGGAAGAGGGAGACAGATAAGAGAGTTCGGTCTTGAGAACGGAGAGATATTGTTTCCTGGCTCTCCTGAGGGTGGACACACACTTGTTTCGGGCTTTGTGAAAGGAAATGAGATTTCCTTCCGTTGGATTTGCTTTCCAGGAGACGAAGGCAAGTTGTTTCTGGGCAACAGCCTCACCACAAGATTCCGTGTACCATGGACGGGAGGAAGGGTATGACAACTGAAGACGAGATGGGATAAATCTGTGCATGAGAGAGAGCAATTTACTTTGGAAGAATTCCCAGGATGAGTTGATGTCAGAGGTGGTAGAGATGGGAGACCAGTCCAGATGATTGATGGCTGCTTGAAGACCGTGCCAGTTGGCCTGAGTGAAATGCCAGACTCGTCGACGCTGAGCAGGCTCCCTGAGGATGGTCAGAGAGATGTCCACTTTAACAAGGACATGATCAGATGATCCGATCGGAGCAGAAGAAGAGCAGCAGACATTTTCAGGGAAGTTAGTCATAACCAAGTTATGACTTTATTATTTCGAATAATAAAGTACAAGTGCTGATCACAATAATTTTAACCTGCTGTTAAAATTATTATTTCGAATATCCCACCTTTCTTTAAAAGCAAGGGGTTTACCTGTGCTTTAAATCGTTTTGTGACGGTGGTATGACAGATCTCCTGTTTGTGTCGTGTTTGCGTTCTGGCGCTTTGGTTCGACACATCATGTCTTTCCGGCGTCACTGTTAATATTGTTTTAAAGAATAATGCGCAATCGCTTGGTGCTGCTGTGACTTTAAAGCACAAGGATCACAGCTACCAAATTTATATTGCTACTGAAGCAATGACATGCTTTATTTGTGGCGAGCACGGACATTTATAGAATGCTTGTCTGAAACCAAACATTCCCGGTGGCGAATCTCAACATGTGGAGCCCAAACCAACACTAGTGGCATATCTAGAGCGGCGGAGCCCAAGCCAAGCACTAGTGGCACATCTGGAGCGGACAAATGTACAGACACCTCCCATAATCAGCCCCGCGGAGCGAGTGCAGAAGTAATGGAACCTCAAGCAGATGACGAGGGTTTTTTTATCACCATTCAATCTCGGAGAAACAAGCGCCCCAACATCAACGGCCACGATGTGACGGTGAGCATTTCGAAAAAACTGGCGCCGTCGGGAAAATTAAATGGTTCCCATTTAGATGCAGCTGTCCCGTTTGCTGCTGTGGAAACGGAAAACAGATTTGCCGTGTAAGCTCCGGAGGATAATAATAACGCTCCTGTTCACAAGCAAGGCAAACACAAGCATGAACAAGGAGGTAGTGTCATGCCCCAAGAGGTAGCTGTGACTACCCCTGTGGTTGCCGATACTATAACTATAGATGTCAGTAATGAACCCGTGTTTGTCCCTCTCCCCAAGGGTAAAGTGTCTGAGACGTCTGTGCCACGGACAATCCCGGACATGATAGAAGCGGAGTGAGTATGTTCTGCTTCGGAAATGGCTTTTCCCCTCCTGGCAGAAATGGAAATACCTGCTCCACCGGGGGAGCACGATATTAATATAGATCACCAATCGGTTTATGATTCTGATGGCGCCTCGTCGCTTGCCTCTGGTGGTATCACCAAGATCTGGAATGATCCAGGCTTATCCCAGGATCCGGAGGGTTGTCTGATTGTGCCCCCCCCCCCCCCAGGAGATCCTAAAGTTTCTACATCACACTTTCCGTAAGAGGCATGTTAAAATTCAGGATTCCTTTCCTAATCTGCACAATTTAACACCTCCGCAAAGCGACTGCTCCTTCAGTCTGAGCAGTTTGGTATTACTGAACCACAAATGTTTCGTCTCAGGAAATGGGTTCTGGAAGCAAGGAAGCAGCTGCAGGCATAACCTCACCAAATTGACTGATACCTTTCCCCAAATTCCACGCTATGGCTTTTTCTAGAGCCACTTTAAACATAAATGGAGGACACTTGTATTTACGAAAAGCTTAAGTTAAGGAGCTCGTTTTGAAGAACCGCATTGACATCTTACTCTTACAAGAAACCAGATGTAGTTCCTCCTGTATGGGTGAATGGGAAAGAATAATGAAAGGAAGGTGGTTCTTCAGTAGCTTAGAGTGTCCTAGGGCTGGGGTAGCCATTTATCTACATCCTTCTCTCTGTAATCTCATTGTTGATTTCAATGAAATAATTAAAGGGTTTTAAACACCGCTCTTTATGGTTTTAAACACACAATACTAAATATCTATGCACCCAGTGACAGCACGGCTAGATTTGCTTTTTTCACACTGTTAGAAACATTTCTTGCATGTTTTGATTTTAATGGATTTGTTTGTTTAGGAGGGGATTTTATTTGTATGATGGACTCTACCATTGATCGCAATGGGAATGAGCCTCATCCAGCAAGTATTGTGCCTCTGACTAGGACTTTGATAACCTTTTCCCTTGTTGACATCTAGAGAACTCAAAATATATCTACACGCCAGTATACGTGGTGTCGGTGTTTAAATGGCCACCTGTCCCTCGCAAGGTTAGACCCGTTTTATATTAATAGTGATTTTTTAAAATATCGTGACCCACACTGGTATTGTCCCAAGTGGTTCTCGGATCACCACATGGTTGTGTTTCGCACGTATTCCCCGATTTGTAATCGTGATGCTGTCTATTGGACATTCAATGTTAGTCTTCTGGAAGACAAATATTTAATTGATGCTTTTAAATTCTTCTGGGAGACTTTACTCATGCGGAAAGCTTCCTTCCCTCTCCTCAGATAGTGGCGGGACAACGCAAAAGCCCAGATAAAAATGTTTTGCCAGCAGTACGGGTCCTTTCATACCAAGAATGATGTTGCTCTTCAATCCCTGCTTACCAAGGAGGTCACAATGCAGTGTCCTTGTGTTTATACTTCTCTCACCACCCCCCCCCCCTACCCCCATTCCCTTCCCACGCCTCCTCCCCCCAAGCCCTCTCCCTCCCACAGATCTACCGATGTCCCTGCTCTCAAATGTTGTGTTTGTGTGCTTCCCCTTCTCTCCCCATCTTGTCTACCGCTCCCCTTATTATTACTCCCGCCAGGGAGTAATGCATTCACTCGTGTCCGTGTGTGTGTGTGTTCATGTGTTTGTGAACAAGATATCTGGAAAAGTTCTGAACGGATTTGGATGAAAATTGGTGGGATGATTGCCCTTGGGATAAGGAAGAATTGATTAGTTTTTGGTGAAGCTCAGGATATTATTCCCGATCCAGGAATTTTTTTGGGAAATTATTTTGGGAAAGATTTTTTCTGTTTTACTGCATTAAAGCTTTTATTCTTATTCTTAAATGATGTTTTTCTCCTCTCATTCCGAGATATATCAAAATAAATTCTCTGACAGTTAGGGCTTACTTTCTTTTTCATTTATTGTTTTGGGGAGAGGGGATGTTAAACAAAACGTATTATTCCAACTAAACCCACGGCGGGAGTTTGCGCTCTACTGAGTGGCGTTCTAGTATACTTTGTGTGTCTGTTTGATTTTTTTTGTGTGATAAATGTTCGCTCTTTCACGAGCCTCGATCCTGTATACAAAAAATAAAAATAAAAAGATTCTAACTTTACAATCCAAACTCTCAGCCTCTAATGCTGAATGGACTAACCTTTTGTTGGTTAAGAAAAAGGCCCTCCTTGCTGAATTGTGTGTAAAGCGAGCTAGAGGAGCTTTGGTCCGGCTCCGAGTGGAAAATTTGTGTTTTCTAGATACCTCTTCCAAGTTCTTCTTTGGATTAGAAACCCGAACCAAACGAAGCCAGCAACTAACTTCGCTTCGGACAAAAGAAGGGAGAGTGGCAAAAGATCAAAAATGTATCAGAGTTTCTGCCAAGGAATACTTCTCTGACTTTTACCGTGCCAAGAACATTGATCACGGAATGATTGACTCTCTGGTCGCCTCTTTGCCCACCTTGTCCGAAACGGCACGCCTACAGTTGGACGTGGGAGTTACTTTGGAAGAACTTTTTTCCGCATAAATTTTTTTACCCACTAGCAAGGCGTCGGGCTTAGAAGGAATCCCAATGGAACTCCACCGGGCCTTTTTGAACCTTTTGGGGCCTGAACTACTTGGTCTATTAAACGACAGCTTGCTATCTGGCTCGCTACCCCTCAGTTGTCGCAGGGCTGTACTTGCCCCCATTCCCAAGAAAGGAGACCTTCAGAACTTGAAAAACTGGCGTCCAATCTCGTTACTTTAAACGGACTATAAAATATTTTCCAAAGCTCTTGCAAACCGCCTCAAGCCGGTGATTGGAGACATTGTACACCCTGACCAATCCTACTGCATTCCCAAAAGGACTATACATGATAGTATGTTTTATCGTTCGCGACATTATCGATATTTGTTCCTGCCTCTTTGCAGTTGGTGTTATCTGTTTCCCGGAGGCAAAACTTGCTATTTATTTATCAAGGAAGCACAAAATGCAAACCATTCATGCACTACTTTTATCTGATGATGATGTTTTAATGATTTTTAAAGGTCTCGTTTACATCTGGAGTTTGAATTCATTGATTGAACACTTTTCTCACAGCGATGGTGCGTGAAGGAATCCCTTTGCAGTTTGGTCGATGGTGTCCTCCAAGTTAATTTGTAAATTTTAGCCCTTGCTCTCATTTAACCCCTGTCCTTATTTATATGAAATGTGTCATATGACCTTTTTATCATGTGCACTGATTTCCTAGTAATAAAGAGGAACGAAATCTCTCTCTCTCTCTCTCTCTCTCTCTCTCTCTCTCTCTCTCTCTTTCTCTCTCTTTCTCTCTCTTTCTCTCTCTTTCTCTCTCTTTCTCTCTCTCTCTCTCTCTCTCTCTCTCTCTCTCTCTCCAGTCTGTGATTTTGTCCAGGTCTGCAGAGAGTGAGGAGGCTGCACACTGCCGATCTGAGGGATGAGGAATGGAGCGACAGAGAGTACAGTCGTCAGCAAAGAGATAGAGAGGATTTTCTTGAGAGTCAGAGAGATCATTGATGAAGACCAGAAAAAGCACAGGGCCCAGAACACTGCCTTGGGGAACTTCAGCCTGAACAGGAAGAGGAGATGAGAGAAACCCATTCAGGGCCACATGTTGACTACGACCAGAGAGGAAGTCCGCCAGCCATGCGTGGAGATTTCCATGGATACCAAAGGAGGAGAGTTTGGTGAGCAGAGCAGGGTGCCAGACAGTATCGAAGGCACGTGAAATGTCAAGGGAGACAGCTCTAATTTCCTGTTTGGCATTGAGGACCTCCATCCATTGTTGAGAAAGCAGAAGCAGCATGTCCAGAGTAGAGTGACCAGGTCTGAAACCAAATTGATGATCAGAGATCAAGCCATTGGAGAAGAGGAAAGATTTCATATCTGAAGCAATGATGGATTCCATGACGTTGCTGATAATTGGGAGAAGGCTGATTGGTCTGTAGTTGCTGGGATCTGTTTTTGCACCTTTTTTGTGCAAAGCGGTGATGTTGGCTGATTTCCAAGCAGATGGCAGATGACCTTGAGCAAAAGAGAGGGTGAAGAGAACAGAAAGAGGGAGTGAAAGAGCGGAAGAACATGATTTTAGGACCCGTGGGCTGATGCCGTCAGGACCAGTTGCAGAATCAGAGTCGAGGGTTGGCAGAAACTTTTCCACCTTGTCAGGAGGAAAGGACACAGAGTCCAGGAGCAGCTGGGTACGACTGAGTACGGTGGGTACAGAGAGGGATGGGTTTGGGACACTAGTTTTAGAGGCAAACACAGAGTTGAGGCATTCAGCTTTTTCACGTGGTTATGACTAACTTCACTGCAAATGTCTGCTGCTCTTCTTCTGCTCCAATCGGTTCTTCTGATCATGTGCTTGTTAAAGTGGACATCTCACTGGCCATTCTCAGAGAGCCTTCTCAGCGCCGACGAGTCTGGCATTTCACTCAGGCCGACTGGCACGGTCTGCAAGGAGCCATCAATCAACTGGACTGGTCTCCCATCTCTAATGCCTCTGACATCAATTCTTCCTGGGAATTCTTCCAAAGCAAACTGCTCTCTCTCATGCACAGATTTATCCCATCTCGTCTTCAGTTGTCTTACCCTTCCTCCCGTCCATGGTACACTGAATCTTGTGGTGAGGCAGTTGCCCTGAACAACTTGCCTTTGCGTCTTGGAAGGCAAATCCAACTGAAGGCAATCTCAGTTCCTTCCACCAAGCTCGAAAAAAGTGTGTTTCTACCCTCAGCAGTGCCAGGAAGCACTATCTCTTCACACTCAAGATTGAACTCTCAAACCTGTCTCCTTCCTCCAAATCCTGGTGGCGTCTGGTCAAATCCGTTTCTGGTGTTTGTTCCCCCTCCATCCCCTCCCTTACCTCAAATGGCTACACAGTTGACACTGCACGTGACAAAGCCGAATGCCTCAACTCTGTGTTTGCCTCAAAATCTTGTGTACCAAACCCATCTCTCTCTGTTCCCACCTTTCCCAGTCGAACCCAACTGCTCCTGGACTCTGTGTCCTTCTCTCCTGACAAGGTGGAGAAGTTTTTATGAAACCTCGACTCTGATTCTGCAACTGGACCAGATGGCATCAGCCCTCGGTTCCTAAAATCCTGCTCTGCCGCTCTATCTCACCCTCTCTCTGTTCTTTTCACCCTCTCTTTTGCTCAAGGTCATCTGCCAGCATCTTGGAAATCAGCAAACATTACCGCTTTACACAAAAAAGGTGTGTTACGTGGTCCTCCCGGTGACTACCTGGTCTCGGTGACCCCCGGACCGTGAGAGGAACTCTGCCAGAAAGATCTATTATTTATACGCTTTCGTAACGCAATCAATATGAATTCCAGTCAATAAGAAACCCCACACCAAGGATCCAGAATCATCAATAATATATTCCCCGAGCAATCAACAATCAACACCCTCAACAATCAACAATCAACAATTAATCACCAATATTATTAAGACGGCCATCTTATATATGTGTGTCCCCTTTCCCCACTCCCGACCCCTTGGGTACTCACGACCCCTTTTGTCTCTGTCCCTCACAATGTCTCTGGGCCCCTCCTGACCAAGATGATGGTCGGCTTCTCCGCACACGGGCGGTTGAAAGAACCCCGGGCGGACGTGCTCCAAACGTGTACGTCGCGCACCGGGGACAGCTGCTGCAGCGCACACCTCCTTGCCAAGCAACGGGGCAAAACCAAGCGCGGCTTGCAACGCGCGCGAGGCCCAAGGTGCGACCCGTACGCGTCCTTGTAGACGGTGCGGCGAAATGTGCCGGACGCTGGGTTCCGTGCACGAACCCACGGCAACTTGACGTGTCAAGGGGTAAGTACCCCGCGCAGGTAACTCCTTTTGTCAGACGGGCTTTCAAACGCCGCGTCCTCCACGCTGCTCAATATCGATACCAACTCTCGTCGGAGCTCGGCGAGAAGAAGAGGAAGAAGATCGTCGCTTCTCCAGGACCTCGTGTCTTTTCTTCTTCCGTTTCCGGTCTCCTTTTTCCCAGAAGGGCTCCTGCCCCTTTCATCACAACAACCGTTACTCGACTACACATTGATAAGCAAAGACCTGAATAGTAATTCACATAAATCCACATAAATCCGTAACAGGTGCAAAAACAGATCCTTGCAACTACAGACCAATCAGCCTGCTCCCAATTATCAGCAAAGTCATGGAATCCATCATTGCTTCAGATATCAAATCCTTCCTCTTCTCCAATGGCTTGATCTCTGATCATCAATTTGGATTCAGACCAGGTCATTCTACTCTGGACATGTTGCTTCTGCTGTCTCAACAATGGATGGAGGTCCTCAATGCCAAACAGGAAATCAGAGCTGTCTCACTTGACATATCACGTGCCTTCGATACGGTCTGGCACCCAGCTCTGCTCACCAAACTCACCTCCTATGGTATTCAGGGAAATCTCCACTCATGGCTTGCGGATTTCCTCTCTGGTCGTAGGCAATGTGTGGCCCTGAATGGATTTCTCTCATCTTCCCTTACTGTTCTGGCTGGAGTTCCCCAAGGTAGTGTACTGGGCCCTGTGCTATTTCTGGTCTTCATCAATGACCTCTCCGTCTCTCTGGAAAATCCTCTCTATCTCTTTGCTGATGACTCAACTATCTGCCGCTCCATTCCTCATCCCTCAGATCGGCAGTCTGCAGCCTCCTCACTCTCTGCAGACCTGGACAAAATCACAGACTGGTCAAAGAAGTGGAACATGTCTTTCAATCCTGACAAATCTCACACTCTTACAATGTCTCTCCGAAAGGACCGACTGGACAACCCTCCCATCTACTTTCTCAACAATCCTCTCCAAGAAGTTCTGTCGCTCAAGCTTTTGGGTCTCACTATCTGCCATGATCTTTCTTGGGAAAACCACATTTCCAAGCTGGCCTCCAAAGCCAGTTGCCGATTGGGCATCCTCCGTTGTGCGAAGTCCTTACTTGGCACACCTGAGCTCCTCACCACATACAAGGCTTTCATCCGCAGCTCATGGAATACTGTTCCCCCCTCTGGGCTGGTGCTCCTGCCTCACACCTTGCTCGGCTTCACGCTGTTGAGGCCAAAGCTTTCAGAATCATTGGAATCTCCTGCGATGTAGTCAACTTCGAGGGCCTTTCACTCACTCACTGCAGGCAGGTTGGTGGTCTTTCTGTCTTCTACCGACTCCTCTCCGGCCTTGCTCCCCCAGCTCTCTCTGTGCTCTGTCCCCCCAATATTCCTTCAGGTCGCACAAGATCTGCCTGCAATCCTCTTATGGTTAAACTGCCAAAGTCTAGGCTCTCTGCTCACCTTCACTCTTTCATTCCCCTTTTCTCCCGCCTCTGGAACAAACTCCCCCACTCCCTTCAATCCCACTCCTCCCGCCAGGTCTTTAAAACAGCTGTTCACCACCATCTCTTATCTTCCCCCATCGTAAACCTTGATCTTTTCTACCCCCGGTAATTCACCCCAGAGTCCTTGCAGTGTTCATATGTTTTATTCCTCTCCCACCTCCCCCCAAGTCCTCCCGATGTCCCTGCTCTCAAATGTTGTGTTTGTGTCCTTCCCCCTCTCTCCCCATCTTGTCTGTCGCTCCCCTTGTTTTTTGTGTTTTGTGTGTCCGTTTGTCTTTTTGTGTGATTAATGTTAGCTCTTTCAGGAGCCTAGATCTTGTATACAACAAAAAAAAAAAAAAAATTTGTTATTTTACACTATGGCAGACACTATGGCAGACACAAGGGACAATAATTCAGCGCACCAGCAGATGGCGCGAACGTCCAGGCGGGGAACTGTAAGGCATGCCCCGCCTATCGACCGATCGGCCACGCCCGGGGACGAGGCGTGGCCTCGGGATATATATGCGGGCTCTAAGCTCGAGCCCGCCCAGTGCTGAAGTACGAGCTTTGAATAAAGACGTTCTGATATACCAACGCGTTGTGGCCTACCTCTCTGGCAATCGAGTCGTGTGTGCGCAGCACCACACTGGTGACCCCGATTGGTTCAGCCGTTGCTGACCACCGAACGCGCCATGGCCACCAACGCCATCGCAGTTAAACTCCCGGAGTTTTGGGAAGCGCAAGCCGACGTTTGGTTCGTGCAGGCCGAAGCTCAGTTTCAGCTCCGAGGCATAACGGCGGACGAGAGCCGGTACTACCACGTGGTCGCCGCCCTCGGGCCCGGCACTGCCGCCCGAGTCATGTCCATCCTTCGGCGCCCGCCGGGCGACAGCAAGTATGAGGCGCTCAAATGTCTCCTGCTCGCCACGTTCGGGCTCACGGAGATCGAATGGGCCGACCGCCTCCTGGACCTTCCCGAACTCGGCGACACACGACCATCCATCCGGATGGATTTTATGCTGTCGCTGCTTGGTGACCAGCCCCCGGATTTCTTATTCCGGGCGCTTTTCCTACGCCAGCTACCTGCACAGGTACGCCTCGCGCTGGCCGGTTCCAAAATAAAGGAACCCCGCGCCCTGGCCGTAGAGGCCGACAGGTTTTTTGCGGCCTGCGACACGCGGTTGGTTTGCGGTGCTGCCGTAGTGGATCCTGGGGCAGGGGCTACAGCGCCCCCGGCTTCCCTCGTGGTCGCTGCTTCGCCCTGCCCACTACCGCCGCCGCCAACACCACGGCCGCCGCGGCCGCAAACCTGGTGCTACTACCACGCCAGGTTCGGCTGCAAGGCTAAAACGTGTCGCCCGCCGTGCTCTTTTGACAGGTCGGGAAACGACCGGGCCGGCGCTCATTAGTGGCCCTGAGCGTCGGCCATTCCGGCAGCCTCCTGTTCATCATGGACACTTTGTCCGGGCGCCGTTTTCTTTGCGACACAGGAGCGCAGGTAAGCGTCCTCCCCGCCTCCACATCCGACAAGCAAACCGCGGGCCGGGGCCCCGCTTTGCTTGCCGCCAATGGTACGCCCATCCGCACATTCAGGAAGCGTTGTCTCTCACTGCGGTTCGGAGGGCAGCGCTTTCAATGGTCGTTCGTGACCACCAGCGTGCCAATGGCACTGCTCGTTGCGGACTTCCTATGTGTGAATGGGCTGTTGGTCGACGTGAAGCGCAGACGGCTCGTCCAGGCCGAAACCTTCAGCTCGCTCGCTTCTTCGCTGAGCGGCTCGTTGAGCGGCTCACCGAGCGGCTTGCCAAGCGGCTTGCTGGAAGGTTCCGTCCCGGCGAGTTTAGTTTGCACGCTTCCGGCAGCGGACGACTTTACCCGCCTCCTCGCCAGTTTCCTGGCCCTCACGCGGCCCACCTTCTCAGCGGTGGCCGTTAAACATGGGGTGGAGCACCATATCCCCATGGTCGGGCCGCCGGTCTATGCCCGGGCACGCCGACTCGAACCCACAAAGCTCGCGGTGGTGAAAGCGGAGTTCACCGCGCTGGAGCGGCTGGGGATCGTACGGCACTCCAACAGCGCTGGGGCTTCTCCTCTGCACATTGTGCCGAAGCCCGGCGGAGGATGGCGGCCGTGCGGGGACTACCGCCGGCTCAGTGATGCCACCACCCCCGACCGCTACCCGGTCCCGCATATCCAGGACTTTTCCGCCCGGTTGGCAAACACGACCGTGTTTTCCAAGGTGGACCTAATCCGCGGCTACCACCAGGTCCCCGTCCAACTGGACGATGTCCCGAAGACGGCAGTCATCACCCCTTTCGGCCTCTTCGAGTTCCTGAGAATGCCTTTCGGGTTGAAGAATGCGGCCCAGGCGTTCCAACGGCTTATGGACAGCATCTTGCGCGACTTACCTTTCCTCTTTGTCTACCTGGACGACATCCTAGTCACGAGCGCGTCCCGGGAGGAGCACCTGCTCCACCTCCACATGCTTTTCGAACGCCTGGGCCAGCATGGCCTAATCATCAACCCCGCCAAGTGCCGTTTCGGCGTCGCCACCATCGACTTTTTGGGGCACCGCATCACCAGGCACAGGGCCGTCCCTTTACCGGCCAAGGTGGAGGCGGTCAGGGATTTCCCGCGGCCCCGCACGCTCAAGGGGCTCCAGGAGTTCCTGGGCATGGTAAATTTTTACCACCGCTTCGTGCCCCACGTCGCCCAGCTCCTCCGCCCCTTGCACGAGGTCCTCCGGGGCAAGCCTGGCAAAGGTGACATCGCCTGGTCGGAGCCGATGGCCGCGGCGTTTGCGGGCGCAAAGCTGGCCCTGGCCGACGCCACCATGCGGGCGCACCCGGCACCCGATGCACTGATCGCCCTCACCACCGACGCGTCGGACTACGCGGTGGGCGCGGTGCACGAGCAGTGGGTGCGTGGTGCTTGGCAACCGCTGGCATTTTTTAGCCGGCAGCTTCGCCCGCACGAACGCCGCTATAGCACCTTTGACCGCGAGCTGCTCGGGCTCCACCTAGCAGTCCGACACTTCCGCCATCTGCTGGAGGGCCGCCCGTTCACGGCTTTCGTCGACCACAAGCCCCTTGTGTTCGCGATGGCCAAGGTCGCTGAGCCATGGTCGGCACGGCAGCAGCGTCACCTCTCTGCCGTGTTCGAGTACACGACGGACATCCGTCACTTGGCGGGTAAAGACAACCCGGTGGCAGATTGCCTTTCCCGGTCCGTCATGCACGCGGTCCACCTCGGGGTCGACAATACCCAGAGGGTGGAGGACCAGACCGCCGACCCCGGCATCCAGGCCTTGCGGACCGCCGTCACGGGCCTCCGCGTCACCGAGGTGCCGTTCGACGCCGCGGGCGCGGCCCTCCTATGCGACGTCTCCCTCGGCCGGCCTCACCCCCATCGTGCCCGCTGGCTGGCGGCGCCCAGTTTTCGACGCCATCCACGGCCTGTCCCACCCGGCAGGAAGGCATCCCAGAAGCTCGTCGCGGCAAAGTTCGTCTGGCATGGCCTCCGGAAGGATGTCTGCGACTGGGCCAGGACGTGCCTCGCGTGCCAGCGAGCAAAGGTCCACCGCCACACCCAGGCCCCGTTGGCCCCGTTTGCGCTGCCCGAGCGTCAGTTCGACCATGTGCACGTCAACTTGGTGGGACCGCTGCCCCCCTCGCGGGGGTTCACCCACCTCCTCACCATGGTGGACCGCACCACACGGTGGCCGGATGCCGTCCCATTGGCGGCGACATCTGCAGCTGATGTGGCGCAAGCCTTCATCGCCACTTGGGTTGCCCGATTCGGTGCCCCCTCGGACATCTCGTCTGACCGCGGCATCCAGTTCACCTCGGAGCTCTGGGCCGCGGTGGCGCAAGGGCTCGGGGTGAAACTACACCGCACCATGGCCGACCACCCCCAGGCCAATGGCCTGTGCAAGCGCTTTCATCGCTCAATGAAGGCCGCGCTCCGGGCCAGCCTCCGCGACGGCGGCTGGTTCGACAGACTCCCCTGGGTCCTGCTGGGCTTCAGGACGGCGCCCAAGGATGACCTGCGCACGTCCTCGGCGGAGCTGGTCTTCGGGAAACCACTGCGGGTACCGGGTGAATTTATCCCCGACTCCACGGCTCCTTGGTCCGCGGCGCAACAGTGCGCCGCCCTTCAGGAGACCGCCCGGAGGTTCGCCCCGGTGCCGACGGCACACCACGGTTGCCCGCCTTCCCACGTCGCCCCGGAGCTTCGCATGGCGAAGTACGTCTTCGTCCGGCACGACGCCCACCGGACACCGCTACGGCCCCCGTACGACGGGGCCCTTCCGCGTGCTGGAGACCAGGGACAAGTATTTCACCATCGACGTCGGCGGTGCCCCGGATTGCATCTCCGTGGACCGCCTCAAGCCGGCCCACCTCGATCCGGACCACCCGCCGCAAGCAGCTCTGCCTCCGCGTCGAGGCTGCCCCCCGGCTTCCCTGCAAACTCACCCTTCAGGTGCGCGGGAATTCTGGGGGGGCGCGTGTGGCGGACACAAGGGACAATAATTCAGCGCACCAGCAGGTGGCGCGAACGTCCAGGCGGGGAACTGTAAGGCATGCCCCGCCTATCGACCAATCGGCCATGCCCGGGGACGAGGCGTGGCCCCGGGATATATATGCGGGCTCTAAGCTCGAGCCCGCCCAGTGCTGAAGTATGAGCTTTGAATAAAGACGTTCTGATATACCAACGCGTTGTGGCCTACCTCTCTGGCAATCGAGTCGTGTGTGTGCAGCACCACAACACAATGGCAAACGTACGTTTGCACAATAGTGTGAACGAGGCACTTACTCCAAAGAACGGGGTCATAGTTTGTCCGCCGGACGGAGTTAGTGTTGACGACGTTGTAATGGGTTTCGGAGAACAAATTGTGCTCGAAAACATTCTCGCAGCGTCGAAAATGAATCAACGTGTCGTGCTCTTCCTGTCCGAAGAGCGATACGTTGCTCGGACAGTCGAAACTGGCTTGTCTGTCGCGCCGGATCTATTTCTTACTGTGTGTCCTTTGGACACACCTGCCGTTAAAATTATTATTTTTTAGGAGTCGCGGAAGGAGAGAGAACGAGGTCATTTGGTTGAGTTCAAAGCTTGTTTATTCGTACAGAACCCAGCACACTCTAAACGCGAATGGAAGTGTGACAGCTTTTATAAAGCCAAAACCCTCTTCGGAGGGCGTGGCTCCCACAACCGCGCGTGCGTCACGTGCAACAAACCAAAAGCCCGTGCACGTGAATTAGACCAAACATATGGTATTGGTAACCGTCACATGCGGATAAGTTAACCGCGACATGTGAATAAGGTAACCGCTACAATTTCGAATTTACCACCTTTCTTTAAAAGCGAGAATACCTGTGCTTAAAACCGTTTTGGGACGGTCGTCGTGTCACGGATCTCAATTATCCCCTTACGTCTGCGTTCTGGCGCTTCGGTTAGACACATCATGTCTTTCCGGCGTCACTGTTATATTGTTTTAAAGAATAATGCACAATCGCTTAGTGCTGCTGTGACTTTAAAGCACAAAAGATCGCAGCTACCAAATTTACGTCGCTACTGAAGCAATGACGTGCTTTATTTGTGGCGAGCACGGACATTTAAAGAACGCTTGTCCGAAACCAAACATTCCTGGTGACGAATCTCAACGTGTGGAACCTAACCGGGAATCTCAACACCTGGAGCCCAAACCAAGCACCAGTGGTACAGCTCGAGCCGCGGAGCCCAAGCCAAGCAGTAGTGGTACATCTAGAGCCGCGGAGCCCAAGCCAGGCACAAGTGGCACATCTAGAGCCGCGGAGCTCAAGCCAAGCACTAGTGGTACATCTAGAGTCGCGGAGCTCAAGCCAGGCACGAGTGGCACATCTAGAGCAGAGGAGTGTACAGACACCTCCCATAATCAGCCCCGCAGTGTGAGTGCAGAACTAAAGGGACCTCAAGCGGATGACGAGGGTTTTTATCACCGTTCAATCTCGGAGAAACAAGCGCCCAAACGTCAATGGTCACGATGTAACGGTGAGCGTTCCGAAAAAACTGGCGGCGTCGGGCAAATTAAATGGCTCCCATTTGGATACAAGGAGGTGGTGTCGTGCCCCAAGAGGTACAAGGAGGTGGTGTTGTACCCCAAGAGGTACAAGGAGGTGGTGTTGTACCCCAAGAGGAACAAGGAGGTAGTGTCGTGCCCCAAGAGGTACAAGGAGGTAGTGTCGTGTTCCAAGAGGTAGCTGTGACTACCCCTGTGGTTGCCGATACAACAACCATGGACGTCAGTAATGAACCTGTTTTGGTCCCTCTCCCTGCTAAAGGTGAAGTGTCTGAGATGTCTGCGCCACAGACAACCCCGGACATGATGGAAGCAGAGAGAGTATGTTCTGCTTCGGAAATAGTTTTTCCCCTCCCGGCAGAAATGGAAATACCTGCTCCACCGGGGGAGCACGGTACTAATGTAGATCCCCAATCAAACTACGATTCTGATGGCGCGTGGTCGCTTGCCTCTGGTGGTAGCACCGAGGTCTGGAATGATCCAGGCTTATCCCAGGAACCGGAGAGTGGTCCGACTGTGCCCCCCCCCAGGAGATCCTAAAGTTTTTACAACACGCCCTCCGGAAGAGAAATGTTAAAATTCAGGATTCCTTCCCTGTTCTGCACAATTTAACACCTCCGCAAAGCGACTGCTCCTTCAGTCTGAGCAGTTTGCTATGACTGAACCACAAATGTTTCGTCTCAGGAAATGGGTTCTGAAAGCAAGGAAGCAGCTGCAGGCATATCATGACCCAAATGACTGATACCCTTCCCCAAATTCCACACTATGGCTTTTTCTGTAGCCACTTTAAACATAAACGGAGGACGCTCGTATTTACGAAAAGCTGAAGTTAAGGAGCTTGTTTTGCAGAACCACATCGATATCTTACTCTTACAAGAAACCAGATGTAGTTCCTCCTCTATGGGTGAATGGGAAAGAATAATGAAAGGAAGGTGGTTCTTCAGTAGCTTAGAGTGTCCTCGGGCTGGGGTAGCCATCTATTTGCATCCTTCTCTCTGTAATCTCATTGTTGATTTTAATGAAATAATTAAAGGGTACTTAATCTCTCTCACTTTCACCCTTAATGGTTTTAAACACACGATAGTGAACGTCTATGCACCCAGTGACAGCACGGATAGAATTGCTTTTTTCACACAGTTAGAAACCTCCCTTGCACATTTTGATTTTAATGGATTTGTTTGTTTAGGAGGGGATTTTAACTGTACGATGGACTCTACCATTGATCGCAATGGGAATGAGCCTCAGCCAGCAAGTATTGTGCCTCTGACTAGGACTTTGACAACCTTCAGCCTTGTTGACATCTGGAGAACTCGAAATCCATCCACACGCCAGTATACATGGTGTCGGTGTTTAAATGGCCGTCTGTCCCTCGCAAGGTTAGACCGGTTTTATATTAATAGTGATTTTTTAAATATTGTGACCCATACTGGTATTCCCCGAGTGGTTTCTCAGATCACCACATGGTTGTGTTTCGCACTTTCTCCCCGATTTGTAATCGTGGTGCTGTTTATTGGACATTCAATGTTAGTCTTCTGGAAGACAAATGTTTTATTGATGCTTTTAAAATCTTCTGGGAGACTTTACTCCTGCGGAAAGCTTCCCTCTCCTTGGACAGTGGTGGGACAATGCAAAAGTCCAGATAAAAATGTTTTGCCAGCAGTACGGGTCCTTTCATTCCAAGAATGATGTTGCTCTTCAATCCCTGCTTACCAAGGAGATTCTAACTTTACAATCCAACCTCTCAGCTTCTAATGCTGAACGGACTAACCCTTTGTTGGCTAAGAAAAAGGCCATTCTAGCTGAATTGTGTGTAAAGCGAGATAGAGGAGCTTTGGTCCGGTTCCGAATGGAAAATTTGTGTTTTCTAGATACCTCTTCCAAGTTCTTCTTTGGATTGGAAACCCGAACCAAACCAAGCCAGCAACTAACCTCGCTTTGGACAAACGAAGGGAGAGTGACATACGATAAAAAATGTATCAGAGGTCCCACCAAAGAATACTTCTCTGACTTGTACCGTGCCAAGAACATTGATCACGGAATGATTGACTCTCTGGGTGCCTCTTTGCCCACCTTGTCCGAAATGGCACGCCTACAGTTGGAAGTGGAAGTTACTTTGGAAAAGCTTTTTTCCGCATTGCAAACTTTACCCACTGGCAAGGCGTCAGGCTTAGATGGGATCCCAATGGAACTCTACCGGGCCTTATGGAACCTTTTGGGTCCTGAACTACTTGGTCTTTTAAACGACAGCTTGCGATCTGGCTCGCTACCCCTCAGTTGTCGCAGGGCTGTTCTTGCCCTCATTCCCAAGAAAGAAGACCTTCAGAACTTGAAAAACTGGCGTCCAATCTCGTTACTTTGTACTGACTATAAAATATTTTCCAAAGCTCTTGCAAACCGCCTCAAGCCGGTGATTGGGGAGATTGTACACCCCGACCAATCCTGCATTTCCAAAAGGACTATACATGATAGTATTTTTATCGTTCGCGACATTATCGATATTTGTACCATTGAACAAAGGAATGTTGGTTTTGTTTTCCTCGACGAGGAAAAAGCTTTTGATGCAATTGATCATTTTTATCTCTTTTCTGTTTTACGGGGCTTTGGTATCGGGGAATTTTTTTTATCTCTTACACTAAATTATTGTGTAATAATACTTTTAGTTTGTTAAAAGTAAATAATATTTTATGCCAGCCTTTCTCTGTTTGTAGAGGAATTCGCCAAGGGTGCCCCTTGTCTGGTCTTTTGTACTGCCTTTCAGTTGAGCCTTTGCTTATTCGATTGCGTGCGCGCCTTCTTGGTTTCGCCCCCCTTCAAACAGTAAACCCGGTCAAGACAATTGCCTCCGCAGATGACCTGTGCATAATTGTTCGCTCTGATGAAGATGTTTCTTCCTTGGTTCATTGTGTCCAGGAGTTTAGCTCAGCAAGCTCTGCAAAAATCAACTGGCTCTAGAGCAATACTCTCTACTTGGGTCCGCAAAGTGACGCCCCTCCTCCAACCTTGCCCGGCCAGCTTGTGTGGGCACGAGACGGGATACACTATCTCGGGGTCTCTCTTGGCACGCCGGACTTCGTCTCGAAGAACTGGGAAACACTCATAACTAAAACTGAGCAGCGGTTTCTAAAATGGAAAGGTTTACTGAATGAGCTCTCTTATCGGGGTCGCACCCTGATAATAAACAATCTTGCGGCATCAATGCTGTGGCATAAGCTTAAGGCACTACAAGCCCCAGCTTTTATTCTTAAAAAAAACTCTCAAGTGTTTTTATTGACTTTTTGGGGGGGGGGGGGGGGGGTGAGAAACACTGGCTCCGGTCAAGCGTGCTAAGCCTGCCCGTTGCTGAAGGTGGACAGGGGTTGGTCGATGTCAACAGTAAGGTGATGGATTTTCGCCTCCTCTCACTACGCCGGCTTCTGTACACAGATGTCCCGTGGAAAGCTTTTGCTCACTGCCTACTTAGGCAAGCCGGGAAACTTCGTTTTGACCAGCAACTCTTTCTCATCAACATCAAGAGCGTTGACTTAACTTTGGTCCCCCTGTTCTACAGGAGCATGCTGGAAGCATGGCAGGCGATTCAGTTTCAGCGTGATACATGTGATTATTCCCTCCCAATGTTTTAAAATGAGCCAGTCTTTCTAAACCCAGTTTTTAAAGGGGTCTGTAGTGACCGATCTTTTATGCAAAAATTCATTGATATTGATTGCACTAAGGTCAAAAACTTTTGAGACCCTTTTCTCCATAAATGGAAGTCAGCAGCTGACTTTGCTGTGGCTACTGGTGTTCGTTCTATCAGTCATTGGGAGGATCTTCTCTCTGATTTTACGCCTTTTTAAACAAACCGGGCTAAAATAGGACCCACTGGTGGAAGCTAACCCTCCTTTGTCCCAATGCCCCTTTCCAAAACTTTTGATTTCTTTCCAAGGTCTTATTCCTTTTAATACAATGGAGAAATCCTCTGTTTATTCCATGTGTGTTGGAATTCTTGTTCCCTGTAAACCGACAGAACCACAAACACACTGGAGACCTCTGCTCCAAATTGACGCTGCTGCAACAATCAAATGGCTCACCATGTATAGGTCACCCATTGTCAAACACACTGGGGACCTGCAATGGCGACTGGCACATTATATTTTATCTTCAAACGTTTTATCTCACCACATATGCCCTGACAACTCGGAAATGTGTCCCTTCTGTGATGTCACTGAAACTGTTTTTCATGCTTTTATTGAATGTACGAGGTTGGCTCCTCTTTTTTCAGTTTTATCACGTGTGATTGAAGGGCTCGGCTTGGTTTTCACACATTGTGTTTTTATATTTGGCTTTAATATTTCTTACCGGTGTAAAGAAGAATGTATTTTAGCCAACTATCTGTTTGCGGAGGCAAAACTTGCTATTTATTTATCAAGAAAGCACAAAATGCAAACCATTCGTGCACTGCTTTTATCTGATGATGATGTTTTTGTGATTTTCAAAGGTCAAGTTACGTCTCGTTTACATCTGGAGCTTGAATTCATTGAATGTACACTCTTCTCACAGCGATGGTGCGTGAAGGAATCCTTTTGCAGTTTGGTTGATGGTGTCCTCCAAGTTCATTTGTAAATTCTAGTCCTTGCTCTCATGTAACCCCCATGCTTATTTGTATGAAATGTGTCGTATGACTTTTCATCATGTACACTGACTTCCCAGTAATAACGAGGAACGAAATGTCAAATGTCTCTCTCTCTCTCTCTCGCCCCCTGCAGGCCGTTTGTGTTGGGCGTGGCGTCATGGCGGCTGTGAGCAACTGCTCTGTGTTTTGGTGAGTCCGTTGTGAGTTTTTCCCCCTCTCCTGCCCTCCCCTGCCCCCTCCCTCTCCTTTTCCATCCTGTGTGCTTCGGCATTGTGTTTTCATCCGTTCTGCACCCTTGTCTTCGAGAGAGAGAGAGAGGATTGAGAGCGGGCCCATTTTGGGTGCGGCCTACTGGCTTTGACGGCGCTTTGTAAGCCATTTTTGTGCTTATAATGCACATTTATTATTTACTTTAGTTCGATTATTTAGGTTTGATACCTTCTTGTCCGGTTTTCCACCGCCCTTACCAAGGGGGGATTAATCCCCTTGGTCTTTCTGGGCCGGCGTAACCGAGACTTGAAACTCCCCTTCCGGGCAAACGCAAGGTGGGGTTTCGGGACCAAGTCTCGCACGTACCTAAATACCTGCGCCGCCACGGATGCGGGGAAGCAAGCCTCGCACGAGCCACGTGTAATTTGAGTACACTGAGCGGATTGCGTACCACGTGGTCCGTGCAGTTACCGTTAATATTGGACCCCGATTAGAGCGGTTCTATTCGTACCATGCTTAGTCAATGATGGAAAACACAAGACGGTCGAATAAAAGGAATAACACAATAATTATTATTTACACTTATGTACAATTTGGTAGAAAGCAGACACAGAGCAGAACTTAATCAGTCTTATAATAAAATCCCCAGACGCGGGCCCGGTCACACTCACACAGGGGAATTGCAGGTAGGCTGGTGTCCACGCGCTGCCCTGGTCGTCCAGGAACGGCGGCCCGGCGTGCTCTCCATGGTCCCAGCACGTCCCGCAAAGATGGCAAGCAGGTGGTGGAAAGGATCCTCGCAGTGCGTCTCTCGAACAAAAGGCAGCAGATGAGGCAGGAAGGCGGGAAGAAATGTACGCGTCTCTCGGCGTGGCTGGGTGTTTCCACAGCGCGTTTAGTAACCAGCGCGCTATCATTCACGTAACCCACTAGAGGCTCAGCCTTAAGCTCAACCGAGCGTCCACTTTAATATGAGCGCTTATACTGGGTTCATGCGCGTCTTTCTCCGATCTCGTAACTCTCATCAATACTCGAACCTCTCCGCACTCAACTCCTGCTCACCTGTCTCTCCTCCACTCCTCGAACTTCTGCTTCAACTGTGCTGGTGGGGGCTTCGCGCGACGGGTTTTATTGCCACGCCCTTAGCCTTCTCGAATGTTCCAACCACACCCTGTGACGCATTGCCGCACTCCCTTTGAGCCCTGATTGGCGGCTTGCGTTTACCGTCAGCTTCTTCGCCGTCCTCATTCGGTCCTGACCCGACCCGCCAGGTCTGCCTCGTGCTTATTCACGCCAAAAAGCCAGAGGCAGCACAAGGAGGCGTAAGAGGCATAAGGCGATGGAGGCGATGGAGGCGATGGAGGCGATGAAAGGCAATGAAAGTAGGAAAAGGACCTACGCTCATTATTCTACTCAACGCAAACTAACACAGGAAAAGGACTATGCTCACAAATACTACGAAATAACTGCACTATCACGAGGCTACATGTTGTTGTGTGACTAACTATGAGGGGGAAATTTAACCTTTATCGTACAAAACTCAAAACCGCAACAATGTATATATATATATATATATATATATATATATATATATATATATATATATATATATATATATATATACTCAAAGGCAAAAGTTATTGTGACACACAAACAACAAACAGAATCAGTGTTAAACATTTACTGCCGCGAATGAAATGTTATTACATGGAAAGACAAGTGTTTCAAGGTATGGTAACGATCAACAGTCCATGAGAACAGCGCACCTGGCATATGCAAATGAGCCACAACACAAGAGGGGGTTCACAAGCAAGTTCACACGGTCAGTAGCGAGTGTGTCCACCTTGTGCATTGATGCAGGCCTGGCACCCTCGCCTCATTGAGGCCACTAAACGTTGATGAAAGTCCTGGGGAATATCATTCCATATCCGAGGAAGGATTTGGCGGAGTTCCTGCAGTGTTGTTGGAGGATTCGGATGACGTCGTAAACGTTGCTCCATTTCATCCCAGACGTGTTCAATGGGTGACAAATCAGGGGATCTTGCGGGCCAGGGTAACACATTAACATTGTTCTGATTAAGATACTGCTGTACAACTCGAGCAACGTGTGGTCTGGCGTTATCGTGTTGAAACGTCACTCCAGGGCCGTTCTGTTGCAAAAACGGTAAAGCGGCCATTTGCAAAATCTCGTATCGGTACCTCAAAGCATTCAAGTTCCCCTCAATCACAATCATTGGCGTCCTTGCTGCAGCTGTTATCCCACCCCAGATCATAACGCCCCCACCTCCAAAACGATCCCCTTCCAGAACACATGGCCTGATGTAACGTTCACCTGTGCGCCTGTAGACACGTGTCCTGCCGTCAGCTCGGTGAAGAAGGAAACGTGACTCATCGGTGAAGAGAACTCTTCTCCACTCACGTGCTCCCCATCGCAAGTGTTGTCTGCTCCACTGGAGACGTCGACGTCGATGTTCTGGCGTCAGAATTGGCCGTCGGGCTTGGCGTCTTGCACGGATGCCGTAGACGCGTAGACGTCGTCGAACTGTTCTTGCAGATACACCTCTGTTGCCAGGTATGGTACGGGCTGTAAGGGTTGCTGGCTGGAACCTGTGTCGGAGGTGCGTGGTTCGAATCCATCGTTCTTGACGTGGGGTCGTTACTGGTGGGCGGCCACTACGGGGATGGTCTATAACTTGATTGTTTTGCTGAAAACGTCGCCATAAGTGCCAAATGGTGTTTCTATGGACGTTGAATCGACGAGCAACGTCTCGCTGCGAGGTACCAGACTGAAGCATACCTATAGCTCTCCATCTGTCATTTTCCCCGAAGCGTGGCATGTCGAACTTGTTCCAGAATGATGAATAGAGGTGTTTTTCTGACTTCTGCACTTCTTAAGACTGCATTGAGTGGAAATGATCAGCGTCTGGTTGTCTGGCCTTTTGAAGTGAACATTGCTGGCCATTTTTCTCGAATATGTCATGCTTCTTGCAAATTTCGTGCATTTCGAACAACAACTGCTTGGTTGTGTTTCTTCGACCATTTTAACACACTCTTTCTCTGGTTCAAATCCAAAAATTCATTCACAAGATTACCAATGAAAAAATTCCGTGTCACAATAACTTTTGCCTCTGAGTATATATATATATATATATATATATATATATATATATATATATATATATATATATATATATTATATATATATATATGTGGGGGTGGGGAGTGGGGGGAAATCCGGACGGTTGAACTGGTTGAAGGGGGAAACGACAGAAAAAAGGTTTGGAACCACTGAACTAGACAGTACAAAGGCAATTTTGCACACTGCTAAGTCACAAAGTTAAATCACAAAGTACATCGAACCTCCATAACGTACCATGCTTTGGATGGACATTAAGCAGGATGTCCCATCTGCTTACATTTGTTGGCCCAGTTTATGTAGTCATCGTAGTAGTGGTGGTAGTATTGACCGTTTAATCTAGCTGTTTGTATTGTTGAGGTTTTGTAAGACCCTGGGGAGTTACATCCAACATATAAGGGAACCCTGTACTTTAGATATATCAGTAATGTTTTGAATTCTTGTTGTTGGTGATGGATATGACGATCGCCGGATGGATGCAGAAATACAAGTTGATCACGAACGTTTTTTCTGGCTCATTACAGGTAATATTTTGTTTCGGGACTTTAGATTACCTCTCGTCTCTTATAGTGAACAGGGAAATGTGTTGTGTTTGTGTAGCCAGTTTGACTTCCCTTTGGAACTCTTCTCTAAATCCCCTCTCTCCTTATATCCCTCCTTATCTCTCTACCCATCCCACTTGATTTCTCTCTCCCTGCACCTCTTTTCAGCACATCCATGCACACAAACAACACACAACATCTCACTTTACAAAACCCATATTTCATTTCAACACCGCAATACAAATCAAAACCAAGGGAACATCACCAGGTAATTCTGAGTAACAACCAGCCAGACACAGAGCAGCCAATCCAAGGACCGCATATGGGCGGGGTTGCCAGTTGACAGCGTCGTTGGGCTCGAGAGCTCGACCAATGAGCAGCCTGTCAACAGCGGTGCTCCAATAAGAAGGCAGCACCCGTGAACAGCAAGCTGAGCCCGGCTGCTGGTCGGCCTTTAGGCCACGCCTCAACCGAGTGATTTTTAAGTCCGGAAATCCGAGGACTCAGGGTCGTATGCACCCAGGGAACGAGAGCCAGATGGGGTCTTGGAGGAACGAGCTGGATGGACGTGAACCTCTGCAAGGATAGGCTCTGATGGGAATGATCAAGCCAGTCATGGAGCGAGTTCTGCTGAGCCATGGTGCTCTTTCCCTGGATGTGCTGGTGAACACACACTGACCTACACTATATTTCTCTTTCTCTTCACTATTTCTAATCGTTCATTTGGAATGCACAAGAGCAATCATTGGTTGCACCCTCGACTCATTCAGAGCTGGGTTATTGCTTCGCATTCATGATTTCCTCAATCGCTTTACGAAGCATTCACCACATCTCTCCCCACACGGAGCATCACATCTTCTCACCTTCTCATCTTCTCTCTCCCCTTCCCCCTTTTTTTGGACTTTGGGACCAACGTAAACTTGCAGGCTTATGTCGGGTCAACAAGACCTCCTCAACGAGCTCCACCTTCTTTTTCTCCCTCTCTCTATCACTCTTACTTGTTTAATTTCCCCAAGTGAATGAGACACCTATGTCTGTATTTTCATGATAGGTTTACTGTCTAAGGGGCTTGCATGTTTAAGAGTAAGACTTCTGTTTGTGATGCTGCATTGCTTGTAAATGAGTACTTATTTGTAAACAGGACCATTCGTTTCCCACCTGCCCGATTGTGTCTTTCTCCAATGGTTAGACACTGGTGTGTGAATAGTGGATGGGGGTTTTCCCCCACAGTTTTGCTCAGGTCATAGACTAGCCATCGTCCCACTTGCGGTTCCGCCGGACCGTTCTTGATTTATAGGAGCGGGGCATCAAGAGCACGGTTTCCTATCTGGGAGGATTAATTTGCCGGAAAGGTATCATGGAATTGGACGTGAGGACCCTACCTAAATGAATCATCTCAGACGGCATCCCTAGTTGCTTAGCAACTCTTCGTTCCGAGGAGTTATCCACGGCTCATCGGCTTATCAGGGTCCAAGGTCAGGAAGCGGGTCCCAGAAGCCACTGGTGACCCGGCTGGCAAACCTGTAAAGGTAAAGGTATTTAAAACATTTTTGGGACTACCAGTTGTGTTTGTACGTTCGAATGATTTTGGGGTGAAAAATAATATTCCACTTTATTTGACTCTTGTGTGTCTGCTCACATACCTGTCACTGCGATGGAAAATACAATTCCATACTGAGAAAAAGTGAATACGAGGCACCGGAGTTTACTGGAGCATTTTCATTAATGTTTTCCATACTGTCGTGTTCTGTAAAGAGTTGAATGTCATCGTGACAAATGTATTTGCAGGAAAGTTTCATTATGTATGTCGAGCTGTTTTAGTGTTGAAATTGCCATTAAATTTGGAGAATAGAAATAGTTAGAATGGGATTTCTTTACGATGAATTCCACGATATTTACGATACATTTCTGCAAGGTTCTCTCCATTCGTTCATTTAATTGCCATCTACTTGTTAATAAGTTGGAGTTAGCAGGACAGCCAAGAGATATGGGCATTCACCACTCAGCTATTTAGCCTGGGTTTGAATGTCTAGCCTGAGTTTGAATGTCTAGCCTGGATTTGAATGTCTAGCATTGGTTTGAATGTCTAGCCTGGGTTTGAATGTCAAGCATTGGTTTGAATGTCTAGCTTGGATTTGAATGTCTAGCCTGAGTTTGAATGTCTAGCCTGGATTTGAATGTCTAGCATTGGTTTGAATGTCTAGCCTGGGTTTGAATGTCTAGCATTGGTTTGAATGTCTGGCCTGGATTTGAATGTCTAGCCTAGGTTTGAATGTCTGGCCTGGATTTGAATGTATAGCTTGAGTTTGAATGTCTAGCCTGGATTTGAATGTCTAGCATTGGTTTGAATGTCTGGCCTGGATTTGAATGTCTGGCATTGGTTTGAATGTCTGGCCTGGATTTGAATGTCTAGCCTGAGTTTGAATGTCTAGCATTGGTTTGAATGTCTAGCATTGGTTTGAATGTCGAGCATGGGTTTGAATGTCTAGCCCGTATTTGAATGTCGGGCCTGGGTTCGAATGTCGGGCCTGGGTTTGAATGTCGAGCCTGGGTTTGAATGTCGAGCATGGGTTTGAATGTCTAGCCTGGGTTTGAATGTCGAGCATGGGTTTGAATGTGCATCAGCTCTGAGCTGTCTAGCATGGGTTTGAATGTCTAGCCTGGGTTTGAATGTCGAGCATGGGTTTGAATGTGCATCAGCTCTGAGCTGTCTAGCCTGGGTTTGAATGTCGAGCATGGGTTTGAATGGATAGCATGGGTATGAATATCTAGCCTGTGTTTGAATGTCTAGCCTGGATTTGAATGTCAAGCCTAGGTTTGAATGTCGAGCATGGGTTTGAATGTGCATCAGCTCTGAGCTGTCTCGCCTGGGTTTGAATGGATAGCATGGGTATGAATATCTAGCCTGTGTTTGAATGTCTAGCCTGGATTTGAATGTCAAGCCTAGGTTTGAATGTCGAGCATTGGTTTGAATGTGCACTCAGCTCTGAGCTGTCTAGCCTGGGTTTGAATGTCGAGCATTGGTTTGAATGTGCACTCAGCTCTGAGCTGTCTAGCCTGGGTTTGAATGTCGAGCATGTGTTTGAATGTGCATCAGCTCTGAGCTGTCTAGCCTCGGTTTGAATGTCGAGCATGGGTTTGAATGTGCACTCAGCTTTGAGCTGTCTAACCTGAGTTTGAATGTCCAGCCTGGGTTTGATTGTCGAGCATGGGTTTGAATGTCTCATCTGAGTTTGAATGTCTAGCCTGGATTTGAATGTCTAGCCTGTCTTTGAATGTCTAGCCTGGATTTGAATGTCTAGCCTTGGTTTGAATGTCGAGCATTGGTTTGAATGTGCACTCAGCTCTGAGCTGTCTGGCCTAGGTTTGAATGTCGAGCATGGGTTTGAATGTGCACTCAGCTTTGAGCTGTCTAACCTGAGTTTGAATGTCCAGCCTGGGTTTGATTGTCGAGCATGGGTTTGAATGTCTCATCTGAGTTTGAATGTCTAGCCTGGATTTGAATGTCTAGCCTGGATTTGAATGTCTAGCCTGTCTTTGAATGTCGGTCCTGGGTTTGAATGTCGAGCCTGGGTTTGAATGTCGAGCCTGGGTTTGAATGTGCACTCAGCTCTGAGCTGTCTAGCCTGGGTTTGAATGTCGAGCATGGGTTTGAATGTCGAGCCTGGGTTTGAATGTCAGGCCTGTATTTGAATGTCGAGCCTGGGTTTGAATGTCTAGCCTGGATTTGAATGTCTAGCCTGTATTTGAATGTCGGGCCTGGGTTTGAATGTCGAGCTTGGGTTTGAATGTCGAGCCTGGGTTTGAATGTCGAGCCTGGGTTTGAATGTCGAGCCTGGGTTTGAATGTGCACTCAGCTCTGAGCTGTCTAGCCTGGGTTTGAATTTCTAGCCTGGGTTTGAATGTCTAGCCTGGGTTTGAATGCCTAGCCTAGGTTTGAAGGTCTAGCCTGGGTTTGAATATCTAGCCTGGGTTTGAATGTCTCGCCTGGGTTTGAATTTCGAGCCTGGGTTTGAATGTCGAGCCTGGGTTTGAATGCGCACTCAGCTTTGAGCTGTCTAGCCTGGCTTTGAATGTCGAGCCTGGGTTTGAATGCGCACTCAGCTCTGAGCTGTCTAGCCTGGGTTTGAATGTCTAGCATGGGTTTGAATGTCTAGCCTGGGTTTGATTGTCTCGCCTGGGTTTGAATGTCTAGCCTGGGTTTGAATATCGAGCCTGGGTTTGAATGTCTAGCCTGGGTTTGAATGTCTTGCCTGGGTTTGAAAGTCTAGCCTGGGTTTGAATGTCTCACCTGGGTTTGAATATCTAGCCTGGGTTTGAATGTCTAGCCTGGGTTTGAATGTCTATCCTGGGTTTGAATGTCTAGCCTGGGTTTGACTGTCTAGCCTGGGTTTGAATGTCCAGCCTGGGTTTGAATGTCTAGCCTGGGTTTGAATGTCTAGCCTGGGTTTGAATGTCTAGCCTGGGATTGAATGTCCAGCCTGGGTTTGAAAGTCCAGCCTGGGTTTCACTGTCTAGCCTGGGCTTGAATGTCGAGCATGGGTTTGAATCCGCACTCATCTCTGAGCTGTCTCGTCTGGGTTTGAATGTCTCGTCTGGGTTTGAATGTCTAGCCTGGGTTTGAATGTCGAGCCTGGGTTTGAATGTCGAGCCTGGGTTTGAATGTCGAGCCTGGGGTTGACTGTCTCGCCTGGGTTTGACTGTCTAGCCTGGGTTTGACTGTCTAGCCTGGGTTTGACTGTCTAGCCTGTGTTTGAATGTCTAGCCTGTGTTTGAATGTCTAGCCTGGGTTTGAATGTCCAGCCTGGGTTTGAATGTCTAGCCTGGGTTTGAATGTCTAGCCTGGGTTCGGATCTTAACACAGCTATAAACTGCCACTCTGGTGTTTCACAGACAGGACGAGGTTTCAATGTGTGTGTCGTTTATGGGATGAAGGTTAAACTGGGCGTCCCATCTGCCAGCATTAGTTGGTGAAATTTAAAGATTCCATACTGTCCTTCGGGCAGAGTAGGTGAGCTAGGCCAGCACCCTAAACAACTTACAAATTCCACAACTATTTGGGACGCCACTTCGCGGTGGTTGTACCCCCAACGCAAGTAGGGGGCCAAATTATTTCCCCATTCTTCCCTGCTTCCCGGATTCGTCAGGGTATTGCAGTCATGGTCAGAATGCCGATCGGTCCACATGGACTGGCCCTTTCTCTCTTGCCTCTGTTTTCTTTCTATCTCTCTCTCTTTCTCTTTCTCTTTCTCTTTCTCTTTCTCTTTCTCTTTCTCTTTCTCTTTCTCTTTCTCTTTCTCTTTCTCTTTCTCTCTCCTTCTCTCTCTCTCTCTCTCTCTCTCTCTCTCTCTCTCTCTCTCTCCTTCTCTCTCTCTCTCTCTCTCCTTCTCTCTCTCTCTCTCTCTCTCTCTCTCTCTCTCTCCCTCTGTCGCCACCTATCGGCCGTCGGTGCATTGGGTGTAGCGTCATGGCGGCTGTGAGCAACTGCTCTGTGTTTTGGTGAGTTCGTCGTGAGTTTTCCCCCCTCTCCTGCCCTCCCCTGCCCCCCCCCCCTCCCTCTCCTTTTCCATCCTGTGTGCTTTGGCATTTGTTCTCATCTGTTCTACACCTTTGCCTTCGAGAGAGAGAGGATTGAGAGCGGGCCCATTCTGGGCGCGGCCTACTGGCGTTGACGGCGCGTTGTAAGCCATTTCTGTGCTTATAATGCACGTTTATTTTTTACTTTAGTTCGTTTTTTTAGGTTTGATACCCTCTTGTCCGGCTCGGACAAGCGGGGAGAGGGGGGGGGGGGTATTTTCGCCGGAATGGCGAATGCACGCTCTCGTCGCGATGACTTTGAAGGCTTAACCAGGAAGCACGCGTTTGTGTGCGTGCCTCCGGATGGAGTCCCTGTCGAGGACATCATCCTCGCTGTGGGGAGCATTGTTGGAGATGAAAATATACGTGCAGCTTCGCGTATGAACCAGAAAGTGGTGGTGTTCGTTTCGGACAAGGAACTCGTCCATGATGTGGTAAGCGCGGGAATAACCACGGAAAGCGGTCACTTTATGATGGCATCGCCGCTATTAACCCCCGCGACGAGAGTGGTTATTTCTAACGTACCACCATTTATCCCAAATGACAAGTTAATGACCGTGCTATCACGGTACGGTAAAATGGTATCGAGGATTTCAACAATCCCTCTTGGGTGTCGGAATGAACGTGTTAAGCACGTAATGAGCTTCCGCAGACAGGTATATATGGTCCTTCCAGACCGTGGGGACGACACAGGCCTCAATATCACTTTCAAAATTAATTTTGAAGAGGCAAATTTCCAGCTATACGCATCGTCCACCACCTTAGCATGCTTTCAGTGTGGAGCGTATGGACATTTAAAACGTTCTTGTCCCAAAGCCTCGTGTGTCAGGTGTGGCAAGACGGGTCACACTGCCATAGTTTGTAAGGAGGAGGTTGCTCTGCTAATGAATACGCCCAGGGGGAGGGAGGTAAACGCTGCTCCACTAATTAATACTCCCAGTGGGAGGGAGGTTAACGTTGCTCCACTAATTGAGATTCCCAGGGGGGGGGGGGAGGCTATCGCATTGCCACCGCCTAAAATTCCTAACGAGGGTGAATCCAGTGTTCCAAGCGTGAACGTATTTATTCTTCCTCAGCAAAATGTTGAAATGGACACTGATAGCAAGGTGGGGACGAGTAAACGAAGGGCTCCGGATGATAGTGACTCATCTGGAGCAGGTAAAAAGGTCGTGCTCGATTTGCAGGCTGTTAGTGAAAAAACTCTTCAGGATGCATCTGGAATCTCTCTGCAAAGCGCGGACCAAATAAATAAAGAAGAAAACCCAGAAAAGAGCATCAGGGTTCAGCCGCTAAAGCAACGCGCTTCCATTACTCACACAGACGACGTTAATGATGTAAATAATTCAGGCCATGATACCGTGAATGGCGCATCATTGATCCAAGTGAATGTCGCCGAACAGGCTGACATCCATAATAAATCTGCCAATATAGCAGAAAAGGGCGGAAACATAAATCCACAGGAATGTGGGAATAATGATTTCATGCCAATTGAGGAAATCAGTAATCAATGTGCTGATGTTTCCCAAACACAGCACTGCGTGGACCCCCCAGACAAGGGAAGGCTAGGTTGCATAGCAGGAGAAGAAAACGGTATTGACCCAGACCCCATTGGACCACTTTCTGATTTATCAGAATCGGAAGAGGAGGTGGAGGTAACAGCATTATCACAATTAATGCCAGATCAACCCCCAACCCCTCCCCATATTGTTCTCTCATTCCTCAATGAAACGTATAGACAGCGAAATGTCGTCATTGGGGATCATTTCCCTGATTTGGCTCCCTTTATTCAGGCTGCAAAACTAGTCATAAAAAAATCTGAGGAACTAAACCTAACAAAATCGCAGTTTCATCGACTAAAGAAAATCATAACAAAGGCAAAGAGTGAGTACTCACAGTGTCAGACAAAATTTACTAATGAGTGATGAAGACGCTTAATCTTGCAACACTCAATATAAATGGTGGTGGGGCCAGTCACATCCGCCAGATCCAAGTGAATAGTTTATTCAAAAGGAAACAAGTCGATGTAATATTACTGCAAGAAACTCATATTATTGAGAAGGTTGAACATGACTGGAGCAGCATGTTCAAAGGTAAATGTTTCTTCAGTAATATGTCATCTGTATCTGCTGGAGTGGGGTTTTTGCTAAAACCAGGACTTGTACCTGAATCTTGCCGCTTTCAGGAGGTGATTCGGGGACGTTTTGCCTCCCTAGAATTGGTGATCAATAGCCTGAAGCTTATTATTTTTAATGTATATGCACCAAGCGAGAGTACTGACCGTAAAGCCTTCTTTACTGAAGTGATAAACCATTTAAACTTGTTTGACCCAAATCAGTGCATATGCATGGGGGGAGATTTAAATTGTACGCTAGAGCCCAAAATAGACAGAAATTCACCGGAACCACATCCCGAGTCCCATGGTGACCTCTCCCAGTTTCTTTCAGGTGGGGTTTTTTTGGATGTATGGCGATTGATGCACCCAAATGACCGGCAGTTTACATGGTGTCGATGCTCCAATGGCCAAGTATCCTTAGCGAGGCTTGACCGCTGGTACATCACCCCACGATTAAGGAATATTGCAACCTCCTCAACTATTACCCCTTCCATCTTCTCTGACCACCACATGGTCACGATGGGCTTATCTTTCCCACAATTCAAACGGAGGAGCGCCTATTGGAAATTCAATACAAGCCTTTTGGATGATACCCTGTTTAAGGAAGCCTTTCGCATCCTATGGATAACAATAGTTGGAAAAAAGCCCCTCTTTGCTTCCACTAACCTTTGTTGGGATAATATGAAAACTCATATACGACTGTTTTGTCAACAGTTTAATTCCCACATCACCCATGAAAATCAAATCACATTGGCACGGTTGGAAACCGAAATTCTAAAACTGCAAAACAAAATGGCAGAGCAGGAAAATGAGGCAAATTATAAATTGCTCCTTGAAAAAAGGACCCAACTCCGGGAACTATTACAGGAGAAGGCTGCAGGACTGCTAGTTAGACTGAGAGTAAAAAGCATCAAAGTATCGGATAGTCCTAGCAAAGCCTTCTTTCACTTAGAAGCTGAAACGAAGCCTCCCCAGCTTATTTTATCAGTTAAGGACCCCAGTGGGAATGAAATTACAAGTTCTGATGGGGTAAAAATCACTATTAGAAAGTATTATTCTGAACTATTTGCTAAAAAAGATATATATGAGGATAAAATAAAATGTTTTACCTCCCATCTCCCAACCCTAACTGAGACTCAACGCCTGGAGCTGGATGTGCCCTTAAGCCTTGATGAATTACAGCGTGCCCTGGTTGGAATGGAATCTGGAAAGGCTCCTGGAATTGATGGCCTGCCAGCTGAGTTTTACATGGAATTTTGGGACATCTTGGGCCCAGAACTATTGATTGTAATCCAAGAATCCTTGCGAAAAGGTGTAATGCCACTAAGCCTAAGGAGAGCAGTGGTGAGTCTTCTCCCAAAGTCAGGAGACCTCCGGCGGATGGAGAATTGGAGACCGGTTTCAATAATGTGTACCGACTATAAACTGTTTTCGAAAGCAATGGCAAATCGCTTAAAAAAAGTCATTGGTGATCTGGTTTTACCTGATCAGACATTCTGCATCCCCAGTCGTTCGATTTATGACAACATTTTTTTCGTGCGGGATTTAATGTATGCTAGCCATGACCAAAATGATTTTGGAATATGTTTTCTAGACTTTGAAAAAGCCTTTGACAGCATTGACCATGTTTTCTTGTGCCATGTCCTTGAAGCATGTGGGTTTGGAGTAATTTTCAGGGCCTTTATAACTTTATTGTACACTGACATCTCCAGTGTAATTAAGGTGAACAATGAACTGGTTCCCCCCATAAAGGTTCAGAGGGGGGTACGGCAGGGTTGCCCAGTCTCAGGTTTGCTTTTTGCGCTAGCAATGGAGCCATTTCTTTGCACACTGAGAAAGAATATCTCTGGCCTGACCTGTTTTCCTGGAAGCCCACCAATGACTATATCGGCCTATGCAGACGATGTTTGCGTCATTATAAAAAACCACCAAGACATTGTTGCTCTTGTAAAGTCCTTAAGAACCTTTTTCATGGCTTCATCTCTGAAGGTTAATTGGACGAAAAGCAAAGCTCTTTGGGTGCCATACCTTAATAGCTGCCTACCTGTCTCAACACATCTGCCTGCTCTTCCAGAAAACTTGGAGTGGAAAACAGATGGTGTTGATTACCTTGGTGTGTCCCTGGGCTCTACACAATTTGAGAAAAGGAATTGGGAAGGTGTGACCGGAGAAATAGACAGGAGGCTGAACCTGTGGAAAAGAGCCCTACCGCACCTCTCATTTAAGGGCCGAGTCTTAGTGGCAAACAACTTGGTTACTGCAACGTTGTGGCATCGCTTTATTTGCCTGCAACCACCAGAAGTGTTGCTGGACAGGATACAGGCCAAACTTGTGGACTTTTTTTGGGGAGGCCATCATTGGCTGCGGCCAAGTGTAATATGCCTTACTTCATCGGAAGGTGGTCAGAGCCTTGTTCACGTGAGATCCCGTCTCATGGCTTTTCGCCTGTGCTCCATTCAACGCCTCCTATTTGGTGAAAACCTGCCAAACCATGCCTTGGCTTGCCATATTTTACAGCAGGCGGGTAGACTCGGCTATGGCCTCGAAGTATTCCTGACTCACCTCAAGTACGTGAATACATCAACGCTCCCCATATTTTACCAGAGCCTTCTCAGTGCCTGGGAAAGACTTTCCGTGAGCCGTAAAGCAGACACCTACTCCCCAGGGATGTTCGAGGTTGAACCCCTGTTCTTCAATCCTCTCTTCCCTGATGTTCTCAAGAGTCGTCATTTGTGCCAACGCTTTATTGAGGCAGGCATAAACAAAGTATGGCACCTTCGGCCAAACTCCGGTGTCGGGTGGAGGAATGTGGAGGAAATTTCAACCTTGACGGCGATTCGGTCCAAGAGGACAATTGGAACGATTTTGAGGAAAGTTGTTCAAAAACGTCATTAGCTACAGAAACTTTGGACTTGGAATACTTTTGGACACCCCAACGAGCCCCTGTTTCCGAAACTGATTTTTGCCTGCTTTCCCAACGAACTTCCACCTGTAAGCACAGGGACAAGTGTATTGCATGCTGAGAGCAGCAAGAGCCTGTATAGGTGGTGGTTATCTCAAGTTCTTGGTATTCCTCCGCTAAATGGAGTAGCACGATGGAAGAGGCTACTCCCTGCCGGGCCCCCCAATGAACCTGTATGGGAATCAATGTATAGTAAGCTGATCAACAAAAGAACAGGTGATCTTCAGTGGCGCCTTGCCCACGGGATCATCCCATGTAATACATATGTATGGAATTTTGCCCCAATATCTGCGTGTTGCCCCTTTTGTTCTGTAAATGAGGATGTTTTTCATTTTTTCATTGGCTGTGAAAGACTTTTTCCTTTATTTGAATGGTTAGACTTTGTGTCGTTCAAAATGAATTTCAGATTTACTTTTCGATCCTTTATTTTTGGGCTCAAAAAGAGACGGCAACACAACAAGGACTATGAACTGTTGTGCTTTTTTGTAGCTACAGCAAAGCTTGCCACTTACCTGTCCAGAAAGGAGAAGCGGAATGGTAAGCCCATTCATCAGTGCAAGGTCATGACGTTTTTCAACGCACTGTGTGCTGCAAGGCTAAAACATGAGTTTGAGTTTTCCAAGAGCATGGGCGAAATTGATGGATTTGTGGAAAAATGGTGTTTGAAAAGTGTCTGTGAAGTCCACCAAAACGAGTTGGTATTATTTTTCTCATGATTGTTCATAATTTCTACAATTCATAATAGTGCTGCAGAAGATTGCACTTGTTTTCGGTAAAAGTTGAACTGATCAACGCATATATCTGTATTGTTTCCTCGCTTCATCGTTTTCTCTTGTTTTTGGCTTTGTTGATTTTATACACTGTACATCCATGCACTTTATATTTTTGGAATAAAAGGACGTCTCTCTCTCTCTCTCTCTCTCTCTCTCGCGCGCCATCTGCTGGCTGTCAGTGCGTTGGGTGCGGTGTCATGGCGTCTGCTCGCTTCGTGTCGTGAGTGCTCTGTGTTGGCTGTTTCCTATTTCCCTTATTCACTCCATTGTGTCCCTGTTTCTGATTGTAAAGTTTTCCCCTTGTTTCCTGTGTGTGTTGAGACTTGAGAGAGAGCGGGAGAGCGCACGGTAAGTGTTTTCGCAGGTTGTTGTTGAAACCTTCGGTTTCTGGGCCTGCGTTTCATTTGCCTTGTTTTTCTGGTCGAACTACTCGTCGGTGGTTTCGATTCCTCATTTATATATTGTTTTTCCTTATCTTTTTCCTTTACCTTCACTTGCTGGTTGCTTGTGACAGGTTTCTTTTTGTTTAAATTTAAACTTCCCTTATATATATATTTTTTCAGCTATGGCAAACGGACGTTTGTCCAATAGTGTGTACGAGTCGCTCACTCGTAAGGAGGGAGTGATAATTACTCCACCTGATGGAGTTAGTGTTGAGAATGTGGTGATTGGTTTAGGAGACCTTGTTGGAATCGAGAATGTTCTTGCAGCTTCAAAAATGAATCATCGCATCGTGGTTTTCCTGTCGGACATGCGACACGTGGCCCAGGCGGTTGAAATCGGTTTAACCGTCCCGCCGGATATTTTTGTTAACGTTAATCCTTTGGACACAATGGCCGTTCGGTTAACTCTGTCCAATATTCCTCCTTTTTTCACTAGTGAAGAGATCGTCTCTGCACTAAGTGTTTTTGGCACAGTTGTGTCGCGGGTCTCGATGGTTCCGCTTCGTCTTCGCTCTGACGCCTCGGTTCGGCATGTTATGTCGTTCCGACGTCATTGTTATATCATTTTAAATGATAACGCTCAATCACTCAATGCAGTTATGACGTTGAAATATAAAAACCGCAATTATCAAATCTATATTGCAACGGAAACTATAACTTGCTTTAATTGTGGTGAATCGGGGCATTTAAAAAACGTTTGCCCCAAGAATACCGCCGGTGATGCATCGATACCGGTGAAGACCATTAACACAAAAAGTGGTCCATCTAGAGTCGGGGACCCTCGTGATGCCTCAAACACGAGTAATTTACCTGAGCCGTCGGCGGTGGGGGTGGCTCAACCCCAGGCAGATGGTGAGGGGTTTACCGTTGTTCCTTATAAAAGGAAACATAAATTAAAACATTTAACTGATAACAGTCAGGATGTGGCAGCGAGGAGCGAGCTGTCCAAAAAAGATGGCACCGGCTGACGAACATGACGAGTCCCGTCTGGAAGCAGCAATATCTGAGGTTTTTAAAACCAAAAATCGGTTCGACGTTCTTGCTCTGGAGGATGATAATGCTTCTGCTTGTGGAGTTGGTGAACTCGAACAGGAAGTTGGTGTGGTGCAACAGGAAGCGCATGTGACCACTCCCATGGTCACAGGCACCGTGTATGTGAACGCCGAGTCCACTCTTGTCCCTCTTCCTGCTGGGGGTGAGGTGTGTGACGTTCCTGAGTTGCAGACAACCTCGAGCCCAGGTGAATCAGAGTGTAAGGCATCAGCTGATGACGTGCCGGGTTTGCCCCCAGCAGAATGTGAAACTTCTCCTGATAGTACATCTCTTCCTCTCCCTCTTCCTCCTCCCGCTCCTCCCCCTCTTCCCACCCCCCTCCTCCTCCCACTCTCCTTCCTCCTCCCACTCCTCTTCCTCCTCCCATCCCCCTTTTTTCTCCTCCCGCCCCCCCTCCTCATCCTCCCGCCCCCCCTCCTCCTCCTCCCCCACATACTCCTCTTCCTTCTGCTTTGGGTGCGGAATGTGACGTCTCCCTTGTGAAGCCACTAGCTCCATATCAGGAGCATGAAACTGATGTCATGGACATGGACCGACACTCGGAATGTGATTCAGACGGGACCTCGTCGCTCGCCTCTGCCGGGAGTGTCGAAGCCTGGAATGACCCGGGTTTTCCCCAAGATTTGGAGGGTGAGACCAGTGTTCCACCCTCCGAGATCATAAAATTTCTCCAGGACACTTTTCGGAAGAAACGGGTAAAAATTAAAGATTTTTTCCCTGACCTAATCGGCTTTGTGGTCTCTGCGAAGCGACTGCTTGTTAAAGCCGGACAGCTTGGCGTGACCGAATCACAGGTCTATCGTCTCCGGAAATGTATCCTGAAAGCGAAGAAGGAGCTGCAGATGTAGCCCAGCCAAGCTGTTTGACACGTTTATATACACCCTTATATCATGGCTTTCTCCTTCGCCAGTTTGAATATTAATGGGGGACGTTCTTCCCTAAGGAAAATTGAAGTTAAACAGTTTGTTAAGGAAAATCGCATCGATATTCTACTTCTACAAGAGACAAGATGTAGTTCCTCTTGTATGGGGGAGTGGCAAAGGATAATGAAAGGAAAATGGTTTTTTAGTAGTCTGGAACACCCAAGGGCTGGGGTAGCTGTCTATTTACAGCCTTCCTTCTGTAGCTCTCATATAGTTTTTAATGACATAATCAAAGGGTATTTAATTTCAGTCACTTTTACACACAATGGTTTTAAACACACGGTACTGAACATTTACTCACCTAGTGATAGCACAGAAAGACTTGCCTTTTATACTAAGTTGGAAACATCTCTCATGCACATTGATTTTAATGGACTTGTCTGTTTGGGTGGAGATTTTAACTGTACCGTGGACCCTGCCCTTGATCGTAATGGAGAGGAGCCTCACCCAGCAAGCGCAGTGCCTCTGTTAAGATCCTTGTCCAAGTTCTCCCTTGTTGACGTGTGGAGAATCCGCAATCTTTCTGTCCGCCAATATACGTGGTGTCGGTGCTCAAAGAGTCGCCTCTCGCTCGCAAGATTGGACCGGTTCTATATTAACAGTATTTTTCTGAATATCGTGAGTGGCGCGGACATTGTCCCGAGTGGCTTCTCAGATCATCACATGGTTACGCTTTGTGCTTGCCTACCAGTTCGGAATCGTGGTGCTGCCTACTGGACCTTTAATGTGAGCCTTTTGGAAGAAAAAATGTTTGTTGATGCATTTCATGCATTCTGGAGGGCCTTGCTCCAACGTAAACCATCCTTCCTCCGCTTAGGGCAGTGGTGGGACAATGCCAAAGTACAGATGAGATTGTTTTGCCAACAATATGGAGCTTATCGTACTCAACACAACTCTGCCCTTCAATCCCTGATTGCCAAGGAAATATTATTCTTGCAATCCAACCTCTTGGCTTCTAGTACTGAGAGAACGAACTCTCTGCTGGCGAAGAAAAAAGCTCTTCTTGCTGATCTATGTGCAAAGCAAGCTAGAGGAGCGCTGATTCGTCTCCGAATGGAGAACCTGCATCATTTGGATACCTCCTCCAAGTTCTTTTTTGCACTGGAAGTCCGAACTAAGAGAGGTCAGCAGATAACTTCAGTAAGGACGAAGGAAGGAAGAATAACGCACGATCAAAAAGACATCAGGTATTCCCTCAAGAACTACTTCTCTGACCTGTATCGCGCTAAGGGAATCGATAACGAGATCACGGGATCCTTGACTTCCTCCTTACCCACCTTGTCGGAGTCTGCGTGCCTGCAACTGAACAAGGAGCTAACCATGGAAGAACTCCATGCTGCTTTACAAACCTTACCTTCAGGTAAGGCCTCTGGCTTGGATGGGATACCTGCAGAATTTTACAAAGCTTTCTGGGACCTCCTGGGACCAGAGTTACTCGAAGTTTTGGTTGACAGCCTACGATTAGGCTTACTGCCGCTAAGCTGTCGTAGGGCGGTACTCGCCCTGGTCCCAAAGAAAGGAGACCTCCAGCAACCGCAAAATTGGCGTCCCATCTCACTGCTTTGTACGGATTACAAAGTTTTCTCCAAGGCTCTTACCAACCGGCTCAGGCCCGTGATTGGCGACATCATACACCCCGATCAATGCTACTGTGTTCCGAAAAGGACAATACATGACAGTATTTTTATCGTGCGTGATTTAATTGATATCTGTGATCTTAAACAAAGAAATGTTGGTTTGGTTTTTTTAGACCAAGAAAAGGCCTTTGACACCATTGATCACTTTTATCTTTTTTCGGTTTTACGTGGGTTTGGGTTTCCAGAAAATTTTATCTCTCACGTACAGTTACTGTATAATAATATCTTTAGTCTACTCAAGGTTAACAATATTTTATGTCCACCTTTCCCGGCCAGTAGAGGCATTCGCCAAGGATGTCCTTTGTCTGGCCTCCTGTACTCCCTCGCACTTGAACCTTTGCTTGTTCGCTTGCGTGCACGTCTTCTCGGTTTCCTTCCGCAACCAACGGCGCACCCAGTTAAGGTGATCGCTTATGCGGACGATCTTTGCGTAATCGTTCATTCGGATGAAGATGTCTCAGCCTTGGTCCAATGTGTCCATGAATTTAGTTTGGCAAGCTCTGCAAAGGTCAATTGGAAGAAGAGCAGTGCTCTTTACCTTGGTCCACAAAATGGAGCCATTCCTCCAACTCTGCCCGAACAACTTGAATGGACAAGGGATGGAATCCTTTATCTCGGTGTTTTTCTTGGCCCTGGAAACTTCATTTTAAAAAACTGGGAGTCTCTTATAATCAAAACTGAGAGACGGTTGCTGAAATGGAGGGGTTTACTTTGTCAACTTTCTTATCGAGGCCGAACCCTTGTTATAAATAATCTTGCGGCATCAATGCTTTGGCATGTTTTAATGGCACTGCAGCCCCCAGATCTCGTTCTCAAAAAGCTACAAGCTACTTTTATCGACTTTTTTTGGGGAGGTAAGCACTGGCTTCGACCTGGTGTGCTCAGCCTGCCTGCTGCTCAAGGAGGACATGGACTGATTGCTGTTTCTAGCAAAGTGATGGCTTTTCGCCTCCTTTCACTTCGTAGGCTGCTGTACACCGACGTCTCGTGGAAAGCGTCGGCTCACTGCCTGCTTCAGCAAGCAGGGAAACTCAACTACGACCAAGAACTGTTCCTTATAGACACCACGAAAGTTGATGTAACACCAGTTCCTCTATTCTATAGGAGTATGCTGGAGGCATGGCAAGCGGTTCCTGTTCGCCGTGACAACAGGAACTATTCTCTTGAGCTGTTTTTAAACGAGCCCATCTTTCTAAACCCCATATTTGAAGGGGTCTGCAGTAACCGTGCTTTTATGCAAAAGTTTATCGACGTCGGATGCATCAAGGTTAAACATCTCAGAACCCCTTTTCCTTACAAATGGAAGCCAGCTGCTGACATTGCTGTAGCCACCGGAGTTCGATCCATTCGAGTCATAGGAAGGATCTTTTCTGTGATCCTGCATTTTTTCAAGGGAACCGGGCTAAAATGGGCCCCACAGGCGGAAGCTAGCCCTTCTTTATCCGAATTTCTCTTTCCTAGACTTCTACTTCATTTTCAGGGCTTCACCTCTTTTCATTTGATGGAGAAATCTTGTGTTTATGCTTTGTGTGTTTTAACCCTTGTTCATGATAGACCCGCAGAACCGCAAGCGCACTGGGGGAGAATGTTCCGGACCACTCCTTTCACCACCATCAATTGGCTTACTATGTACAAGGCCCCCATCGCCAAGCGCTCCGGAGACTTACAATGGCGGCTGGCGCACTACATTTTACCATCAAATGTTTTATCGCATCGCATATGTTCCGATAACACGGAATTATGTCCGTTTTGCGGTGCGACGGAAACCATTTCTCACATTTTTGTTGATTGTCCTCGGTTGGCACCCCTTTTTACAGTTTTATCGTGTGTGGTCCGGGGGCTTGGCCTAATTTTTACGCATTGTGTTTTTATCTTCGGTTTCACCACTTCCCGCCTGTGTAAAGATGAGTGCCTTTTAGCCAACTATTTGTCTTCTGAAGCAAAACTTGCCATATACTTGTCGAGAAAACACAGGATGCAAAATGCCTGTAATTCTGTTGATGATGCTGTTCACCTCTTTAAAGCCTTCGTCACATCGCGTGTAAATCTTGAGTTTCAATCGAATGATTGCACAGTGTTCTCACAACGGTGGTGTGTCAAGGCATCCTTATGTCAACTGGCTGATGGTTCTCTTACAATGAATTTATGATTTATCTTGTCTCCCATTTTAAACTTGTACAGCCATCGCCTTGAATTGTTTTTTTGGGTTTTCACTGTGAACAATGTTTTCCTGGCAACAAACGGGGACAAATGTCGAATGTTTCTCTCTCTCCCTCTCTCTCCCCCTCTCTCTCTCTCTCTCTCCCCCTCTCTCTCTCCAAATTTGTGGGGGGGGGGGGGGGGGGGGGGTGTTACAGCTCGACCCGGGGGTAAATGAGTGAACTGATCACCGCTGTAGCCCCAGAAAGCTTGCAACTCCAAAGCTTCATACAAATGGAGCATCTGTAAGATGGAGAACCTACAAGACGGGGCACCTGCAAGATGGATGACCTGCAAGATGAATAACCTGCAACATTGCGTGCCTGCAAGATGGCGCACCTCCAAGATGGAGCACCTCCAAGATGGAGCACCTGCCCATTACGATCGGCCTTTTTCCAACACCTCTGGAGTGGCTCACAAGTCCCCAAGTTCATCAAGGAAAACATATCTGAAAAGTGTTATGATGTAATGCGTTCACAAACATTCCTCCAGCAGTGAACATGGTGACGTGTTACATGGTGCATTCAGAAAGGAACACGGTTGGGAAGGACACGGATGCTCTGTCGCTCCCGGCTACTGGTTGTGTGAGGTTTGTCTCCTGGTCTGTCCATTTGGATCGCATTGGGATCACCAATAAAAAAAAAAGAAAAAAAAAAGAAAGAAAAAAAAGTCTCTCTCTCTCTCTCTCCCTCTCTCTCTCTCCCCCTCTCTCTCTCCCCTTCTCTCTCTCCCCCCCCTCTCTTTCCCTTTCTCAATTTTTCACTTTATTTAATAAAACGCTTAATTTGCTCTTGATGTGTTCATAGCTCTTGTGTGAGCATTTCCTTTAAAATTGTTTGTGGTTTCTGTTTGTGTCCTCACCTTTGGTTGGTAAAATTTTTATACTTGCTGATTTCTTTTGAATATCCTTTGTTCTTTATTGGTGTGTTTATGATCCTTATACAATGTTTCTTTGAACTCGTTGCTTGGTTTAACACTGCTTTGTGGAATGGTTTTATACTTTTATAATAAAAAGATACAAAAGTCTCTCTCTCTCTCTCTCTCTCTCTCTCTCTCTCTCTCTCTCTTCTCTCTCTCTCTCTCTCTCTCTCTCTCTCTCTCTCTCCTTCTCTCTCTCTCTCTCTCTCTCCTTCTCTCTCTCTCGCGCCCCCTGCTGGCCGTTTGTGGTGGGTGTGGCGTCATGGCGGCTGTGAGCAACTGCTCTGTGGTGTAGTGAGTTCTTTGTGAGTTTTTCTCCTCTCCTGCCCTCCCCTGCCCCCCCTCCCTCTCCTTTTCCATCCGTTGTGCTTCGGCATCGTGTTTCCATCCGTTCTGTACCCTTGTCTTCAAGAGAGAGAGGATTGAGAGCGAGCCCATTTTGGGTGCGGCCTACTGGCTTTGACGACGCTTTGTAAGCCTTTTCTTGCGCTTATAATGCACGTTTATTATTTACTTTAGTTTGATTATTTAGGTTTGACACCTTCTTGTCCGGTTCGGACAAGGGGGGGGGGGGGGATTTCGCCGGTATGGCGAATACACGCTCTCGTTGCGAGGCGTTCGAGAAATTGACACGTAAGCATGCATTCGCATGTGTTCCGCCCGAAGGAGCTCCTACTGAGGACATTATCCTTGCCGTGGGATCCATCATAGGAGACGGTAATGTTCGTGCGGCGTCACGAATGAACCAAAAATTTGTTGTCTTCGTGTCAGAAGAAAAACTCGTCCATGACGTCGTTAGTACCGGTCTAACCATAAAAGGGGGCCATTACATTACGGTATCCCCTATGGATACGCCGGCGACCAAGATAACAATATCCAACGTCCCACCATTTGTGCCAGGCGAGAAACTCCTATCTGTTCTGTCTCGTTATGGAAAAATTGTTTCCCGAATCTCAATGATCCCGCTCGGGTGTCGCAGTGATCGTGTTAAACACGTGATGAGCTTTAGGAGGCAGGTGTACATGATCCTCCCGGATCGCGGAGCCGATACAGGTTTAAATATATCCTTTAAAGTATCGTTGGATGATCGAGAATACCACATGTATGCTTCCTCAGCCTCCTTAACTTGCTTTAATTGTGGAGAATTCGGACACGTTAAAAGATTCTGTCCTAGGGCCGCTTGTCCGAAGTGTGGTGAACCGGGACATAACGAAAGGGCTTGCAAAAAGGCCAATCCCTCCACCGCGCCTTGTGACACCCCGACCATGCTCGCTGACACCCGGACCGTATCTCCTGTTACCCCTACCGTACCTTCCGTCACCCGGACCGTACCTCCTGTCACCCCTACCGTACCTTCCGTCACCCGGACCGTACCCTCTGACACCCCGACCGCACCTTCGGACGCCCGGACCGTACCTTCTGACACCCTGACCGTACCTTCTGACACCCCGACCGTACCTTCCGTCACCCGGACCGTACCCTCTGACACCCCGACCGCACCTTCGGACGCCCGGACCGTACCTTCTGACACCCTGACCGTACCTTCTGACACCCCGACCGTACCTTCTGACACCCCGACCGTACCTTCTGACACCCCGACCGTACCTTCTGACACCCCGACCGTACCTTCTGACACCCCGACTGAGTCGTCTGTCACACCGGTGCTTTTCGATTCCAATGTGACGACACCCACCGATGCGACTGACACAACTAGCATTGCCCCCTTTCCCGAACCCATGAACGAAGAATCCACAGTGTTTTCTAAAAAGCGAAGAGCACCAGCGCCAAGCAGTTTCGCTGGTGCTGCAAAGAAGGCGGTCATGGGCGGCACCATTTCCGGCGCACACGTGTCCGAGTGCCCCTCTGACATTCCCTCACTAACTGAGAACATGGATACCGTTGCCAATGACACCAGTGAGTCTCATTATGTAAATGAGCCAAAAAATAAAATTTGTACCTCTCACCTGGAAGTTTCCGAGTGCGAAACCTCCAGTGAAAGTATTACCATTTCCGAGCTGGGAAATGGTTTTCCGCCTGCCCCCCCTTTAAATACCGAGCAGACTAAGGATTCAATAAACGCTCCCACTGTACAAACGGGGCCAGCAAATCTGAGTTTGCCGGGATCTCAAACCCAAGCTCCGACCCCAGAAACAAATATCCACCAAAGTGTTAACGAGTGCCCTCGGGAACACCTTGAGAAACTTGTGAAGGTGCCCCCAGACAAGACCGCGGGGGCAGCGGGTAATACCCCAGATCCCGACGACATGTTATCTGACGTGTCTGAGTCCGAAGATGACATTGAGGCAACCGCGCTGTCACAAACAATGACAGGTCACTCGCAGGTATCCCCTCAACTCGTTCTTACCTTCCTTAACGAAACGTATCGTCACCGCAACATTGTCATTAAAGACAATTTCCCTGACTTGGCTGCATTCATGTGCACCGCAAAGTCAATAATCAAAGCGCGTGAGGATTTTGACCTGACGAAATCTCAACTCCACAGGTTAAGAAAGTTTGTTACCCGAGCAGGTGCAGAGTGTTCCCAAGCACAGGGCGATTTCATTACCACGGAATGAAAAACATTTCCTTTGCGACCTTAAACATGAATGGTGGGGGTGCAAGCCACCTCCGTCAGGCCCAAGTCAAAAACTTGTTTGACCGTAAAAAGGCAAATGTTCTTTTACTACAAGAGACCCACATCACACCTAACGTGGAACATGACTGGTGCCAAACTTTCAAAGGGCAATGCTATTTTAGCAATCTGTCAGCCTCATCTGCTGGGGTTGGGTTTTTTCTAAAGCCAGGCCTAGCTTTCGAGTCTTGTCATTTTCAGGAAGTCATAAAAGGCCGGCTTATTTCCCTCCAGCTTGTACATCAAAACTTCCGCTGTACCATTTTCAATGTGTACGCACCTAGTGAGAGCAGGGACCGAAAGGCCTTCTTCACTTCCATGGTAAACCACCTGAAATCAGTTGATCTCGATCAATGTGTGTGCATTGGTGGTGACTTTAATTGCACCTTTGACCCTCCGAAAGACAGAAACTCGGCAGAACCCCACCCCGAGTCCCATGCGGACCTATCCCGTTTCTTTAAGACGGCCGGCCTACTGGATGTTTGGCGATTGCACCACCCCAACACAGTCCAGTTTACCTGGTGTCGATGTGCCAATGGCCGGGTGTCTTCGGCAAGACTCGACCGCTGGTACATAAATGTACCCTTTAAGAACGTCGCGGCCTCGTCAGGTTGTTTTCCGTCATTGTTTTCAGACCACCATATGGTAACCTTAGATCTTTCTTTTCCTCGACCCACATGCAGAAATAGTTACTGGAAGTTTAACGTTAAACTTTTAGAGGACAGTTTATTTACAGACTCCTTTCGTGATTTCTGGGCTGAAATGAGTACTAAAAAATCTTCTTTCTCCTCAATTAGCCTCTGGTGGGATAACCTAAAGGCCCAAATTCGAGTATTTTGTCAACAATTTAATTCGCACTGTACCAATGTAAAACATATCACGATGGCTTGCTTGGAAGCAGACATCTTAAGGTTAGAGAGCAAGTTGGCCAATGAGAGCAACCCAGTGAACTATCGGTTGCTACTCGAGAAGAAGGCCCAATTAAGGGATTTGATCCATGAAAAAGCAGCGGGCACACTAGTTCGGCTAAGAATACAAAATATAAAGGTTTCAGATACCCCAACTAAGGCTTTCTTTCACCTAGAAACTATAGAGAAACCAGCACGACTCATATCTTCGGTTTTGGACCCAGGGGGGAACATCCTAACAAATCCGAGTGATATAAGATTAAATATAATTGATTTCTTTTCTGAACTTTTCAAGGCCAAAACAGTTTCTCACGAAATGATGAATGTTTTGACCTCTCACCTTCCTTCCGTGGCTGAGGCCCAACGTCTGGAACTGGATGCTCCAATTACCCTTCCAGAGCTATCCGGTGCACTCGCTGAGATGGAGTCGGGAAAAGCCCCTGGCATCGATGGCCTACCGGCCGAATTTCTTTCGGCATTCTGGGACATTTTGGGCCCAGAGCTGCTCAATGTTCTGGATGCATCTCTTTTATCCGGAGAATTACCGCTCAGTTTTAGAAGAGCAGTACTCTGCCTGCTACCCAAGACTGGCGATCTCCGACACCTGTCAAACTGGCGTCCGATCTCGTTGTTGTGCACGGATTACAAACTGTTTTCCAAGGTCCTTGCGAACCGGTTGAAGACAGTTATCGGGGACCTGGTGTCACCTGATCAAAGTTGCGGCATCCCTGGCAGATCCATCTATGACAACATATTCCTAGTCAGAGATTTGTTAACTGGTAAATGTGTTAAAGAGGATTTTGGATTGGTGTTTCTTGACCTGGCAAAAGCCTTTGATAGCATTGATCATGAGTTTTTGTGTCATGTGTTACAAGCTTGCGGGCTTGGCACAAATTTTAGAGCCTACATAGCTTTGTTATATGCAAACATCTCCAGCCTGATCAAAGTTAACAACGAATTTTGCCCACCCATAAAGGTTCAGAGAGGGGTAAGGCAAGGTTGTCCACTTTCAGGTCTATTATTTGCCCTCGCCTTGGAGCCCCTCTTAATCGCCCTCAGAAAGGATATCCCTGGACTTGCCCTTTCTCCAGGACACCCACCTTTGACCCTGTCAGCTTATGCCGACGACCTGTGTGTCATTATAAAAAGAAAATGCGACAGTGACGCCATGGCAAAGTGTTTGTCGGACTTCAACCTTGCCTCATCATTAAGGTGTAATTGGGGGAAAAGCAAGGCTCTGTGGATCCCCTTTCCAAAAAACGACTTATCTATGCCACCGTTATTACCACCACCTCCCCTTCCTGCAGAACTAGTGTGGGCAAACGATGGCATCAAGTATTTGGGCGTCTTCCTCGGACCTCCTCAGTATGCCCAGAACAATTGGGACAGGATCATTGACCAGGTAGACGGGCGTTTGAGCCGATGGAAAAGAGCTCTACCCCACCTGTCCTATAAGGGTCGCGTGCTAGTTGTCAACAACCTCGTCACTACCCTTTTGTGGCACCGGTTCATCTGCCTGCAACCACCGGAGGTTTTGCTCCAAGCTATCCAGAGGAAACTGGTGGATTTTTTTTGGGGAGGCTACCACTGGCTTCGACCCAGCTCCATATGTTGTCCCTTGGCCGAGGGTGGTCATGGCCTAGTCGATGTGAAATGCCGCCTGTTGGCCTTCCGGCTCCGCTCCATCCAACGCTTGCTGTATGCAGAACACCTACCAGGAAAGCCCTTAGCCTGCTCCATTCTTCAACGAGCTGGGAGGCTCGGATACGGACAGGAACTTTTCCTGACCAACCTTCAACACACCGATACATCTCTGCTCCCAGTTTTTTATCAGAGCCTCTTGAATGCCTGGCAGGGCGTTTCGATAAGTCGCCAAACAGACTCGTATGGCACTAACATGTATGCACATGAGCCTTTATTTTTCAACCCACTTTTCCCCGATATCCCGAGGAGTCGCGACTTCTGCCAGCATTTTATAGCGGCCAACATCCTGAAAGTGTGTCATCTCCGACACGACTCTGGACAGGGATGGAAGCCTGCGAACGAGCTGGCGGACCTAACAGGTGTTCGGTCCAGGAGGCAAATCGAGAATATACTAAGAGCGGTGATCCGAAAGGGCCACCAGCTAGGCCTACATTGGACGCAGGACATAGAGGTCGAGCCCACAGTCCCAAAATTAGGGGTCACTTTTACCCCAAACGAGCTGCCCCCCATGAGCGCAGGGTCACCCCCCTTCCATGGCATGAGCAGCAAGAGTATCTATAGGTCTTGTGTGAAACTTCTTCTTGGGGACCCACCTCTAGCTGGGGTTACCCGGTGGAAAGGACTCTTGCCTCCCGGTCCCCCCTCTGAGCCTTTATGGGATACAATGTATGCTGGACTTATTTCTAAAAGAACAGGTGACCTTCAGTGGCGTTTGGCCCACTGGATTGTTCCTTCCAATGCTGTCATCCGTTTTTTTTCCCCCATTTCCGGCTGTTGCCCCTTTTGTCCGGCGAGGGAAGATTTGCTTCATGCTTTCATTAATTGTGAAAGACTTTCTCCTTTGTTTCATTGGTTAAATTTTATTTCCCATAGATTGCAGGTTACCTTTTCTTTGAAAGCTTACATCTTTGGCTTTCCTCCCAAAAAGGGAACCACATCCATTGTATTCGGGTTCCTAACCGCTACTGCTAAACTGGCCGTATACCTGTCGCGGAAGGCGAAGCTGGGCGGCAGACCCATGCAGGAATGCAGTATCATGGTGTTCTTTAGTTCATTGGTGTCAGCAAGGCTCAAGCTTGAATTTGGCTGTGTCCAAACGGCAAACGACCTTGCTAATTTTGTTGCGACTTGGTGTGTTGGAGGGATTTGTGAGGTCCAGGAAAACAAATTGTTAATCTCCGTATAATACAGTGCGGGTGTTTCTTATCGTGTGCTGTTTTTTTCTGGCATTTGCACCTTTCTGTTGCTGGGTTTGCATTGCACCGTTTGTTTTTTTCCTTTCGGGATTGCTATGATTTTACTGATTGCCCTGATTGATTGCTTTTGGTGGTATTCTTGTTTTATACTTTTATAATAAAAAGAGCTTAAAAGTCAAAGTCTCTCCTTCTCTCTCTCTCTCTCTCTCTCTCTCTCTCTCTCTCTCTCTCTCTCTCTCTCTCGCGCCCCCTGCTCGTCGTTTGCATGCTGATTGTACTGTCATGGCGTCTGCTTGTGGAGGCCTGTGAGTGCTCTGTGTTGTTGCTCCATCCCCCCCCCCCCCCCCGTTTTCCCCCCTCTGTGTCCTTGTACCTGTTCGTGGAGTCTTCCTGGTGATTCCCATATACGTTGAGACGGGAGAGAGAGCCGGAGAGCACAGGGTGATCGCTGGTAAGGGTTCGCCGTTTTTGGGCGTCGCCCGATCGGTGTTTGCTCCTTCATCTTAAACCTCTATTTCCTTTTTTTCCTTTCGTTTATCCTTCCTTCAGTTTGTTTTGTTGCCTCCCTTTTCCGAAGTTAGGGAAAAAATCGGAGAGGTCTGATTGCTTCCCATTCCCGGAGTTCGGGTAGGGAAGATTGTATTGTATATTCACCCTCCCCGAGTTGGGGAGGGGTTGTGGGTGCGGCTGTTCCAGCATGGCAGCTGCACTATCTCGATTTACGGCCTTTCAGAGCCTGACCCGTAAGCACGGGTTCTTTTGTGTACCTCCGGAACGTGAGGTTAGTGTCGAGGACGTTGTCCTCGCAACCGGTCGTGTTGTCGGGATCGACAAGGTTGTTGCCGCTTCGCGGATGAACAAGCGGATCGTTATTTTTTTGTCCGACGTGGATTGTGTCCCACAAATTGTCGAACAGGGTTTGACAATCGATCCAGATTTATTTGTAATGATTTCCCCACTAGATAGCCCAGCGATAAAAGTCGTGATATCAAATTGCCCCCCATTTGTATCCGACGATGTACTAATTAAAGAGTTGTCCCGATACGGTACCATCGTGTCTCGTATCTCCAAGATTCCCTTCGGGTCACGAAACAACGATTTAAGGCACGTGGTTTCATTCCGGCGGCAAGTGTTTATGATTTTAAAAAATTCCCAGAAGGATTTAAACCTTATAATAAAATTAAAACATCAACAGAACGAATATACAGTGTACGTGTCCACCAACGTTCTAAAATGTTTTGGCTGCGGACAATTTGGGCATGTTAAGCATGACTGCCCCCGAAAAGAGAATTCTCCACAAGTGCAACCTCCCCTCCGAACCGGGAATAAGCAACCCCCCCACCTTCCCACCACCGGTCCAAACCCTCCCACCACTGACCCAAGCCCTCCCACCACCGACCCAAGCCTTCCCACCACCGAACCAAACCTTCCCACCACTGATCCCAATCTGTCCACCACCGACCCAAGCCCTCTTACCACCAATCCAAACCCCCCCGCCGTACCCCCTCCCCTCCCCTTGAAACAGGGGCCCCTCCCTCTACTGAAGGATCTAATTGCAGCCATCTCCTGTTAACTATAGATCTCACCCCCCAGGCGACATCGTCCAATCACAGCTTGTTGCCTGCTATAACTGATCCTACCTCTCCCGCCGTGGTAGCCGATGGGATCCCCCTCCCGATGATCACGTCCTCCCTCCCCCCCCCTCCCCCCAAACCCTTGCAATCTCTTCCCACTAACCAGGACGAGTTTCAATTAGTCTGCCCAAAAGGAAAAAGACATCTGCAAACAACAGATGAAAACGGTCACCTCTTTAAAAAACCTACAACTGAAAACCGACAGCCCCTCCTCTCTGGCCTAGATTTGTCCCTCGTCACAGAAAATCGTTTCTCGGTATTGGAGGACATAGATGTGGATGAATCCTCGCCCTTGTCTACTGACCTAGAAACTGATATGGTTGAACCACAAAAATTAGTACCCCCCCCCTCCCCCCCCCCTCCCCTGAAGATGGCTCATTTCTCTCCCTCCCCGTCCCCCCCCTCTATGGACTATGCCCCATCCGATAACGTGGAGGGATGTGATGACGGTGAGGAGATAAATGATGAAAACCAGTGTGACACACCATCTGAGCCATCTGATATAGATGACTCTGTTAGTGAATGTGGTAGCCTTAAGGAAGAAGAAATCCCTCCAATCCCTCCCTCTGAGATAAAAAGGTTTCTTAAGGACACATTCCGAAAAAGGAATGTTGTAATAGAAACCTTTTTTCCGGAGCTACCTGATTTTATACATTCCGCTAAACTGATGGTAAAACGGCCCCACGTTTTTTATTTCAATTCCTCCCAACGTCACCGTTTAAAGAAGTGGTTGCAAAAAGCTAAGAATGAACTGCTATCAAAAAATTGAGTGGTGGTCACTCCTCCTTATAGCTGTAATGAGTTTTTCCATTTGTAGCCTGAATATTAACGGAGGATGTAGCTCTGTCCGTAAAGTTCAAGTAAGGGATTTTTTATTACAGAAGAAAGTTGACATTGCCCTCTTACAAGAGACCCATGCCAACGACTGCTGTGTCGCAGAGTGGTGTAGGCTCTTCCCCGGCCTGTCCTTCTTTAGTAACGGTGACTCCCGCAAAGGCGGTGTCGCAATAATTCTTAGCCCCTCCTTTTCGCCTTCATCGCTTAAATTCGACGAAATACACAAGGGATCCCTAGCATCCCTAGAATTCCACTACTATGGAAAATTCTATACTATTTTTAATATCTATGCCCCAAGTACGCCTGTAGCTCGGCGAGTTTTTTTTAATGACCTTGGGACACACCTAACGTCCCTCGACAGTCAAAACGCCCTAAAAAACCAAGACAATCATGTTTGTATTGGTGGAGATTTTAACTGCACCCTCCAACCCCAACTCGACAGGAACAGTGCAGAGCCCCATCCTGCCTCCACAATCCCTCTCACCAAATTTTTAAAACAAATGAATTTGACAGATATATGGCGGGTACAGCACCCATCAATCAGGCAATACACATGGTGTCGATGCATTCAGGGTAATATTGTACTTGCTCGCTTGGACAAGTTTTATATTAATCCTCCACTTGAACGCCTCGTTCTGTCATCCAAAATTTGCCCATCAGGATTCTCGGACCACAGCGCAACATTTCTCAAAATTTCTGCCCCCTGCCCGAAACACACGAGTGCTTTTTGGAAATTTAATAACAACTTACTTGATGATAGTACCTTTAAGGACATTTTTCCGGAAATTTGGAATATTCTGGTTGCCTCCCAAGGGAATTTCTCAAACCTCAGACAATGGTGGGATAATGCCAAAACGCACATCAGACTGTTCTGCCAACAATATCGTGCGTATGGTGTTCAAGAGGAAAGAAAAACCACAACCTTACTTGAAGATGAAATCCTGGAATTACAGGAACAGCTTCAGGGAACCGCAAGTGTGAGCTACCAGGGAATGAGGCAACAAATCCATGGAAAAACGGCCTTACTGAATTCCATATCCGAAAGGCGAGCACAAAATGCTTTATTGCGCCTGAAGATGAGGTACATACACGACCTTGATGCTCCAACCAAATTCTTCTTCAGCCTTAAAAGGGGGGCCTCTTCGTCAATGATTACACGCTTGCTCCATGATGGGGAACTCCTTTATGAAGATGGCAGAATCAGGGAATGTGCCCGGAAACATTTTAAACAACGGTTTATGCGACATGACATTAACCAGGATGCAATATCGGAACTTGTTTCTAACCTTCCAACATTGACGGAGGATCAGAAGCAGCAGTTGGAGGATCCTCTTAGGTTACCTGAGCTCACCGCTGCCTTGAAGGCCTTGGAACCTGATAAAGCCCCTGGACTGGATGGGCTGACAAGTGAATTTTTCCAGTTTTTTTGGGACACCATTGGACCTCACCTACTGCGGGTATTGAATGAATGTTTAGAGGATGGACAACTGCCGTGGAGTTGCCGGAGAGCAGTCACCACCTTAATTCCTAAGAAAGCGGACACTCAACTTATAGAGAACTGGCGTCCTATTTCTGTTTTATGTACGGATTATAAAATTTTAGCCAAAGCCTTGTCTAATCGAATGAAACCTTTTATGAATGTACTAATAGGAGAACATCAATCCTTTTGTATTCCTGGACGTACTATTTTTAATAATATCTTTCTTATCCGTGATACCATTCGGTTTTGTAACAATTTTAATATGAATGTTGGTCTGTTTTTTATTGACCAAGGAAAAGCCTTTGACTGTATTGACCACATGTACCTTTTTAGAGTTTTAGAGAATTTTGGGTTTGGACCTATTTTTATCTCGTACGTTAAACTTTTGTATTGTAATATATCCAGTGTTCTTAAAATTAATAATAATAATAATAATTCATTTATTTTGTATAGCGCTTTTCCAGAAGCCCAAAGGCGCTTTGACAGAGTGGAAAACATAATGCATAACAATACATGAAAACAACAATTGCAAAAAGACAAGAATCAAGAAAACAAACAGCAGCGATATACGGCATATATATAAGACAAGAATCAAAAAGACAAGACAAGAATCAATAGGGAAATATTTAAAGCAAAAGGAGGGAGAAGGAGAAGAGATAGTCAGGGGTTAAATGCTGTGGGTTGAATGTTGAATGCAGCGTTGAACAGGTGGGTCTTTAGTGATGTTTTGAATGTGGTGAGTGAGGAGGAGTCTCTGATGGTGTGAGGTAGTGAGTTCCAGAGGGTGGGAGCAGCGATGGAGAAGGCCCTGTCCCCCCAGGATCTGAATTTGGTCCGGATGGAGGGGGTCAGGAGGTTGGTACCAGCAGAGCGGAGGTTGCGGGTGGGAGTGTGTCTGGAGAGGAGGTCAGCCAGGTAGGATGGGGCCAGGTTATGGAGGGCTTTGTATGTCAAGAGGAGGATTTTGTACTGGATTCTCTGGGGGATGGGGAGCCAGTGAAGCTTGTAAAGGACGGGGGTGATGTGGTCACGGGTCCGGGAATGAGTGAGTAGACGGGCAGCGGAGTTCTGAATGTATTGGAGTTTATTGGTGATTTTTGAGGGTGAACCATAGAGGAGGCTATTGCAGTAGTCCAGACGGGAGGTGATGAAGGCGTGGATGAGGGTTTCTGCAGCCGTGGAGGAGAGGGATGAGCGGAGACGGGCAATGTTTTTCAGGTGAAAGAAGGCTGACTTTGTGATCTGTTTAGTGTATTTGTCGAAGGAAAGGGTTTGGTCAAAGATGACGCCAAGATTCCGGATGTGAGGGGAGGTGGATACTGGGATACCGTCGATGTTGAGGGCAAAGTTATGGGTGGATTTTGTGAGCGTTTTTGGGCCAATGATGATTATTTCAGATTTATCACAGTTAAGCTTGAGGAAGTTGATTTGAAGCCAGGATTTTATTTCAGTGATGCAGTTTGTCAGGATAGAGTGGGTGTCGGTGGAGACGGACTTGGTGGAGATGAAAAGCTGGATGTCATCGGCGAAGCAGTGGAATTGGAGACCATGACGGCGGATTAAGTGACCGAGCGGGGACAGGTAAAGGATGAAGAGGAGGGGGCCAAGAACTGAACCTTGGGGGACACCTTGGGGGAGGGGAGCAGTGGGGGATTTGCAGTTATTGATGGAGATGAACTGGCATCTGTCAGAGAGGTATGATTTAATCCAAGAGAGGGCAGTGCCGGTGACGTTAAAGGTGGATTCAAGTCGGGTGAGGAGGATAGTGTGATCGATGGTGTCAAAGGCAGCGCTGAGGTCGAGGAGGACGAGAATGTTGAGGTTGCCAGCGTCAGAGGAGAGGAGAAGGTCGTTGGTGATTTTGAGGAGAGCAGTTTCAGTACTGTGGTTGGAGCGGAATCCGGATTGGAATGTTTCATACAAGTTATTGGCAGAGAGATGATGTTTGAGTTGAGTGGCTACAGCGCGTTCCAAAACTTTTGACAGAAAGGGTAGGTTGGAGATGGGTCTGAAGTTGTTTAGGGTGTCAGGGTTTAGACCAGGTTTTTTTAGAATGGGGGTAACAGCAGCAATTTTGAGGGAAGGTGGGACGATGCCTGTAGACAGGGAGGAGTTTATTGTTGCAATGATAAGTGGAGAGAGAGCAGGGAGGGAGGCTTTGACAAAGCTGGAGGGGATGGGGTCAAGAGTGCAGGTGGCAGTTTTCATTCCTATGAGGAGTTCAGAGAGGTCAGTAGGAGAGATTGGGGAGAACCGAGACAGGGGATGGCAGGACAAGGGGGGGCAGGTGGTTGGAGGGGGAGCGGGTGCGGCGGTGGTCAAGCTGTTGTAGATGTTGTCAATTTTGCGTTGGAAGAAAGAGAGGAAGGAGATGCAGTTGTCTACTGTGAATGACTGGGTGGTGGTGTTCAGGGGGCGGAGGAGTTTGTTTATTGTCGAGAAGAGTGCTTTTGGGTTTCCGGAGCCAGAGTGGATAATTTGAGAGTAGTAGGCAGAGCGGGCGCGGGAGAGGGCATCTTTGTAGTGTTGTATGTGGTCCTTGTAGGCTTGGGAGTGAACTGTGAGACCCGTTTTATTGCGGAGTCTTTCAAGTTGGCGAGCACGAGTTTTCATCAGGTGGAGTTCAGGGGTAAACCAGGGAGCAGAATGGGTGAAAGAAACTGTTTTGGTTTTTACAGGCGCAAGCTGGTCAAGGCAGGAGGAGAGAGTGTGGTTGTAGTAGTCAGTGAGGTCGGAAGGGGTGTGGAGGTCAATGAAGGGAGAAGTGGACATTTTTTCAGAGAGGGTGGATGAGAATGAGGTAGGTGAAAGAGCGTTTAGCTTACGGAAGTTGATTGTGCGATAATGCCTTGGTGTTGGGGCGGGGATGTTGATGGTCAGAGTGATGGCTAAGTGGTCAGAGAGGGTGAGGTCGGAGCCATAGAGATGGTGCAAATTTAATCCAGTGGAGCAGACAAGGTCCAAAATGTGACCACGGATATGGGTAGGAAAGTCGACATGTTGAGTGAGGTTAAAGCAGGTGAGTAAATCAGTGAAGTCAGTGGTTATTGTGGAGTCAGTGGAGTCCATGTGGATATTGAAATCACCAAGGAGGAGGATTGAGGGGGAGAGGGAACATAGCTGGGTCAGAAAGTAGGAGAAGTCAGACAGGAATGATGGGTGTGGTTTGGGAGGGCGGTAGACGACAGCCATGACTGACTGCGTGTGACCAGAGAGTTTTAAAGCCAGGTGTTCAAATGATGGAGCAGATGAGATGGAGATGAGGTTGGTCTTGATGTCTTGACGGTGGATAACGGCAATTCCACCACCTCGGCCCTCCGAGCGTGGTTTATTGACGTAGGAATATCCATTGGGTGTGGTGAGGTTGAGTGTGTAGTAGTCCAGAGGTTGTTGCCAGGTTTCGGTGAGACAGAGAAAGTCCAGTTTGTTATCCAGGATGTATTCGTTCAGGATGAGGCATTTATTGTTGAGGGACCGGGTGTTGAACAGGGTGAGCTTGATGTTGTTTTGAACAGCAGGGATGAATTCAGGTGATTTAGCCAGGGTTCGTAGGCAAGAGGTGCGATCGTGTGGGTTGCTGTGACCAGGTGCGCTGGGACGAAGAGTGAGAGTGCGCTGAGCCGACCAGAGGACGGGGATGGAGTGACCTGATTGCAAATAAACAAACTTGCGACCGGAGCCACGGTGAATGTACCTGGGTCGTCGGAGGAGTCCATTTGATTTGATGGCAGAGATGCATGATGGGGTGGAGCGGGTATTGAGCAGAAGAAGCCTTGCGGCGGAGTACTTCAGAGCCATGCCAGGCAGGAGCGAAGGGACGAGTACGAGGCCAAGGTCGAGGAGGCAAAGCGGCAAACGCAGCGGCAAACGCAGCGGCAAACGACTGCAGCCGCTAATCAAGACCACAGCGGCAAACAAGGCCACAAGGCCACCGGCAAACAAGGCCACGGCCACAATCAACGGGAGCGGGCCTTTCGAATTCCGTATTCCGTACCATCAAAAGCAGATTCCGTTATCCAGCCGGAGAACACGCGGCACGTGCGGGTGTGAAAAGGCAGGACAGGTGTGAGATGTCAGGTCAGAAAGGTAGAAGCAGACCCTGTACATCCATCCAGTCGGAGAAGCGGCGAATATGCAACGCCAGCGTCCTCTCGCAACCGAACCCGGAAGTCTAGTATTGTGTAGTATTGTGTAGTATTGTAATCAAGTATTGTGTAGCCCCATTGCTGTACAACGGGGAGTACGGCAAGGTTGCCCGCTATCTGGACTTTTATACTCTCTTGCCATCGAACCTCTTCTGCTCCAATTACGTACGCACATTTCTGGCTTCACTGGATCAATTCTTACCACACCGCTAAAAGTCTCTGCCTATGCAGATGATGTCTGTATTTATATAAAAAATAGTACTGACGTCACTGCGGTGGCTCAGGCACTAAAAACATATTGTCAGGCTTGTTCAGGCCAGGTAAACTGGAAGAAGAGTGAAGCCCTTTGGATAGGACCTGGAGATTGCCCGCCAATTGTCCTACCAGGAGGAGTGAACTGGCAGAAAAGTGGCATTAAATACCTCGGTATTTTCCTCGGAGACAACACCTTTGAGCAGCAGAACTGGGTGGGATTACCAGACAAGGTAATGGCAAAACTGGCCCGCTGGAAAGGACTTCTTTTCCAACTTTCGTACCGCGGAAGAACTCTCGTCATTAACAATCTTGTCGCCTCTATGCTATGGCATAAGATGATATGCCTACAACCGCCTGGGAGCCTGCTTATTACACTGCAAAAGAGCATTGTCGACTTTTTCTGGAGCGGGAAACACTGGCTCCAACCCCCCGTGGCATACTTGCCACTCGCTGAAGGTGGCCAAGGTCTTATTGATATCCGCAGCCGGATTATGGTCTTCCGGCTTCATATCGTGCGCCAACTTGTATATGGAGATGAAGCCCTACTCTGGAGGCCTCTGGCTAACTGCATATTACAGCTTACATGCAAGCTGGGTTACGACCGAGAACTTTTCTTGATGAACCCTCATCAAATCGATTCATCCTTGCTGCCCACCTTTTACCAAGGGGTGATGAACGCCTGGCAAGCCCTGTCCTTTTCCCGTGAAATGGCAACATACAACATGGAAATGTTGTTGAACGAGCCCCTATGCTACAACCCCTTCCTGGAAAACAGCTTGAATAATAGGGGACTCGTTCAACGTTTTGTTGATGCCAAGCTGCTGCGAGTGAAAGACCTCATGACAGAGTCTGGGAGCTGCCGGCTGAGTGCTGCCGCTGTGGCACAAAAAACCGGAATAAAATCTGTCAGGATCATCTCTCGGTTCCTTCAAGGGATATCCACAACGTATCGTAATACCTGCGAGGAACTTGGCCCTTCCCCCGAGGAAACAGCGGGAGACTTCCCCAAACTCCTAGTCTTCAGCCCGCCACTTAATCTGTCCCCTGGCCTGAACAGCCCTGATGATACTGCATTATCCCTTCCCGCCTTTCCAAAGAAAACTCTGTACAACGCGTACGTTAAAATTTTATACGCAAAAACATTTTCTGAGCACCCGAGGCTTCGATGGCGGGATGTTTTACCCCCAATACCACCCAATTGCCCCAATTGGCGAAGTTTTTATCTCTTGCCTACTCCAAAGTATGTTGGAGATATTCAATGGAAACTTGTACACTGGATTTTACCTTATAATGTTTTACTGAACCGGTTTTCTACTGCTAACTCTAATCTATGCCCTTTCTGTGCATCCATTGAAACCCTACCGCATATATACCTGGAGTGTGAACGATTGCAACCTCTTTTTACATTCCTTCAGGAACGCTTTGTGAAGCTTGGTTCCCTCTTCAATCACAATGTTTTTATTTATGGTGTTTTAGGACCGTCTTCCCTTAGGAATGTGGTTTTAATGAATTTTTTAATTGGCCAGGCCAAGTTTGCAATTTATAAATCCAGGAAGAAAAAAATGGGAAACGCTTCTGACTCGTCATGTGATGTACTGCTCACCCTTAAGGCTCTTGTAAATGCAAGACTAAAGCTAGAGTACCGGTTTTTTAAAATGAACAAGAATTTAACATGTTTTAAAGAAAAGTGGGTTTTTAATGATGTCATATGCACACTTGATGATGATGATTTGAAAATAACCTTTCCTTGAGACCATTTTATTGTGTTTTGTTTCTTTGTGACTGAACATAACTGATTTTTTGTACTCTTGTAATAAAAGGAAGAAACAGTCAGTCTCTCTCTCTCTCTCTCTCTCTCTCTCGCCCCCTGCTGGTCATTGGTGAGTCGTGCGTGGGTGTGGCAATCATGGCTGCTGTGTGTGAGGAGCTGTGAGTACTGTGTTGTGTTGTTGCCTTTCCCATCCCCCTTTCCCATCCCCCTTTTCACTCCCTCTGTGTCCTTGTATGTGTTTGTGAAGTTTTCCCCGTGTTTTCCTTCTTTGTTGAGACAAGAGAGAGAAAGAGAGCGCGCACGGTGAGTTTGGTGCGAGTCCTAAAGAACCTTGTGTTCTTCGGGCCTGTGCTCTGCTTGCCGTGTTCTTCATTATCGTCGTTTATCGGCTCCCTTATTCTATTTTCTTTTCTTTTTACCTTCGCCTGCAGGCTTTGCTTGCGATAGGTTCTATTTTGTTTTGCTTTTTCAAATATTTCCTTAGTTTTGGTTCATTTATCGCTATGGCAAACAGTCGTTTGCAGAACAGCATTTACGAGTCACTTACTCGTAAAAATGGGGTAATAGTTAGTCCACCCGACGGGGTTCGGGTCGATGACGTCGTGATGGGCTTGGGTGAACTCGTTGGTTTTGAAAATGTGTTAGCAGCTTCAAAGATGAACCAACGAGTTGTTGTTTTTCTTTCCGAGGAGCGCTATGTCGCTCAGGCGGTTGAAACTGGTTTGTCCTTACCGCCAGATATTTTCGTTAACGTTAGTATGTTGGACTCACCGGCGGTGAAAATCACTTTATCTAATTTACCGCCTTTTGTTAAAAACGAACAGATTTTGTCCGTTTTAACACAGTTTGGCACCGTGGTGTCAAAAATCTCCATGATTCCCTTCCGTTTGCGTTCGGATTCTACAGTCCGCCATATCATGTCCTTTCGGCGGCACTGTTACATGGTGTTAAAAAACAATGCTCAATCGCTCAATGCCTCAGCTACGTTGGTCGTTGAAAATCGAAATTATCGAATGTACATCGCAACAGAGACAATGACGTGTTTCACGTGTGGTGCCTTCGGACATTTAAAAGGTGCTTGTCCGAAGTGTATATCCGGTGGCACATCTAGACAGTCAGGAACAAATGCCGATCCTAGTGGCACATCTAGACGGACAGAACCAAATGTCGATCTTCGCAATGATAATGACGCGTCTGGGACGGCAGATCAGCCTTCACATTCGAGCGCGGAAATCGATAATTCACCGGCTGATGACGCGGGTTTTACTACCGTGTCCTCCAGGAGGAGTTATAAAAGAGGAAGCGGTAATGAGGACATACAGGCGAGCGTTTCGAAAAAGATAGCGCCGTCGAATGAACGTAATGTTTCTTTTTTAGAAACAGAAGCTCCTGCAGCTGGTCTTCTGCTGCAGAATAGGTTCAGTGTGTTTGCTGAAATGGAAGAAGACGTTTCCGTTCATTCCTCTCATGAACAAGGACCAAACGCAATGCCCCAAGATGTTGTGGTAACCACCCCGGTTACTGAAACTAAAGTCAAGAACCACAAACCTGCTCTCGTCCCGCGCCCTGCTGACGATGAAGTGTCTGAGGTAATGGAGGCAGAAGAAGTAGCAGCCCAAGAAGGAGAGTGCAAAGCCTCTGATATAAAAACGTTAATCCCTGTTACGGTTTTTAAAACTCCCGCTGTGGAAACAGCTGCCCCTTTAGTAGAAGACGATATTCCCGTTATGAGAGCATCGGTTTCGGTGTGTGGGGGAAAAAATGAAGACCCTTCGGATTACGACTCAGATGGGGCCTCGTCGCTTGCCTCTAGTGCTAGTAGCGAGGTCTGGAATGACCCAGCAATAGCCAAGGAACTGGAGGGTGATGATGATTTATCACCCACGGAAATTCTAAAGTTTCTTCAGGACACCTTTTGAAAGAAAAAGGTCAAAATTATAACCTTCTTCCCGAACCTGTCTGGTTTTATAAACTCCTCAAGACGTCTCCTCCTTAAGGCTGAACAACTTGGTGTGACTGAGTCACAAGTTTTTCGCCTTAGAAAGTGTGTATTGAAAGCTCGGAAAGAGCTACAAGCACACCCCAACTTCCCTGTACATGATAAATCTTCCCTACCTACACCATGACCTTCTCTGTTGTAACTTTAAATATAAATGGGGGACGTTCACCCCTGCGTAAAGCTCAGGTAAAGTTGCTTGTCGAGCAAAAACATTTCGATGTTGCTCTTTTGCAAGAGACAAGATGTAGCTCTTCGTGCATGAGCGAATGGACTCGCATCATGAAAGGACAGTGGTTCTTTAGTAGCTTGACCTATCCTAGTGCTGGAGTGGCTATTTATTTAAATCCTTCTTTCTGTCCTGAAAATGTCACTTTTAAGGAGATTATTAAAGGGCATTTAGTTTCAGTTAATTTCTTTTATAATGGTTACAAACACACTTTAATAAATGTATATTCACCCAGCACGAGCACAGAAAGATTAGCTTTTTTCACACAGTTAGAAATGTCCCTCACACACCTTGATTTTGATGGTCTTGTTTGTCTGTGTGGGGACTTTAATTGCACACTGTATCCCACCCTTGATCGTAATGGAGAAGAGCCCCACCCATCAAGTACAACACCCTTAAAGAGAGCATTGTCCAAATTCTCCCTTATGGATGTATGGAGACTCCAGAACCCATCTGCACGGCAATACACGTGGTGCCGATGTGCAAATGGCCGGTTATCTCTTGCAAGGCTAGACAGATTTTACATCAATAATGACTCTCTAAATGTCATAGACCATGTTGACACCACCCCAAGTGGTTTTTCGGACCATCACATGGTTGTTCTTCATATACTCTCCCCGGTTCGAAATCGTGGCACTGCCCATTGGACCTTCAATGTGAGTTTTCTGCAAGATGACGCTTTTCCTGTCGCCTTCCGAGCCTTTTGGGAAGCTTTACTACTACGGAAGCCTTCCTACTCCTGCCTCACACAATGGTGGGACAATGCGAAAACCCATATTAGGACCTTTTGCCAGCAATATAGCTCCTTTTGTACAAGGAATGAATCTGCGCTGCAATCTCTAATTGCCAAAGAAATATTGTCTCTCCAGTCACGCCTTCCAGCTCCCAGTGCCGAAAGGACTAGTTCTCTAATAGCAACGAAGAAAGCACTCCTTGCTCAACTCTGTGCAAAACAAGCCAGAGGGGCTCTAATAAGGCTACGAATGGAGAACTACAGCTCTATTGATACTCCTTCCAAGTTTTTCTTTGCTTTGGAAGCACGAAAAAAGAGAAACCAGCAAATAACTTCGCTGCAGGCACCAGGAGGCCGAACAACACACGATCCAAAAGACATTAGAAGCTTGACAAAACAATACTTCTCTGACTTGTATTGTGCCAGAAACACTAAAGAAGACATGATTCGTTCCTTAACCACTTCTTTGCCCACCTTGTCCGAACCTGCATGTCAACAACTTGACAAGGAAGTGACTCTTGACGAACTTTTCACTGCTTTGCAAACTTTGCCCACAGGTAAAGCTTCTGGACTTGATGGAATCCCTGCAGAGTTCTACAAAACCTTCTGGGATTTGTTGGGACCTGAGTTGCTTGACCTCTTAGTTGATAGCCTACGATCAGGCTTGTTACCAATCAGCTGTCGCAGGGCTATACTTGCTCTCATACCTAAGAAAGGAGACCTCCAGCAACTTAAAAATTGGCGTCCCATTTCGCTCCTCTGCACGGACTACAAGATTTTTTCAAAAGCCCTTGCCAACCGCCTCAAACCTTTGATTGGGGAGATTGTACACCCCGATCAATCCTATTGCATTCCTAAAAGGACAATACACGATAGCATTTTTATTGTACGTGACATGATTGACATTTGTATTGCTGAACATAGAAATGTTGGTCTGGTGTTTTTAGACCAAGAAAAAGCTTTCGACACGATTGATCACTCTTATCTCTTTGCTGTTTTACGGGGGTTTGGTTTTAAGGAAAATTTTATTTGTTACATCAAAATATTGTATAATAATATTTTTAGCTTGCTCAAAGTAAACAACATCTTAAGTCAGCCTTTCCCTGTTACCAGGGGTATTCGTCAAGGGTGCCCCCTGTCTGGCCTTCTATACTCCCTATCAATTGAACCTTTACTACATCGTTTACGCACACGGCTACAAGGGTTTTATCCTCTGCCGTTAGAAAATCCCGTAAAGACCATTGCTTATGCGGATGACCTCTGTGCAATTGTGTACTCCGATGATGATGTTCGCGCTCTGGTTGAGTCTGTCGAGGAATTCAGCCTGGCAAGCTCGACTAAAGTTAATTGGGAAAAGAGCAAAGCTTTTTACTTAGGTCCACAGAATGAAACTCCCCCTCCAACCCTACCAGGGCAGCTTGTATGGACCAATGAAGGAATACACTACCTCGGTGTCTTTCTTGGAACTCAAGATTTTATTTAAAAAAACTGGGAGTCGCTGATTACCAAAACTGAGCAGCGGTTGATAAAATGGAGGGGACTATTGAGGCAGCTTTCCTTCCGGGGTCGTACTCTGGTCATTAATAATCTCGCGGCATCAATGCTCTGGCATGTTTTCAAAGCACTGCAGGCCCCAGGTTTTATCCTTAAAAAACTTCAAAGCTCTTTTGTAGATTTTTTCTGGGGGGGAAAGCACTGGCTCCGGCCGGGAATACTAAGCCTGCCGACTGCAGAAGGTGGACAGGGGCTAATAGATGTGACGAGCAAAGTGATGGCTTTTCGCCTCCTTTCAGTACGAAGGCTTCTATACTCCGACGTCCCATGGAAAGCCTTTGCCCATTGTTTGCTTAAGCAAGCTGGGAAACTTGGCTATGGTGACGAGCTTTTTCTTCTCGACGCGAAGCACGTGGATATGACATCGGTCCCGTTGTTCTACCGAAGCATGCTGGAAGCGTGGCAGGCTGTTTCTTTTCGCCGCGACACCAGTGCTTACTCCCTTCAGATGTTTTTAAATGAACCAATATTTTTAAATTCTTTCTTTGATGGGGTCTGTAGTGACAGATCTTTTATGCAAAAGTTTATTGATGTCGGCGTTACCAGAGTAAAACACCTCAGGAACCCCTTTGTACATAGATGGAAGCCAGCTGCTGACATTGCCGTGGCCACCAGTGTGAGGTCTATCAGAGTCATTGGCAGAATTTTCTCTGTGATTTTACGGACCTTTAAGCAAACCGGGTTAAAATGGGACCCAGACATAGAAGATGCCCTCCATCGATCCCAATGTCCTTTCCCAAATCTTTTAATTTTATTTCAAAGTTTTAGGCTCTTTAACCAGATGGAGAAATCCTCAGTGTACAATCTATGTGTTCTCGCTCTTTTTCCTGGCAAACCTGCAGAGCCACAAGCTCATTGGCGAGCGCTGCTTCAAGCTAACCGTTTCACAACAATAAACTGGCAGGTGATGTACAAAGAACCTACTGTCAAGCGCTCGGGTGACCTACAATGGCGGTTAGCGCACCATATCCTGCCTTGCAACATCCTGTCCCACCGTATATGTCCTGAAAACTCGGAATTGTGCCCCTTTTCCGACACACCAGAGACTATTTTTCACATTTTCACTGAATGTTCAAGGTTGGCCTCGCTTTTTAGAATCCTGTCACGTGTGATCCGGGGGCTCGGTTTGACTTTTACACATTGTGTTTTCATATTTGGTTTTAATGTCTTGTATCAATGTAAAAATGAATGTCTTTTAGCAAACTTTCTGTGTTCTGAGGCAAAACTTGCCATTTATTTATCGAGGAAACGAAAACTGCAGAACACTGACGTTTTAGCTGATGACGTTTTAACTGTTTTTAAAGCATTGGTTACATCGCGTGTTCTTTTTGAGTTTGAAACTCAAGATCCTGCTTTATTTAAAAACCGGTGGTGTGCGAAACAATCCTTATGTGGTATGGTTGGTGGTGTTCTAACAATCAATTTATAAATCTAAAGTATTGCTTCTTTGTTACCCCTTCCTTTCCTGGTTATTTCTTTTGATGCCTGTACAAACATCCTTCACCATGTAAAACTTGTTTTCCTTGTAATAAAGTGGAAGAAAAGTCAAAAAGTCTCTCTCTCTCCTTCTCTCTCTCTCTCTCTCTCTCTCTCTCTCTCTCTCTCTCTCTCTCGCCCCCTGCTGGTCATTGGTGAGTCGTGCGTGGGTGTGGCAATCATGGCTGCTGTGTGTGAGGAGCTGTGAGTACTGTGTTGTGTTGTTTGCCTTTCCCATCCCCCATTTCACTCCCTCTGTGTCCTTGTACGTGCTTGTGAAGTTTTCCCCGTGTTTTCCTTCTTTGTTGAGACAAGAGAGAGAAAGAGAGCGCGCACGGTGAGTTTGGTGCGAGTCCTAAAGAACCTTGTGTTATTCGGGCCTGTGCTCTGTTTGCCGTGTTCTTCATCATCGTCATTTATCGGCTCCCTTATTCTATTTCTTTTCATTTTACCTTCGCCTGCAGGTTTTGCTCGCGACAGGTTCTCTTTTATTTTATTTCGAAACCGTTTCTTTAGTTTCATTTATTTTTAGCTATGGCGAACGTTCGTTTGCACAATAGCAGGTATGAGTCATTGACTCGCAAACACGGGCTTATTGCTTGCCCGCCTGACGGAGTGAGCGTCGAGGACGTGGTAACCAGTATTGGTAACATTGTCGGCCTGGATAATGTCCTCGCTGCCTCCAGGATGAACCACAGAATTGTGGTTTTTGTATCAAAGGAACACCTCGTTAATGAGGTGGTGGAACACGGTTTGTCCTTATCCCAGGGCATTTATTTAAGTGTTAGTCCGATGGACACACCGGCGGTCCGAATCATTTTGTCGAACTTACCGCCGTTTATAAAGAGCGAGCACATTGTCTCTTCGCTTAATCGTTTCGGCACCGTCGTGTCCCGGATATCGATGATCCCCCTGCGACTTCGAGCAGACGCCTCGCTCCGACACGTCATGACCTTCCGGCGTCATTGTTATATTATCCTCAAAGACAACGCTCAGACGCTTAATGCGAACATGACGCTGTCGCTCAATGGTCATAACTATCAAATATATGTGTCGACCGAAACGACGACCTGTTTCATTTGCGGGCAACACGGACATGTTAAAGGTGCCTGCACGAAGGTAACTGTCCCCGTGAGAACAACCGAGCAGGCAGAACCTGGTAATGCTGTGGACGATCAGCCGTCCACATCGGCGGCAGCAGCGAGAGATACCTGTACGAAGGTAACTGTCCCCGTGGGCACGCCTAAACAGGCGGCACCTGGTAATGCTGTGGACAATCAGCCGTCGACATCGACAGCAGCAGTGAGGGATTCCTCCGTGAATGATGAAGGTTTCACTGTTGTTACTGCTCGGAAGAAGCACAAACGGCCGAACGTTAATGACGAAGCAGCAACGAGGGATTCAAAAAAGATTGTGTTGACTGGAAGCGACAATGGACCCCTCACCGAGGTGGCTCCTTGTGTTACCGGCATAGCCTTACACAATAGATTTGCATCTCTAACTCCTGATGATGATAAAGAATTAATGAATCAGAGTGAAAGAGCTGCTTGTGATGACAATAATGGACCTACAGAGCCCATTTTAGCCTCCGCCTCTGCGGGGCATGAGGAACCTGAGGAGGTCGTGCCTCAGAATGGCCTGGGCTGTGCGGACATGGAATGCACAGTTTCTGTCTGTGCGGGGCATGAGGCACCTGAAGAGGTCGTGCCTCAGAATGCCCCGGGCTGTGCTGACATAGAATGTACAGTCTCTGTCTGTGCGGGGCGTGAGGCACCTGAGGAGGTCGTGCCTCAGAATGTCCAAGGCTGTGCGGCATGTACAGTTTCTGTCCGTGCGGGGCGTGAGGCACCTGAGGAGGTCGTGCCTCAGAATGTCCCGGGCTGCGCAGACATGGAATGCGCAGTTTCTGTATCAGCTGGGCATGGCGCACCTGAGGAGGTTGTGCCTCAGGATGTCCCAGGCTGTGCCCTCAAGACATATACAAGTTCTGTCGTTGAAACGCCTCATATAATTCCGGAGCGTGGCATGACCATAGCGGGTCATGAAGAGGTGAATCTCGCAACACCTGTTGCATCATTGTCTGATTTGCAGACGTGTCCAAAACCTGCAGACATTCAGGGGATGGCACACACAGCATCTGCTGCACCGACACCTGCTTTATCGTTAGAGGGTGAGACTCACGCTGATCAATTGGACTATGACTCCGATGGAGCCTCATCCCTCACGTCTGGCATCAGCATCGAGGCTTGGAACGAAGTGTTGTTGTCTCATGGGCCGGAGGGTGACCCGGGCATCACACCTGCAGAAATTCTAAAATTCCTGAAAGACACTTTTCGGAAGAGGCGAGTAAAGGTGAAAGATTTCTTTCCAGACCTAAAAATCTTCATAACATCTGCGAAATATCTCGTCCTGAAGTCCAGCCAGTTCGGAGTTGGGGAACGAGAAGTATTCCGCCTCAAGAAGTACATCGTCAAAGCGAAGGAAGAGCTACAAGTAGACCAACCTTCCGCTATATAACCCCTTCCCCTTCTTCTTCACATGACCTTTTCTGTAGCTACCTTAAATATCAATGGGGGGCGGTCCCCATTGCGCAAGACCCAGGTGAAATTACTCACTGAGGAAAAGCATATTGATGTCGTGCTTTTACAGGAGACGAGATGCAGTCCTTCGTGCGAAAGCCAATGGCGAAGGTTGATGAACGGCCAATGGTTTTTCAGTAGCTTGGCTTGCCCTAGAGCCGGGGTAGCTATATTCTTCTCATCTTCTTTTTTCCTCCAAACTGACATTGTTTTTGAAGACATAATTAAGGGGTATCTAATTTCTGTGTCTTTCACCTTCAATGGTTACAGGCATACACTTTTTAATGTCTACTCACCCAGTGACAGCACTGACAGGGTCACCTTCTTCACACAGTTAGAAACATCACTCACTCATGCAGATTTTAATAATCTTGTTTGCTTGAGTGGGGATTTTAATTGTACTCTAGACTCTGCCATGGACCGGAATGGTAAAGAACCTCATCTAGCTAGTACCATCCCACTGGCAAGGGTTTTATCTAAATTCTCTTTCGTTGATGCGTGGAGACTTCACAACCCCCTCATACGCCAGTATACATGGTGTCGCTGTCTTGACAGTCGGCTTTCCTTCGCTCGGCTAGATCGTGTTTACATAAATAGTAACTTTCTTAACATGATGGGCAATGTGCAAATTTTACCAATCGGTTTCTCCGATCATCACATGGTCACCTTTTCTCTTCTCTCTCCGATACGGAACTATGGAGCTGCACATTGGATTTTTAATGTGGACCTTTTAGAGGATCAAGCTTTCCTTAAAGCCTTCCGGGCTTTCTGGGGTACACTGCTTTTGCGGAAACCTTCTTTTTCTTCCCTCAATCAATGGTGGGATAATGCTAAGGCGCAAATTAAAACCTTTTGTCAGCAGTATAGATTCTTTTGTACAAAAGATGAGTCTCTCTTTAAAAGTGTTATTGAAAAAGAAATTTTAGCTTTGCAAAGCCATCTGTCACCTTCCAACACAATGGAAACGAATCTTTCATTGGCCAAAAAGAAAGCTATTCTCAACAGGCTATGTGTAAAACAAGCTAGAGGTGCCATGGTTCGTCTCCGTGTGGAGAATTTGCATCATCTGGACGTGCCTTCTAGTTTCTTCTTTTGACTTGAACACACTTCAAAGGGTAGCGAGCAGCTCACCTTGTTACGGACTGTGCAGGGCAATATGATAAAGGATCACAAGGGCATTAGAACCCTGGTTAAAGATTACTTCTCTGATCTGTATTGTAGGAAAGACATTGATGACAAAATGGTGCATTTTTTAACCGCGTCCTTGCCCACCTTGTCAGCTACTGCACGTCAAGAGCTGGACAGAAAGATAACTATGGAGGAACTGTTTGTTGCACTACAAGCCTTGCCGAATGGAAAAGCCTCTGGCTTGGATGGACTCCCTGTAGAGTTCTACAAAGCTTTCTGGGACCTCTTTGGGACGGAACTGTTGGAAATATTTTCTGACAGTTTACGACTCAACCAACTGCCACTCAGCTGCCATAGAGCGGTGCTTGCCCTAATACCCAAGAAGGGAGATCTGCATCGGGTGGAAAATTGGCGTCCGATATCCTTGCTATGCGTGGATTATAAAATCTTTTCTAAGGCTCTCACCAACCGGCTCAGAGTCGTGATTGGGGAGATCATACACCCAGATCAATCTTACTGTGTCCCTAAAAGGTCAATTCACGACAGTATCTTTATTGTACGTGACATGATTGATATCTGCTCTCTCAAACAAATAAATGTTGGTCTGGTGTTCCTCGATCAGGAAAAGGCCTTCGATGCCATCGATCACTTTTATCTTTTCTCTGTTTTACGGGGGTTTGGTTTTGGTGAATGTTTTATCTCTCACGTACAGCTACTGTATAATAACATTTTTAGTTTAGCAAAAGTTAACAACATTTTATGTCAGCCTTTCCCGGCTAGTAGAGGCATTCGTCAAGGTTGCCCTCTTTCCGGCCTCCTGTACTCCCTCGCGATTGAGCCTTTGCTCGTTCGTTTGCGCGCACGTCTTCCCGGTTTCGTTCCTCAACCAACTGCGAACCCGTTCAAGGTGATTGCTTATGCAGACGATCTTTGTGCAATCGTTCACTCGGATGAGGACGTCTTGGCCTTGGTCCAATGCGTCCATGAATTCAGTTTGGCAAGTTCGGCAAAAGTGAATTGGAAAAAGAGCAGAGCTCTCTACCTTGGTCCACAAAATGGCGCCACTCCTCCGACTCTGCCGGAGCAACTCGAATGGGCATGGGATGGCGTTCTTTACCTTGGTGTCTTTCTTGGTACCGAAAACTTCATTTTGAGAAACTGGGAATCTCTCATAATTAAAACTGAGAGGCGGCTGCTAAAATGGAAGGGCTTACTCTGCCAACTCTCCTATCGGGGCCGAACCCTCATTATAAATAACCTTGCAGCATCGATGCTTTGGCACGTTTTTATGGCACTGCAGCCCCCAGATTTTATTCTTAAAAAACTGCAATCTATTTTTATTGACTTCTTTTGGGGGGGGAAGCACTGGCTCAAACCTGGTGTGTTAAACCTACCCGTTGCTGAAGGAGGACAGGGTCTGATTGCCATTACCAGTAAAGTTATGGCTTTTCGCCTCCTGTCGCTTCGTCGACTGCTGTACACTGACGTCCCGTGGAAGGCATTGGCTCACTGCCTGCTTCGGCAGGCAGGGAGACTCGGCTACGATCAGGAGCTGTTCCTTCTTGGCAGCAAGAAAGTCGATATGGCATCAGTCCCCCTGTTCTACAGGAGTGTGCTGGAGGCATGGCAGGCAGTTACCGTTCACCGTGATAACAGTAATTATTCCCTTGAAATGTTCTTAAACGAGCCAATTTTTTTAAACCCCATTTTTGAAGGGGTCTGCAGTGATCGCACTTTTATGCAAAAGTTTATTGATGCTGGATGCACCAAGGTTAAAGATTTTAGAACCCCTCCTCCTTACAAGTGGAAACCAGCTGCTGACATCGCTGTTGTCACTGGAGTTAGGTCCATTCGGGTCATTGGGAGGATATTTTCTGTGATTCTGCGCCTTTTCAAGCAAACCAAGCTAAAATGGGCTCCACAGGTGGAAGCTGGCCCTCTCTCATCCCAACACCCCTTTCCAGAGCTTTTGCTTCTTTTTCAAGGTTTCACCTCCTTTAAGTTGATGGAAAAATCCTCTGTTTATGGCATGTGTGTCAAAACCCTTGTTTCTGATAGACCTGCAGAACCACAAGCGCACTGGAGGAGAATGCTCCAGATTACTCATTCTACTTCGATAAACTGGCTTGTTATGTACAAGGTACCCATTGCCAAACGCTCCGGAGACCTGCAGTGGCGATTGGCACATCACATTTTACCCTCAAACGTTTTGATACACCAAATGTGTCCACATGTCCTTGAAAAGTGCCCTTTTTGTGATGCCCAGGAAACTCTTTTTCATGCCTTTGTTGGATGCCCAAGATTGACACCACTTTTTACTGTTTTATCGCATGTCATTCAAGGGTTGGGGTTGGTTTTTACACACTGTGTTTTTATATTTGGTTTTAGTATTAAACCCAGATGTAGGCATGAATGTTTTTTAGCCAACTTTTTAATTTCTGAGGCAAAACTTGCTATATATGTGTCCAGGAAAAGGAAAATCCGGAACAGTGTTGTTCCAGTGGATGACGCTGTAGTCTTTCTTAGGTCATTGGTGTCGTCTCGGCTGAACCTGGAATTGTCTTTTGATAACTGTGGGGACTTCCAGAAACGATGGTGTGTTCGGCGTTCCTTGTGCAGTTTAACTGACGGAGTCCTTACATTAAACTTGTAATATAGCATTGCTCTCTTATTTGGCATAATGTGAAATGCTTCGAAATGGTACCTTTTTATGACTGTTTATATCAACTTATATCAACTTTTATGACTGTTTATATGCTCCTGCCTCACACCTAGCTCGGCTTCACGCTGTTGAAACCAAAGCTTTCAGAATTATTGGAATCTCCTGCGATGAAGCTATCTCTGAGGGCCTTTCACTCACTCACCGCAGGCAGGTAGGTGGTCTTTCTGTCTTCTACCGACTCCTCTCCGGCCTTGCACCCCCAGCTCTCTCTGTGCTCTGTCCCCCAAATATTCCTACAGGTCGCACAAGATCTGCCAGCAACCCTCTGATGGTTAAACTGCCGAAATCTCGGCTCTCTGCTCACCTTCACTCTTTCATTCCTCTTTTCTCCCGCCTCTGGAACAAACTCCCTCACTCCCTTCAATCCCACTCCTCCCTCCAGGTCTTTAAAACAGCTGTTCACCACCATCTCTTCTCTTCCCCCATCCAAAACCTTGATCTTTTCTACGCCCGCTAATTCACCCCAGATCCACCTTGTTTGAAATTCCAACTTCTTTCCTGGAAGTCCTGGCAGTGTCCATATGTTTTATACCTCTCCCACCGCCCCCTTCCCATGCCCCCCCCCCCCAAAGCCCTCGCCCTCTCTCAGATCTCTCGATGTCTCCATGTCTCTCGGTCCCTGCTCTCAAATGTCGTGTTTGTGTCCTTCCCCCTTTCTCCCCCTCTCTCCCCATCTTGACTACTGCTCCCGATGTTATATGTTTTATGTGTCGGTTTGTCTTTCTGTGTGATTAATGTTCGCTCTTTCACGAGCCTCGATCTTGTATACAAAAAAAAAAAAACAACAACAAAAAAAAAACTTTATTTGCTGTCTGTATTGATTTGTAACCATGGTTTTCTTTTTTGTCACTGTCTGTATTTGTAGAAATGCTCTCATGACCTGTAAATATTGTTGCGAATATGGAATTTGGCCTCCATATCCGCTTGTGAATATTCCCCTATTTCCCCAATACTCCCCAACTATCCCCAATCCCCCATTCCCTAGTCCCATTGTCTGTAAACAACAATCAGTAGAGCCGACCTTCCCCTATTTCCCCCATTAAATGTCGCACCCAGGTTCACCGCATCTCATGTAGACAACTTTCGGACATCTTGCTAGTTATTCTTAGTCTATGTCAGTTAAGGACTCGTTTCCATTAATTCTGACTCTTCGTTGCACCAGAATGTGATTATATGGCACCAGTAGTGAGTTTAGGACCTTCCCTTACCTCCTCCCATCTTCCCCATGAAACAACAACAACAACTACAACAACGGCGCGCGGGGGGGAGTGTGCGTCCTCACACCGGCTCGGTTAGCCGCCATGACCATGCGCTCCGACGGGGTTACCACGAAGGGGCTCCTTGTCAGCCCCTCGTCAAGGGTGGAGCCGGTAACCCCCCCGCACGCACCCAATGAGAAGCAACGGGCCGATTCCATCTGGGGCGGAGCTAACGAGCCGAGGGCGTGTCACTCCCCGCCGGATATACGCGGCGACTTACCGGATGTGAGGTCAGATGCGCCTGAACTACGGAGAGCAGAGGAAGCCACCGCCACCCCCAGCGCGACGATACCTCCCCGCATCTTTGGACCGGACCGAACCGGGTCGATTCTGCCCTGAGCCCAGGTGCACCTGGAGCCATCGATTCAGCCTTTCCTTGCCATCAATCCCCGTGTGAGTCAGCCTTTTGTCCTGTTTATCTGTCGTCTGTCAGGGAATAAGATAAGTGTGTCTAAGTGCCTGTCTTTCTATGCTGTCCCTCTCATTCCTGTAGTCTAACCTTCCGCCATAATATAACCTCCTCCGGGGGTCTTGAGAACCGTATCCCTGGTGTCGTGTCCTTTGAATCCCAGCCGTTGTGTCCTTTTCCTTCATTGATCTAGCGTAGCGCGACTAGTCAACGTTCGAGTATAATCGGGTAACTTGTGCAGACGTGGTCATACCAAACCGCTCGGTAAACTAACATCCACCACCGCGTCTGTAACAATATTTTTTGTTTTACCTGTCTGCATTGGTGGAAAAGGTTTTTTCCTTCAAAAAAAGGAATGAAATCTCTCTGTCTCGCTCTCTCTCTCTCCCTCTCTCTCTCTCTCCCTCTCTCTCTCCCTCTCCCTCTCTCTCTCCCCCTCTCTCTCTCTCTCTCTCCCTTTCTCTCTCTCTCTCCCTCTCTCTCCCTCTCTCAATGTTTCGCTTAATTTAATTAAACACTTAATTTTTGCTCTTGATGTGGTCATAGCTCTTGCATGAGCATTTCCTTTGAAATTGTTTGTGGTTTTTTGTTTGTGTCTTCACCTTTGGTTTGTAAAATTTTTATACTTGCTGGTTTCCTTTAAATATCCTTTGCTCCTTTTGGTGAATTCATGATCCTTACGAAATGTTTCTTTAAACTGGTTGCTTTGCTTACAACCGCTTTGTGGAATTGCTTGTATTTCTATATCTATATCTATCTATATAATTATAAAATTGAAATCTTGCGTGTTTGTGTGTAACATTCGATCGGTCCGGGGGCGTGGCTTACCCCTTTGAGAGAGTAGTAATATCCACCATTTTATTAACTCGCATAGCTTTGAGCCCTGTTTTGTAGGCCCGTGGTGTCTTGCTCTCTCTCTGTTTTATTTCAAATCAAATTCGATATATCATTTCATTTTTCACAGTCGCTAACATAGTTTTAGACTCGGTTGAAAAAAAACGGGAAGAAAATCCGATGAAAGTTTCCGTTTATAGAACGAAATGAATTCTGAAAGGCTTGTATCTTCAAGGCCATTGAGTCTCTCTCACACCTTTATGTTCAATCTAACTCACCATCTGATTTCATTTTTATCGATGGTTTTAGACTCGGTAAAAGAAATAATTGAGAACATTCACGCACACACGGGAAATTGCAGAGATATATATTAAAAATCGCGCCACGTTGATATACGAAAATACACCGCCTAAAATAACAGGCATACAGTATATATCTTCGTTATTTCATTCAACATTATTACCCGGAAGTAAAATATGTTTCAGGAAATTACCGAGAGATATTTCTTCGATTTTTTTAATTATTTATATGCGCATACACTTTAAATAGGTTTATTTGAAATCTTTAATTTTCACAATGTAATTTATTTGTCATTTGATGATCGGCAAAAATATGTTTCAGGAAATTACCGAGAGATATTTCTTCGATTCTTTTTATTATTAACGCTTCCATCTGATTTCATTTTTATCGATGGTTTTAGACTCGGTAAAATAAATAATTGAGAACATTCACGCACACACGGGAAATTGCAGAGATATATTTTTAAAATCGCGCCACGTTGATATACGAAAATACACCGCCTAAAATAACAGGCATACAGTATATATCTTCGTTATTTCAACCAACATTATTACCCGGAAGTAAAATATGTTTCAGGAAATTACCGAGATATTTCTTCGATTTTTAAAATTATTTATATGCGCATACACTTTAAATAGGTTTATTTGAAATCTTTAATTTTCACAATGTAATTTATTTGTCATTTGATGATCGGCAAAAATATGTTTCAGGAAATTACCGAGAGATATTTCTTCGATTTTTTTTATTAATAACGCTTCCATCTGATTTCATTTTTATCGATGGTTTTAGACTCGGTAAAAGAAATAATTGAGAACATTCACGCACACACGGGAAATTGCAGAGATATACAGTGGAACCTTGACTTACGAGTTTAATCCGTTCCGTGACCGAGCTCGTAAGTCAAATTGCTCGTATCTTAAATCAAATTTCCCCATTGAAATGCATTGAAATGCTATTAATCCGTTCCAGCCCGCCAAAAACCACACCAATTTTTTTTTTAATATACAGTATATATAAAAATATCTCGCGCTTTATATTTCACCTGTATGCAGCATACAAGTTGGCAGGATGGCCTGGACTGGAGGTACGCACACTTGACTCTAAAGTCTAAACTGTCCAGCCTGGGTTTGAATCCCGACCCAGCTATAACCTGTCATGGGTGAATCACAGGCAGGGTGATTCATCAATGGGTGTACCGCTAAACTGGGCGCCCCGTTTGCGTCCCATTAGTTGTTGGATGTTAAGGATCTCACCGTGTTTTCCACAAAGAGAAGGCGAGCTATCGCCGGCACTCTGAACAAGTTGACGGCAGAGATACTGTACTTGCACGGCAAGATAACCACGTGTCGCACGATCTCTTGTCATGGTCCACAAGATTATCACAGAGAGGTGCAGCTTCCAGCGTTTCGAGATCTGATCCAGGCCTATCCAACGAGACCGGTCCCAGCGTTCTAGGCCCGGTGGTTGTCTCAGACGGACCCGACAACGGCAGTGTTCGTTTTAACTCGATTCGATTCGAGCGCCGACGTGCCGGCGAACAAAACCGGTCATATCTTTTGAACGCGTGGCTCGATTTTTACAAAATAAACTTTTTCTTGAAGGTCTGAACCGTGCGCTCAATACGATACCGAGTTTGACCCTGAGAGAGCCGTTTTGCGCCGGCAAAGGCGCCTTGTGTGACGTGAGGACCACGTCGTGCTGCATAGATTATCATAAATTATCATATCATTATCGGCGGCGTTATATATCATTAGCGCTATACGACAGAGATACTGTACGTGCACGGCAAGATAACCACGTGACCGGAGCCCACCTGGCGGCGTAAACTCAAAATAACCGAAATGCGAAATCTAAAATGCAGCGCTATACTACGACAGAGATACTGTACGTGCACGGCAAGATAACCACGTGACCGGGTGGCGAAAGCTCGTAACTCGGATCTCGGCTCGCATCTCAAAGCAATAAACTGCCAGAGTGACGGCTCGTATCTCGAAAAACTCGTAAGTTGGGGCACTCGTAAGTCGAGGTTCCACTGTATATTAAAAATCGCGCCACGTTGATATACGAAAATACACCGCCTAAAATAACAGGCATACAGTATATATCTTCGTTATTTCATTCAACATTATTACCCGGAAGTAAAATATGTTTCAGGAAATTACCGAGAGATATTTCTTCGATTTTTTAAATTATTTATATGCGCATACACTTTAAATAGGTTTATTTGAAATCTTTAATTTTCACAATGTAATTTATTTGTCATTTGATGATCGGCAAACGGATAGCACAAGCACAATACTATTTGCAGGAAGAATGTCGTATCAACCCTCCGACAGCGCTACGGATGCGGACAACGAATCACACCTCACGTCTATGGACGCGAATAGCAACATTCCTTCATGTTCTCGTGTGGAAGCAGTATCTCCGAGGGGTGCTGAAACAGACGATGGGAGATCACGACGTCTTCAGCAGCAACGAGAAAGCCAAAGGAAGAGACAACATGCTGAAACGCCTGAACAAGGGTCACAGCACCTTCAGCTGCAAAGACAAAGGGCAAGGATGAGAAGGAGTGCTGAGACGGAGGAGGTGAGAGCGCAGCGTCTTCAGGAGGAACGAGAGAGAGTCAGCTTGCGAAGGGATGCGGAATCTGCAGAGGAGACGTCACAGCGCCATCAAGAGCAGCAAGAAAGAGATCGTATGAGGAGAGATGCGTAATCTGCAGAGGAGACGGCACAGCGTCTTCAGGAGCAGCGAGAAAGAGATAGGATAAGGGAAGTTCTTGAGACAAGGCAGAGAAACACGCAGAATGCAAGAAATTTCACTTCTGCTGACGTCGGTGCGATGGACAAGATTTGTCCACATTGTAGAGCGCTTCTTTTCCAAGGTGAAACAGCTCATTTTTGCTGCACGAATGGAAAGGTGTCCTTGGGAAATCTGGGACCTTTACCCCATCAATTACACAATCTGTTTGCCGGCGATGGACCCACAGCGAACGAATTCCGCAAGGAACATCAGACAATACAACTGTCTATTTCAAATGACATCATTTGGAGGAAGCCAAGTTTCTCCTCGGCACGGTGCATGGAGCCCATCGGTCATAATTCAGGGTCAAATACATCATCGTATCGGTTCCTTCTTGCCAAATGCGGATGAACAACCGAAATTCCTCCAAATTTATTTCTTAGATCCACATGACAGCGTACAGTTGAGGATGCGGATACTCACCAATGCTGGTATTCACCGTGATGTAGTTGGAGCATTAGAGACCCTGCTGAGACAAGTGAATCCTTACGTTCACTCGTTCCGCATGGCACGCGAGGAAATAGGCAATTTGCCAGAGGCGTTCGTTCTTATTGATCCCAACAGGAGACCAGCTGGTGAACATGAGAGGAGGTTCAATGGTCAAATCGCTGATGAAGTGGGTGTCGTTGTGAAGAATACTGTCGATCCTCAAGCTACAGCGCGTCACATTGTATTGAAAGCAAGAGGAGGAGCGCTGCAAAGTATTTCTGAGTTGCACCGTTCTTACGACGCACTCCATCCAGTATGTTCTCTTCTTCCCATTCGGAGATGACGGATGGCAGCCTGAAATGAACATGACCAATGGCAGGAGATTGACTGCCATGAAATACTACTCCTACCGAATAATGAACCACGAGGATGAGTTCAACTACCTCCTCAGAGGGGGGCGTCTGTTCCAGCAGTATCTTGTTGATATGGCAGCCAAAATGGAAGGCACAAGATTGGCGTTTATAAGACTGAACCAGGCATCGCTGAGGTCTGCTACATACAGTGGCTTCACTGATGCTCTCAATGACAATGACGATTTGTCCAACATCGGACGCCGCGTACTACTGTCATCGACATTTGTAGGGGGGCCGAGGTATATGATGGAGTGATGTCAAGATGCCATGATGTACGTAAGAAAATATGGTAACGCAACCTACTTCATCACTATGACGTGGAATCCAAAGTGGCCTGAAATCTCCAATAACCTGTTTCCTCACCAAAGTGAGAATGACAGACCGGATCTCATTGCGAGAGTGTTCGAGTTGAAGAAAACGGTGTTCATTAAATACCTCACTGGATCAGAAGGCTTCTTCGGGAACTGTATCGCTCACGTTGTGTGTGTGGAGTACCAAAAGCGAGGTCTCCCTCACATACACTGTTTGCTGTGGCTCGATGAAGCTTCAAAGCCGAGACCACAAGACTATGATCGATTTGTACAAGCTGAAATACCAGATCCCGATGAAGATCCAGAGGGACACAGACTGGTGTTGAAGCACATGATCCATGGTCCATATTGTTCCACAGCAACTGGATGCTGGAAGAATGGAGCATGCAGACACAGATACCCACGGTCATATGCTCCGTACACACGGTGCGGAGACGATTCGTACCCCATATATAGAAGAAGATCCCCAGAAATGGGAGGATTTGAAGGGCACCAAGAAGGGAGGCAACGACGACCTGTTACAAATCAGTGGGTTGTTCCCCATAATCTCTATCTCCTGAAAACGTTTGATTGCCACATCAACGTTGAAATATGCTGCTCTATAAAGTCGATCAAGTATGTTATTAAGTATGCCATGAAAGGTAGCGATCAAGCTACGTATGCACTGCGCACAAACGATGAGATAACGGAGTACTTGACGGGTAGATACATTGGACCTTCAGAGGCTGTTGCCTCCATTCTTGGATTCTCAGTCCATGACAGGAAGCCGGCCGTTATCCGTTTAGGAGTACATCTGCCAAATGAACAACAGGTATTTTTTGCTGGGAACGTTCGTGAACAAAGAAATAATCCCAATATGGCCAAAACCACGTTGACAGAGTTTATGGATCTTTGCAGACGTGACCATTTCGCTAAGACACTGTTGAACGTGGATGTTCCGAGATTCTATACATGGACCAAGAAGAGATGGCAACGAAGAAAACAGGGCAGACCGGTGGAGGGCAACCCTGGAATGTTTGAGGATGACATATTGGGACGAGTTTACACCGTTTCACCGCGTACTGGTGACCTGTACTATTTCCGACTACTCCTCCACCACGTGAGAGGGCCGACTTCGTTCGAAGTCCTGAGAACGTGTGATAATGTCATTCTACCCACATTCAAAGACACTTGCAGAGAAATGGGTTTGCTGCAAGGAGACGCTGTCTGGCGCGAGACTCTGGAGGATGCTGAGAGGACACGCCTTCCCAGACCCATGAGGGATTTGTTCGTTGTGCTCCTCACACAAAGTGAAGTCGACAATCCATTGGATCTATGGGAACGTTTCAAGGACGCTATGGCTGAAGATTATCTTCTAGCTCATCGACGATCTGCAAATGATCCCAATATTGCCATCAACGAGCGCCATCATGACTTGGCTCTATCGTATTTGCAGCAGAAACTGCAATTGTTGAACAGAACTGTTGCACATTTTCACTTGCCGACTCCAACGACTGTTCTTCGTCATGAAGGGATTGCCAACATTCACCTACTGAGCGAACTCCAATACGACACGGAGGAACAACAGCGAATCGTAGACGAAAGGCAGCTTCTGCTCAATGATGAGCAGAGAGTTGTCTATGACTTGCGTGCGGTTGCATCCGCACGAATCAGTCATCAATGATTTTCATTGACGCGCCTGGAGGCACAGGGAAGACGTTTCTTATTAACCTGATTCTCTCTAAAGTGAGAGCAAGTGGAGAAGTTGCCCTTGCGGTGGCCTCATCTGGCATAGCTGCTACCCTCATGCCTGGTGGAAGAACAGCACACTCAAGGTTCCAAATCCCTCTGACACCGAGGGAAGATGGCATATGCAACATCGATAAAAATTCCACTATCGCAGACCTCTTTCGAAGTACAAAACTCATCGTGTGGGATGAGTGTCCTATGATCAGGAGAGAGAGTTTTGAGGCTGTGGATCGCACGTTGCGTGATGTATGTGACAAAGACGAGCCTTTTGGAGGGATCTTGACGATATGCTGTGGTGATTTCCGTCAACTTCTGCCCGTGGTGAAAAGTGGGTGTGATGCTGACGTTGAGAATGCGTGCATAAAGAAGTCCTACTTATGGCAGAGCTTTGGAATGTTTCACTTGAGAACTAATATGCGACTGACCGACGGAAGTGGGCAGTTTTCAAGATTTTTGCTCGACATCGGCGAGGATAGAATCGAGAAAAATGCGGATGATGAGATAGATTTGCCAGAGGATATACTGCTGACAGCGAGTGGGCTCGATGAGTGCATCGATACCATATATCCATCATTCGCCAATCCGATGGAGGTTTTTTCAGCAAGGTCTATATTAGTGCCCCTCAACGATATGATGCGAAACATCAATTCAAGATGCATCACATGGTTCCCTGGTGCTAGCAAGGAGTATGCTGCGTTCAACAGTGTGACTGAGGGTACTGATGCGACGCACTTCCCAACGGAATTCCTATATTCCGTTGAAGTCTCGGGATTGCCGCCGCACAACCTCGAGCTCAAAAAAGGATCCCCTATCATTTTGATGCGGAACTTGGACCCTCCGAAACTTTGCAACGGGACGCGCATGATTGTTGAGGACATGCTTCGAAATATTATAGTTGCGAGGATCATAAGTTCAACGTTTGAAGGCGAAACTGTAATGCTCCCTCGGATCCGACTAAATCTGTCGGAAGCTGAGGATATCCCTTTGCAGCGCTGCCAGTTCCCCATACAATCCTGCTTCGCAATGACGATCCATAAGGCGCAAGGGCAAACTATGGAGAATGTGCTGGTCTACCTGGAGAAACCGGTCTTCCAGCATGGTCAGCTGTATGTGGCGCTCAGTCGAGGGAAGAGGAAAGAGAACGTGCGAGTTTATGTAAATGAAGGATCGTCGACAAAGAACATCGTCATCAGAAGTGTCCTCTGACAACAAAATCGTGGTTGTCCACGGGTCGCGTGTTTTTTCTAACAAAAAAAAAAAAAAAAAAAAACGTGATCGGAGATAAGGGCTGAAATCATGTGTCACAGGTAAGTGATTTAGAACGCTGGAGAGGTGAGCCTTATGGCTTGCTGGCCCAAATAATCTCCCTGATGATGTCCAGCGTTCGCTTTAGTTCTATTCTCATATCTATTCAAACTGACATTGACCCAACGGGTCATGGGTCGTCTAGTTTATAATAAAAGGGCACAAAAGTCTCTCTCTTTCTCTCTTTCTCTCTTTCTCTCTCTCTCTCTCTCTCTCTCTCTCTCTCTCTC